>NW_020954580.1:31881594-31949611 GCF_900497805.2 Vombatus ursinus
CTTCCTTCCTTCCTTCCTTCCTTCCTTCCTTCCTTCCTTCCTTCCTTTTTTCCTTCCTTCACAGTAATGCACAATCATTAACTGACCTACCATTTCTACCAGGTACCACTTGAACTGTTAAACTCATAAAACACCAAACATTTGGAGTGACTAACCTTCTAAGGCAATGTGATCTGTTCCTTATAATTCTGATTAACCACCATAATAATATCTATTTCTCCCTCAAATAACAACATCATGAAGATTCTGACTTAGAGCCCCAGGAGGGTAAGTACATATACCTATTTGGTTACTTCAGCTTGGTGCATAACTGTCAATTCTTCAACCATTATATGAAGAGGTATAATAACAATCAAATAAAAAAAAAAGTTGTGTTGTTCTTTTCAGTCAATCTTGACTTTCTGGCATATTCCAGACAACCAGATCTGACTGTCAAACCCCTTCTCCTTTCTTGATAATTCCTGTACTTTTTCTAGATATTATTCCAGAATCAGTCAACCTTTTGCCAGGACTGGATATTAATTTAGTTCTTGTCTAGTCTAGATTAGGTATTAGCTATATCTAATCAAACACGGCGGTTAGGTGGCTCAGTGGATAAGGTGTTGCACTTGGAATTATGAAAACCTGAGTTCAAATTGGCCTCAAATAGTCACTAACTGTATGTCCCTGGGCAAATCACTTAACCTTTGTTTTTCCTTAATCCACTGGAGAAAGAAGTGATAAACCACTCTAGAATCTTTGCCAAGAAAATCCCATGGACAGCATTGGCTTTCTAGGGTCTACAGAGTCTTGAAGAGTTGGACCCTATGACTGGACAGCAATAACATCTAATCAATATAATTGGTTTTAACAAAGCTGTAAGTTTCTCATCTCTTTTAGAATCTATATATCCAACACAATTCCAAATTTAGAAACTTTTGGCCTGGATTGATCCCAGGCTTGTGGCATCTACCTGGGAAGACTTATACGAACTGATGCAAAATGAATTAAGCAGATTCAAGAGAACATTGTACATACTAACAGTAATGTTGTAATGATGATCAACTGTGAAAGACTTAGCTAACACAATGATCCAAGATAATTGCGCACTCCTTGAAAAACTCTTTTCATTTAAGATCTTTTCTAGTCTATGGACGAGAAATGGGGAAGAGATACATCATTTTCCCCTGGTTCCTGGAGAAGAAAATCTATTTAACCTATTTGGCCTCCTTCAAAATTTTCCCTTGGGTTCTAACTTAGGGATATTAACTTTTTTATTGTAAGTGTTGGAGAATATGGCCTGCTGGCTGGCTGACTTAAAATTCTTTGCATACACTTTTTATTTCCTGTTTCTGTTTCTTCCTTCGCACTGTCTGCCTCCTATGCTTATAATGTTCTGTTGTCATATCTCTACCTCTTGCTTTCTCTGGCTTCCTTCAAGGTTTAAATTTTACCTTTTGCCCAAGGAGGTCTTTCCTGGTTTCCTTACCTACTCCTATCTTTCCCTCTCAGATTGCTTTCATCTACTCTGTATATATATATTGCATATACCTAGTTACATATTGCTTTCTCCATTAGAATGTGAGTTCCTTGAGGGCAGGGACTGTTTTTGCCTTTATTTGTATCTTCAGCACTTAACACAGTACCTGGCACATATCAGATGCTTAAGAAAGGCTTGTTGGCTGACTGACCTCTCTGTCCCGGTTAGTATGAGGTGATTCATATACTCTTGAAATGGTTGACTCATTCCTCATTTCAAAAGGTGATTTTGAAAATCTTTTGGGACCTGACTAGCATCTAAACTCTCTCTTCTCTGGGAATTCTTAAAACTCCACTCTCATACCCCTGGGAGTGGGCAATCTAAGTGTAGTGTGCCCTCTAGTGAACCTGGCTCCTCCATGCTGTTGCCAATGTAAGGCCTCCTTCCACACCAAGCTTATTTTTCTACTGAAAAACCCTGATCTTGGGTGGCCTTCCCACCAGGGTGCTCTATCAAGGCTTCTCTGCTCTCAATAACAGTCACATTCTGGGAGTCAATTAACAACAAACACTTTTATTTGGCTCTTTTTTTGCTTTCCTTCTCTCCTTCTTATTAGTATCAGTTCACTGAATCATGACTCCAACACTTCCCCAGGGAGTTGGCTTTCTAGTTTCCAAGCTTTGACATTAAAAACAACAACAACAACAACAAAAACACCTTAAAAAAAGGCATTTTAGCCATGATTGCCACAACTGGCAATCAATTCATCTCCTGCCTCCTTCTTTTCTCACTTGTATATGCAACTCCTCTTCCCCTCTCCATTAGAGCAAAGTCATGACACTGCAATACTGCATAGGGGTAGATACGCTTCTGTCCTATTGATCTCAGAGGACCGTGGGTTATGGACAGTTGTTGTAATGGTGTGGGATAGTAAGGGAAACATGTGTGAGTCTCTGGGATGTTGTACGGTCTCTGTAGTATTTTTGAAATCTATTTGTAAGATCTCCTTAGGGTACTGGCTGCCTTGCTGCCAATGACAGTTGTCACTGACAACTGAAGTGAAGACTGTCATATTGACTTCTTTTATTCCCTTCAGTTCTTCTCTCCTTGGTTCTCCTAAATCACCTCCTCAAGTCTCTTTCAAGGAACCCTAATTCCTATCATTCACCTTGTAGTGTCTGTGATCACAAGCCTAGGGCAAGAAGGAAGCAGGAAAATTCTTTATCTCAAGTCAGTCAGGGTAAATTTTCTCCATCAGCAACTTCTTCTCCATCACCAAAGACCAACACAAATATAAGGCTTACTTTACTCTCTTCTAGGAGCTGACCCCACTTAGCCCTTCCTCTCTGGGGAAATGAAATGGGAGTGCTGCAGGAAGCCAAGCTTTACCTTGATTTAACAGGACAACTAAAAACCCAGAATCCATTAGAATTATCCAGGACAACACTTCTCAAACATCCTGTTTCCATTGATCCTAAGAGAGGAATAGTATCAAATGCTGCTCCAGTTTTGGCCACTTCCTCGTTATGGCATTCAATCCATATGCGTGACTTGTGCTAGCCAGGAATTATTTCGATCTCCCTCCTCAGGCAACGCTAACAATTCCCCATCCCCTTCCATTTCAGATTCCCCAGGTATGTCCTCTGAGCAATAATAAGTAAAGAAAACACCCAGTACTCCAGCTCTAATAAATTACAGAGTGCTCTTCTAATTAATAAGGTAACAGTGCCTTTCTGCATTATAATCATAAGGTATCAACCATTTTAAACAATTCATCCCTATAGAATAGTAAATGAAACTTAACTCTAAATACACCAGTTAGCGCACAATCACAGTGCAGAGGTAAAATGAGCAAAGAATATGGCATGATGTTTGCTCATGTGCATTGAGCAGTGGGCTTGGATTTAATCACTCAAGATTTCTACCTGATCATGGCATTTTGGATGATTAGCTTTCTTCAAATCTCAGGTCAAATGTCACCTCCTACAAGAAACCATTTCTGACATTCTTAGCTGCTAGTGCCTTCCCATCTCAAGTTACCTTGAATTTTATTTTTAATATATGTAGCTCTCATTTCTACCCGTGACTAGGGTAGAGTTTTCCTGAGGTATAGTCCTATGACCTGTGCTGTGTTTGTGTAAGGTGGAATAATTCCTGATTGGCTAAGAGAATTATGAATTTTCAAGCTAGATGGGTGAATGGAGAAGAGACTTTCAGTAATCTGTTGGATATACATTGATCTCCAGAGAGAGATGGGTTGGGAGAAGGAGGCAGAACATGAACTGGCAATGGCTTTGGAAGTTCTTATTTGCCCCACCCCACCCCCAACCCAAATGAAATTCTCTTTTCTACACTAACATGCATCATCATTCCTTCAATCATTGAGGAAATTCAGGAATCTCTGGACAGTCACATAGGATCTCATAGCCTCAATTTCCTCATCTGTACACCGAGGATAGTATCTACCTCACAGGGTTGTTGTGAGGACAAAATGTGATGATGTGTAAAGTGCTTCGCAAACCTTAACACTGTACAAATGCTAGCTATTATTATTAAATGCTTGTTGATTGCTTTATTGGTGAGAGAGTTGTTTGGCTATTCTGAACTAAACAGAACTAATCTCTACCTGGCTAAAGGGGTTGTAATAAATATTTGTCACTTCCCTTTTGGAAATGCAGTGAAAGACCCATGAAGGAATTATTGTAATGTACTTTGAGATCTCTAGTGGAAAAGATTCAGATATATCCCTAAAACTAGATTTTTTTTCCACAGGAAAAATTATAGTCATTTAGAAAGGTGTCAGACTGACAACCTTTGGTAATGAAGTTTGCTTGTATTGACAAGATGTGTAATGTTATGTCAAGTACTGTTGTTATAGATAATCTGCTTTCCTATAATATTCTGTAGCTGCTTTTTTTTTTAATCCCAGGAAGGAAGGAGGAAAGCAACTTGTTTTGTGACATTAAGCCGTAGAATCTTTGAGCTGGAAGCAAGCTTAGAAGTAATCAACTTTCATCCTTACCTACAGGCTAATTTTTCTTCACAGCAGCCTGGACAGTGTGGTACAGTGGAAACAGCACTCATTCTAGTGTCAGAAGACTTGGGTTCAAATCTTTTCTCCAATATTTACTACCTGTGTGACCTTTAACAAATCACTTCACTTCTCTGGGACTCAGCTTCCTCATTTTTAGTATGACGGTATTGGAGCAGATAGCTTCTGAAGTTTCTTCTAGCTTTACAGACATGATCCTATGATCTTATGCTGAAATGAGAAACAGCATGCATTGCACTGTGAAAAAAAGCCCTGGAATCTCCATTCCATTCAAACCTGGGTTTGAAACTAGCCTCTGACATTTACTAGCTATGTGATCTTGTATAAATTAATTAATCTCTTCCAGTGTCAGTTCTCCTACCTTTAAAAGGAGATTATAATATTTGCACCTGCCTAATAATTGTGTAGGGATTATTTTAAGGCATCCAGCCCCCTGCTTATTAGTATCCCTAGTAATGGAGAAAACTCAATAAAACACACACACACATACACACACACACACACACACACACACACACACAACCAAGTACAAACTCACACAAAGTACACATTTGGTAAGCACCAGAACAATGCCTGGTACATAGTAAGCTCTGAATATTTTTTTTAATTCATTCATTTTTTCACTTACTTATACACTCAAGGCATTGTGCTAGACACTGGACATTAACATTTCCAACAATGTCATTGATTAATACAGTAAAGTCTATTCAGGAAGCCATCTGCTTTGAAAGACCATCTGCCTACATAAACACATTTTATGAGTCTCAATTGTATTTTTCCTATAAGTGATGAATTTTTTTGTTTAGGGAGATCTGACATTAAAATCGACTACTAGCAGTTGATAAAATGTGTTGGATTGTGAAATGGCTTTTTAAAAGAGGGCACTAAATGTGTTACAGGTCCTGGCTTGATGCAGAGTGTTTTCTTATTTAGTTTCCTCTCCCACCTTCATGCCCCTCAGGCTTCCTGATCCTTAATCCTGTTGGCATCAAGTCCAATATTTGATTAACTACCTTCCTGGGAACACCCCAGCAGAGAACATATTATATGTAGGATTCTTTCCCTACAACACCTTCCCAGTTACCATTACCAAAGACCCTACTGTACCCTGCTTCAGTTTACTGAGGAGACTCCATTTAGAAGATCTCATTGTCAGAAGCACCTTTTCATCTGCCTTCCACTTTGAAGCTTTGTGCTGACTTAGCTTATACATTTTTCTGTACTTGGCGCTTCTCTTACCCTTCTCTAATATTTTGGTGAATTTGTTGTCCAGACCATCTACAACTTGTCATCCTGTGCAATAATTTTCTATTTCCCCATAAATCCTCTTTTGAGGATCCAACCAATATGTTGGGACTTTGTCTTTAAACATTACATAGGAGTGCAGCATGTGAACTGGCCATTTGTTATTCTTTGCTAAAAACTAATCCATATGCTTTTACTATCATGTATTTCCTGAATGATATTTTGAGCACCTCATCTTTGGTAATATGTTGCGACCTACTTATGTCCACTACATAGTACCCACCGTTTCCTGTTGAGTCTTCCACAGCTTTGATTTTTGTGGATTGTGGTCTTCCACAGTTTGCTGTCATGTGGCTTCACTAGAAGAATACTCAAATAAGCAAAAGATATGTCACTTAAATGGCATAGGGAACTCCTAATGTGGGAGTATCTTCTATCAATGCAGTTTGCAAACTTTATATAACTTATTAGGTAAATCCTAAGGAGTTGCCTATGGCATATAGAAGTTAAATGCCTTGTCCAAGACCACACAGTCATTAATATATATTTTCTGCTTTGGTATTTTATTTTTTCCCAATTACATGTAAAAACAATTTTAATATTCTTTTTTTCAAATTTTGAGTTCCAAATTCTCTCCCTCCTGCCCCTCTTCTCTCCTTGAGAAGGCAAACAATTTGATATCAATAATACATGTGAAATCTTGCAAAACGTATTTCAGTATTATCCATGTTGCAAAAGAAAACACAAAATAAAACAATAAAAATAAAGGAAGTTTAAAAAAATGTGCTTCCATCTGCATTCAGAGTTCATCAGCTCTCTATGAATGTGTATAACATCTCTCATCATGGGTCCTTTGGAACTATCTTGGAGCATTGTCTTGATCAGAATAGCTAAGTCTTTCACAGTTGATCCTCCTTACAATTCTCCTTTTACTATCCACAATTTTCTCCTGGTTCTGCTAACTTCACTTTGCATCAGTTCTTATAAATCTTTACAGGTTTTTCTGAAGCCATCCTGTTCATCATCTCTTATAGCACAATAGTTTTCCATGACAATCATATAACACAACTTGATCAACCATTCTCTGACTGATAGGCCTCTCCTCAATTTACAATTCTTTGCCATCACAAAAAAGCTGCTATCAGCATTTTTGTACAAATAGGTCCCTTTTCTTTTCTTCTTTTTTTAAATGTCTTTGGGATATAGATGTAGTAGTAGTATTGCTGGATCAAAGTGTTTTTAGTTTATAGCCCTTTGGGCATAGTTCCAAATTGCTCTCCAGAATGGCTGGACTAGTTCACAGCTCCACCATCAGTGCATTAGTATCCCAATTTTTCCACGCAGGAGCACACAGTTAATAAGTGTCAGAAGTAGGATTTGAACCCAGGTCTTCCTGACTCTAATCCTAGCTCTCATAGGATCCTAATATCACAGATTTAGATTTGAAATGGACCTTTGTGATCATATAGCCCAATCTCCTCATTTTACAGATAAGGAAATAGAGACTTAAAGAAGTAAAGTGATTTACCCAACATTACAAAGACGGATTAAAAAGAAACAGAAAGGGAAATCAGGTCCTCTGATTCAAATTTCAACACTCTTTGCATAATACTATTTAGCCTCTGTTTCCACTCTGCCACGTTGCCTCTCATTGGAAGATTATTGGTACTTAAAATTTAGAATTTTGTTTTATGGAGAAGCTCATGGTCATTCAAAATGCTGTACAGTTTCTCAAAAGAAATGGAGCCAATTCTCTTCCTTCTGCTCAATTCTTGGCCTAGTTTATTTTCCAACTACAGTGTATACCAAGATATATGTGCTGATAGAGTAACTCAATGGGCTTTTCATTTCATTGTGTATCTTATTTTGAACAATAGTTTTCATCTACTTGGTTTTTCCTGTATATATTTTCAAACTGAAATCCTATGAATGATTATAGGACTCATTTCAAAAGCTCTGTGATGTTTTGGTCTTGATGCAACCAGTATAACATCATCCACTAATAAGAGCATCTAGGAGACCCAACCATATTTAGCAACCCCTGTTCAATTCGGGCTCAGAATCTGGGTTCTAGACACCTTCTAACAACTGGCTGAAAAAAAAAACCTCAACACATTTTTTATCTATAATAGTTCCAATATTAATTAGTCTAGTAACTTTGTCAAAAAAAAAAGAAATGTAATTAATCTGCCATGATTAGTTCTTAATAAATCCGTTAGCTCATAGAAATTGCTGTTTTTCTCTTGAATTTCTAAGACGATCTATGTCAAGCTCACCAGTCTATACTTTATCCTGATTTGTGTTTTAGAAATTAATCATATTTTCCTATCTCTAGTCTTCTAGTACCTTTACCATTGACTAAAAATCTCCCAAGCAATATAACTGAACAAATTTATATTAATGTAATGAAATACCATTAATTAATTTATTTTAAAGTATTGTTTATTTTTAACATTACATTTTTTGAGTTCCAAATTCTTTCCCATTGAAAACATATTTCCATATTAGCCATATCACAGAAAAGCAAAAACAAAATAAAGTGAGAAAACTATACTTCAAATTGTACTCAGAGTTAATTCTTTCCTTGGAGGTGGGTAGAATTTTTCATCGAGTACTTTGGAATTTTCTTTGTTGTAATCCTAGCTCTTTTGCCTTTTGGAATACTATATTCCAAGCCCTTTGCTGTTTTAATGTGGAAACTGCTAAATCTTGTGTGATCTTGATTGTGGCTCCATAATATTTGAATTATTTCTTCCGTTTACTTGCATTATTTTCCCCTTGACCTGGGAGCTCTGGAATTTGGCTATAATATTCCTGGGAGTTTCCATTTTGGGATCTCTTTCAGGAGGTGATTAGTGGATTCTTTCAATTTCTATTTTCTTCCTTCTGATTCTAGGATATTTGGACAATTCTTTATAATTTCTTGAAATATGATGTCTAGGCTTTTTGTTTTTGATCATGGCTTTCAGGTAGTCCAATTATTCTTAAATTATCTCTCTTTTATTTATCTTCTAATTCTGTTGTTTTTCCTTTGAGATATTTCACATTTTCTTCTGTTTTTTTCCATTCTTTGGACTTCGTTTTATTGTTTCTTGATGTCTAAAAGGGGTTATTAACTTTCATTTGCTCAATTCTAATTTTTAAGGAATGGTTTGCTTTAGTGAGCTTTTATACTTCTTTTTCCATTTGGCCAATTCTATTTTTTAAGCAGAATTTTAAAGCAGTTTTTAAAGGAGTTCTTTTCTTCAGTGAATTTTTTTTTACCTCTTTTTCCATCAGGCCAATCCCTTTTGTTAGAGTTATTTTCATCTATGAATTTTTGTGCCTTTTTTGGCATTTGGCCAATTCTGTTTTTTAAGGTGTTTTTTTTTTTTGTATTTTTTGTGCCTCTTTTACCACTGTCATTTATTTTCTCATTTTTTCCCTCTACTGCCCTTATTTCTTTCTTTAACTCTTCCAGGAATTATCATTGGACTTGGGTCCAATTGGCATTTTTCTTTGAGGCTTTGGTTGTAGCTGTTTCACATTATTGTCTTCTTCTGAGTTTTTGTCTTGGTCTTTCCTACCACTGTAGAATCTTTTTATGGTGAAGCTCTTTTTTTTTTGTTCATATTTCTTGCCTTGAATTAGAAATTTATGTTAAAGTTAGATGATATTCACCTGGGACTAGGGAGTTACTTTGTCAAGCTTTAGGCTTTATCATGCTGTCGTTTTCAAAGCCAATTCTGGGGGATGGGTCTGCAAATTTTCAGTTATTCCAAGGTGGTGTGATTCAGGGAGAGATGTAGCCACTGCTCTCCTGGTCTGTGCTCTGATATTTACCCAGGAAGGGCCCCTGGTCCCCTGCAGCTATAACTACTAACCCTCCTGTGTGCTTTGGAATTATGACCAGGGCCCCTGCTTTCTTGTGACTGACCACAAGTGGTCCTCTCCAATCTGGAATTGCAACCCAGAATGTCTTTGGGCTGGGAGTTCCTGAAGCTGCCACTGCTTCTGCTACTGTTGAGATCACGTTCACCTTATGTGCTCTAAGCTGGTTCCCATCCTGGTGTCACAGATCTCTCCTAAGTTGTCTTAGGATAGAAAAAAATGTTTCACCTTGATCTTTTGTTGGCTCTGCTGCTCCAAAATTTGATTTGAGTCATTATTTTAAAGATGTTTGGAAGGGAATGCTAGGGGAGTTTGGTTGGGTTTCTGCCTCTAATTTGCCATCTTGGTTCCACCTGTGATGGAATATTATTTAAATGATGAATGTATAATTTCAGAAAAAAATCCTGGGAAGATTTATATGAATGGATGCAAAGTGAAATGAGCAGAACCAGGAGAACAATTTATACAATAACAAAAATATACTAAAGATCATTAACTTTGAAATAATTAGGAACTCTGATCAATACAATGACCAAATACTATTCTAAAGGACTCATGAAGAAACATCCACCTCCAGATAGAAAGGTGATGGACTCACAGTGTAGATTGAAATACATTTCTTTTATTGGAGCTGAAAATAAAATAAAATAGAATAAAAAAGATAAGAGTATTGAAACAGAAAATATTATTATGTTTGAGTAAACAAAAATCTCTGGTTTATCAAAGAGTATTGAAACAGAAAATATTATTATGTTTGAGTAAACAAAAATCTCTGGTTTATCAAAGAGAGTGACATGCATTTTATTACTGTTTATAAATACTGTACTTACAAAAACAGGTTTTTTTTCTTATGCAGCTGTTGTAAATATAAATATCAATCTCTATTAGTGTTCAAAAAAGAATTATGGAGTAGCAATATTATTAATGACATCACACTTTGAGAGACTCAGTGCTGGAAAAATGCAATATCATTATTTTTATTTTACAAATCACAAATACAAACTATAAAGGATTTAGCAATAAATAATTTGTGGTTGGCTAACTGACTATAGAGGACCTGGATCAGTATGGTTTCATCTAGTCAAACTCAAATTTTGCCTGAGTCAGCTTAGTGTCCATAACAGTATATACATTTGGCCATTGCTGTTAGAAAATGAAACCACATAAAAATTTGTTCCATAATTCACATGTTACTATATCTTCAATAATTTATTGTAGGTTTAAGATTTGATTGTGTATGATAAAATTTTAATACATTCTTCTTTATCTGAACAAAATTCCAAATCTTTGCCTGAACACAATACAAAAAAATATAATCCAATAAAAAAAAAAAGTCCCGCATGTAAACATAGAAGACTTTTGTAACTGTACCAATAAAAATGACCTTTTCCAAGTCCTCAGTGCTCCAGTCTTTGAACTGTTTTTCTCTGGACGAATGTTTCCTGTTCCTTTCTCTTTTTCTTCAGAGGAATTAGTTAGCACCTATTTTCTTTCTTTTTTCTTTAACTTAGTCTTCTCACTGTCCTTTGACCTTTATGAAGCCATTGTCAGGATTTGATAGGAGCTGATAACTTCTCTAACTGCCAGGTTCCTCTAAAGGTCTTAAATTATTTTTTCTGAGGATGAATTAGAATGTTTCACACAAATTGCCAGTTCTTGATATTGTTTTTCATTTTAGATTGCACTTTCCTTTGTGTTTCAATGCAAATGATTGTTTCATTGTGGACATGAATAATCCTTGACCTGAATGATTTCTTCATACAACTAGACGATGATTAATATCTTTAACAATTTCTGAAGTGATCTCTTTAAAAACTATCACTTTTACATATTTTTGTGGTAATAGCCATTCTTAAAAATCATGTTTCTAAAATATAAAAAAGAAATCAATGAAATATGTGTACAACACAAAATTCAGCACTCAGTTGACAGAAAGCTAGCTCCAGTTAGAAGAACTGGATCAATCTGGCTTCATTAAGTCAAGGCCAGATTTTCTGAGTCAGCTTAGTGTTAGTAGAAGTACACACACTTGACTATTGCTGTCACAAAATGAAACCTTATACAATTTATTGCTTGTCCTAAGTAATTTACATGTTATTATATCTTCAGACATGCATTAAATGAAATAGAAACAATTCCTCATAAGGCAGGAAGGGTGTGTATGTGTATGTATGTGTATGTGTGTGTGTGTGTGTGTGTGTGTGTGTATATGTGTATGAATGGAGGAGAATCTTTTGCCACATGTATTCACCACTTCATTATTTCACTTTTGTTCATAGGTGTTAGTTTTAAAAAGTAATGTTATGGGCAGCTAGGTGGCGCGGTGGATAGAGCACCAGCCCTGAAGTCAGGTGAACCGGACCTGAGTTCAAATCCAGCCTCAGACCAAACACTTAACAAGTACTAGCTGTGTGACCTTGGGCAAGTCACTTAACCCTGATTGCCTCACTAAAAAAACAAAACAAAACAAAACAAAAAAATAATGTTGTGGATTTGATTCGAAAGCCAGCCTTGGGATCAGGTAGAAATGAGTTCAAATGCAGCCTCTGGAGCCTATTAGTTTTGTTTTCCTTGGCAAGTTACTTAACTTTTCAATGCCCCAGGTAACTCTCTAAGACTATAAGTAGCTGAGGAAATTCCCTCATTGGGAAATATCAATGGAATCAAAGGTCTGACTAAAAAATGTCATCTATGTCTTATACCAACAAAAATCCTAATATGCCTAATACCATGCCAACCTTCCTGTGGGAGCTTAGTTAATGTTGGTTGAATGCCCACATCAAATGTAATTACTTTTCCTGCTGCTTTTCCTATTTTGTTACAGGGAAAATTTAGATTCAGCGATGCCCAGTGACTTGCCCAAAGTAATTCAGTCAGTTTGGAATATAACCCAGTTTCTTTGGCCTTAATTAATTGTTCATTACCTCT
Organism: Vombatus ursinus; assembly: GCF_900497805.2. Lineage (NCBI taxonomy): Eukaryota > Metazoa > Chordata > Mammalia > Diprotodontia > Vombatidae > Vombatus > Vombatus ursinus. Next base: position 31,894,149 of record NW_020954580.1, read on the forward strand.
CATCATTATCTCCTGGTGTGATAGTTCTTTGGGTCAATGAGCCTCTACTCCACCCCCTTTTCTCCATTTCCTTCTTCATGACCCCTCAACTATACCAGAACATTAAATCCCTGAGATGACAAGAGGCTAACCGCCTAAATCTTACAGAATAATTCATTTGTGGAACTAAGCTTTAATTTCAGAAATAAGTAGAAAAGATAAGTTTCTACCTCAGGTATTAATGGCAAAGTGGGAACAATGTAATGCAATGTACTACATATCTACCAGGAACTGGTTTGAGTGTCGCTTTCCCATAACTTAATCCTTAAAGCTACTTACCGAAGGCTTCTATTGAAGCAGGCAGTCTCTGCAATTAAATTACCATACATTAGGCATGAACTTATTATTAAACTTCATTGAAAATCAGCACTATGGTCTGCCTAGGTATAGACTGGTATGGTTAAGACAAAAGATCATTTTTAATGGGTAAAAGAATATTAATCTTCAAGAAGCTCTGGAATAAATGTGATTAATCCAAAAAGCACATATTCAATTATATGCAAATGATAAATTATTTTCACAATCCCTTAAGAGTAAAATAGTTCTATGGAAAAGACTGAATTCTCCTCTTAATAGGGTATAGGACACCAGCAATGTGGCTCTGTATGAGCACGCACTGAGCAACTAAAAGCCCATGGAGATTAGGAAGAATTAGGATGACTCTAAAATTGCAGGAATGATGTCTGGTTTGGATCTCTGAAGTCTTCTCTATCAGCTGCCCTTCCACACACAATACATTTATCTTTCAAAAAGCTATTTGGGACTCCGGTGAAACTTAGCAGACCTAGACAAATGGAAATTGCCTTCTCTGGGGCTCATCATAATTCTTTAGGTGCACATGGTTGTCAGGAGCTGCATTCAGGGAATTTGGGCTGCCAATTTGAGATGGCCTGAAAAACACTCTAAATACTGACCTGAATGGAAGTGTGATTTTCTGAAATCAGTGCCTTTGCTCAACCAACTGATCCTTCTTTATGCCACTGACTTGACACGTATGCTTCTGTGACATGTGAGTCTATTAAAACTCAGTGGAAAAAGTTCAAAACTTTTCATACCTTGTTCTACTTTTCCCTTGTTGTTTGAAAAATAGCTGCTGAGAATAATAAGTAAAAGAAAATTATACCATACAATGGTTATTCCTAAATATGGAACAGAGGAAATAATGAATGGTTCCTATATTGGCAAATATATTGATATTAATGTTATCATTGTTTTCTTCAATTCACTAGCATTTTAGATTCTCTTTCATGATGCTTTCATAATTTAGAGTATATTTTGATATTTCAAATATTCCTTACTAATGAGATCATTAGTCTTCTGTAGTTTTCTGATTGGTATCTTATCTATTTTGATACTCCGATGGATCTGTGATTTCATCAATGTGGGTATGTCCTCCAACAAAGCACATAGCAACCAATCCATACTCGCCTTCTTTGAGTGATTCTTGTCCATATTTCTCCTAAATCTCCAACAAATGGTTCACCCAACTAATTGGGCCCTTATCCTATTTAATGGATACTAATAGAGGACATATTGCAATTATCTCTTGCTCTTGTAATATCACTGTATCTCATTTTCTGTCATACATCTCTTTGATGATACCCCTTATGCCACTTCTCAATTAATACAGTACAGTCCCATTTGGTGTTGCATGGGTATCTGTTTGCTTCTCTGGACACTCAATTTTGGACTCACCCTGTACAATATTTGTTATCATTTCACAAGTTTCAATCTGTGAGACTAGAGTGAAGAGTCTTACTTCATCCATGGGTGCTATGTTTACAAAGTGACCAAATTGTCACCAAGTAAACAGTGGTGTCTGGGCCACATCTTCCAAATGCACAGATATTCTCATAGACCTAGCTAACTTTGAACATCCATTTTCCTTCCCTTATATTTTTCCTATAAAATATGACTTTATTAAACTAATACCACATAACAGTTATCAAGCACAGGCAGAAATTAACAGATTTTAAAATCCAGGAATATAAAATGCATTGTTCACATTTGGAGTTAGAATCTAAGTATCAGAAAAAGGAATTACTTAACCCTTGCCCTTCCTAGGCTTTTAGCTTTATTTATGAGGATGGAGATTAGGGAAAGGAATAGGAAAGAGAGCAGGAGTGTTGGGAAGAATGTGGAAAGGCCAGAATTAATTTATTTTCCCCTAAATAACTCTATTTGACATCTCATATAGGAATCCTATGTTTTATATGGAGACACAGAAGAGACCTGGCTCCTAATGAAAAGTAAGTAGACAAGGTCACGATCCTCAAGAAATAAATGGATCAAGAAACTTGGAGAAGCAATTTTATATTAGGGGGTAGAATTCAGATGACCACAGCAGGAATAAGGTGAAGTAGGAACAGATGAGGGTAGAGTTTGCAATCCGGTCAGTCTCAGAGAGTCAAATTTCTTTGTCATTGCCTCTTCTTGGATATTTTCTTTAAACACGCAGATTGCAACTCATCCATGCCTGCCTAGGTTGAATGACTCTTGTCCCTTAAAATGGAAGTGGCATAGTGCACTGGAGAGAGCAGGAGTGTGAAGTGAGCAAAACCATGAGAACAATTTATATTATCACTACATTGTGAAAATGACCAACTCTTCCCATGTTGTCATACTGTGTCCCTTGGTAGATAGGTAGAATACTTTTCATTAACAGCCTGTGAGCAAAACAGGATTTTATTCTGATAATTTTGTTATGTCTCCTTCCATCTTCATGGTTTGGCTTCTTTCAATCATCTCCATCGTTCCTACTTTGCATTTGAAACTCCATTATCACAATCCGCATGAAAAAAATTATTAATCCAATTGAGACCTTTGAGGTCTTTATTCAAACACTTTTGCAGTCCCTAAAGTGGAAATCTGATTTCCCACCTAGTCAAAGCTTCCCCCCAAAGAGGAACAATGAAAGTGCATGCGTGTAATTGCTTTTAGACCTTAGATGAAGTAAATACGATGTTCAATAACTTCATCAAATAAAGCTGGAATTTTATGGTGCAAATGCCAGACTTCACAGTTCGGTAAGCTTTCTCAAACAGTGCAAGGTCTGCCTATATCAAATTTGTACAAAAGAATTGATTTTGGTTTTAGAATGAGGCCATTACAGTCTTGCTGCAAGCTTTCCAGAAATAATAGTGCTCTATTAGAAGATAAATTATAAATAGATTACTGTTTTTAAGTATTACTCAGAATGTTAACAACGAATAGAATGAAGTTTCTATTGGAAATCTAAATAGCAAGGGCCAACCTTCCTAAGCACTTCCAAGCAATCACATAGATTAAGGGAAAGAATTGTTATCTGGCTGACAGAAACGTTAAATTTTAGACCCCAATCTTTATTGGCTCCACTTTTGTTTCTTTCCTTTTGATTCTGCTTTCTTTCTGTGATTGGTGGAAAAACTATGAGGCAAAATAGCAAGTCTTGTGGTTGGTAGAGAGGAATTGATGCTCCAAAATTATAATAATAACAACAAAAGAACAATAAACTTAAAAAAAGTAAAGGCATTCCAATTCTGAAAAACTTTTAAGATATAGAGACATAGCAGAGGAAATCAAAAGCACGTGGGAACAAAATGAGATAGAATTCCTCACCAGCATTCTGTCTGTTAGTGGAGTTGTACTAAGAGTGCTAAAGAGAATGAGCTTGTATCCTAATACTTTCATTCAAGTATAAATGACTGTTTTCTTATCAGCCTGTGCAATAGTCCATGAGGTATTAAGTATAAAATAATAATAGAAAGATAGTGATTTGTTCCAAGACCATTTCCACCTGAAACCCGAAAAGAAATGAGAATGAAATAATCTTAAATTTATGTAATCCTTTACATTTTTCAAAGTACTTTATACATATTCTCTCATCTGGATTTTTCTTTTAGCTGGATTTTAATGGGTCTGCCTAGCACATTCAATGTATGTGATGCTCTATAGGAGTATTTTCTCCTTAATATTTGTATTTCTTTATATGTAATAAACATTTAAGTACTGTTGCGGCACATATAGGAAGCAGCTTTTGTAAGAGGGCGCTGAATAATCATGAATTTTCATTAGTTGGGAGCTGAAAATAAAGCATTCCAAACATATACAAACCCATAGAGTTCTAAACTGAAATAAAATTAAATTAAAAACTCAATCTTGAAGAGTTTACTTATCTAGTGGCAGTATACCAGGGGTGTGTGTGGGGGAGTGGGATCAAAGGCACCATTTTGGTGGAATTGGACCTGACTTCAAGATTCAGAACCATTCCTAATGTATGTATTGTGACCAAGAAATTGGAAAGTGAACCCATATTTGACACAAAGGAAAGGAAATATAAGAGCAAAATCTTTCTTTTAGTTAACTAAGGTATTTTTTAAATGTAAATAACCTATTAAAGTCCTAGGAACAAAGGAGATACGTAATTACAGTCTGAACTAATTCGTGACTTTCTTCTTTTCTAATATGATGGTCTGTACTATATTCCATTTAATTCAGTATGCATTATTAAGCATATATTTTATGACAAGCAATGTGATAGGCCTATAGATACAAACATGATGACAGAACAGATACTGCCCTCAAGGAGCTTACATTGGTTGGGGGAAACAACAAAAAAAAATATAGGTGCATACAAAATATACAGAAGGTAAAAATGAACTTTTTTTGGGAAAGATGAGGGCACTAGAAACTGAGGACTGATTTCAGGATAAACTGCCTATCAGAAATAGCATTTGAACTATGCCTGGGAAGAAGTTAGGAATTCTAAGGGGTGAGGAGGGAGTGCACTTAAGACATGAAATGGCATGTAGTGTACCATGAGGCAGCAAACAAATGATCTCTTAGCTCTCTTCCAGTTAAAAAAAATCTATGATATGTTGTTCAGATTGTTTTATTTTGCTTTCCACTTACTCTTTTTAATATATTGATGCTATATTTGCTTTTCAGAAGACAAGAACACTGATTGAACTCTGAATTTATTCTTTAGAAATAAAATCACCAATAAAGGTGTGAGAGGTTTATTCACCACCTGGGTGGCATTAAGCAAGCTTCAAAGCAGAATTCTGCTTTTTTTCCCTTCCTTTTCTACATAAGGTGGTGAAATGAACCAGCATGTATAAATCACACATTTCTGCATAGAAAACAGTAAGCTTTCAAGACTAACTTCTAAAATTGTGATTAAGAAAACCAATTCTTTCTAATGGCGTAATTTCAAATACTTGGAGTTAAAGCAGCCTGTAAGATTGTGTTGGTTTAAATCACTGATTAAGTAAATATAATAATCTCTAATTGCTCAGGGGACTATTGAACTTGTTCAAGTTATTCCTGTAATGGTGTAATACCAAGGTGTAGTAAAAGAAGTCAAGTAGGTTTCATTTCTACCTATACAGTGTATTCTCAGCAGGTGGTTTTATCACTTGGAATAATAGCTGTTCTCAGATATTTACTACCTTCTTGGAGCTAAAGTCCTTAAGGTTTTTCCTTATTAAGGTTATTCCTTAATAAGGTTATTATTAAGGTGATTCCAGGTGATGGAACAACCTGGGTAACAAAGGACAACTTCGCCCAGAGAACTGACCAACTTTCACTTCTTCAAACCATGACATGACGCAGAAGCGTCCAGAGTTGGTTCAGCCCCTTGATGACCCAGAAAGTTGGCAATATTCCCTCCTCTCTTCTCCTCAGTCAAGTATGGGAGCACGAAGGGAAGGAAGTAGAGGTAGAAAGGCAGGGATGACAATATGAACAGTATTCTGCCTTTTGGATGATGAAACATTACTATCATGGGCTCTGCTGTGGATATGATTTTTCCCCATGAATATATTATTAATAGGAATAAGAACAACTTTCCATTTCTTCACATTTATATAGTGCCTTGTGGTTAAGTGCTTTGTCTCTCTTTTCTCATTTCACTGTCCCTCCTTATTTCTAAAGCTTGGGGAAGCTGGAAGTCAACATTTGTCTTCCTAAAACACTACCAGAGAAGTGTGAACAGGACACTCTACATCCCATCAGGAATCTTGGAGGACACTACTTATTTTCACACTTTTCTTCATATGTAGCTATGGAGACCAAAACTATTTTCCTGGGGGAGCTTTGGAATAGTGGGAAATGTCTGGATTTGACCTACATAGTGTAAAACAGCTCTGTGTGTGTGTGTGTGTGTGTGTGTGTGTGTGTGTGTGTCTGTGTATGTGTGTGTCTGCCTGGAGGATGTAGGAGTTAGAAGCATTAAAAGGTCATCATTCAGCAGGTCACCCTCTAGCTCCCTCTGTCCTAATGTCTTTTTGTAAATCATCTATCTTTTATAGGTCAAGTTAAAAGAATCATAGATCTAGAGTTACAAGGGACCTTAGAAGGGACCTTAGAGGCCATCTATACAACCTCCTTACATTACAGATGAGGAAACTGAGGTCCAGGAAGCTTAAGCAATTTGCCCAAAGGCACATAGGTCATATATAATATAGGAGTAGTTATTGTAAGTCACAGATTATTTTGGCATTTTAAGGGAGTTTGACAAAGAAGAGACTGCTGCTGGATCATTAGATGATATATTGTGATAGGACAATATCAGAACAAGAAAAAGAATAGAAAGGAATGCAAGATCAATAAAAGCATCCATAATTTTTTTCAGATGATAAAGGAGCAATCAGCCTTCTTCTTAGCTCCCTAGAGGTGTCATTGGTAGTGGTTAGGAGAGAGAGTATATAATGATGAGAGCATATAACAGATACCACAGAGTGCTTTAATGTTTGCAAAGCACTTCGTGTTTATCACTTGATTTGATACTCTCAATGACCCTGTGAGGTAGGTGCCATTATTATCCTCATTTTATAGATAAGGACATGGAGGCAAATAGAAGTCAAGATAATTACCCATCACAATATTGTTATTAAGTGTCTGAAGCAGAATTTGAACATCCTGACTGCAAGGACAGCACCCTATCCACTGTGTTACCTAGCCGGCCATGCTTAGTTAATGTTTTTAGTTGCAGTACAATGGATTCTTGCTCACTGGATTCTTGTCATATTAGACAATTGAAACTGTTGAACATAACATATCCTGAGTAGAAGGTGTCGCTACAAACTAGGATAAAAATAAGTATTGGCCTCTCGTTAAGCTGACATGTTTATTTTATTTGCTTGATGCCAATAAGTCAGACAAGAAAATATAGGCCCTACATATATAGTGCGTACAGTGATCTACCAATCACTAGTCTCACAGTATAATTGATTAGTATTCTAACAGAAGGGATTAGGGATGTGGATACTCCAAAATGGAGGATAATCCAAAAATTATTCAGATTTGACTTTGGAATATTTTGTGGTGTTATGGTAGAGCATGGATATGTCTCACATATTTGGAATGTGTTTTTAGTAAAAGAATCAAGTCAGTCTAGAAAATTCCTACTCAGGAACCCAGCAGGAACTGTCCAATCCCTTCATTCCTTATCCTATTCAGCTCCTCTGCATTCCTTGGGAGGGTCAACTCCTTCAGATTGATAAAAGGCATTAAGCCAATAGCAGTTACTTTCTCTCAAACCTTCCTTGCATTATGGACCAGGTAGCATTGGCATGTTAATAAAATCAAAACTGTGTTAAGTCAACAAATCAACAACCAATCATGATACATTGAAGATAAAATAAGTAATAAACAAGGCGGCCAGGCTGAAGAATAAGCAAGAGTTGATTACATTTTCCTATGAGAATTTGTATTCCTCAGATGCCTCTTAGGATGGAGAGCTTTTAGTCAATGAAAATAAAATGTTAAAAGAAAAAAAAAAACACTGATCACCTATTGGCAGGAAACTGCCTCCAGACAGTCTCCCTTGGTGCCTTGCTTACTGCAGCAATCACAGAGTCATTGGGTCCGCTGGCACTTTTGCTCCCAAGGACCTCTTGTCCCTGGAGGTGTCAGAGTAGCCATTTTAAAACAGATTTCTGCACAGCCCATCAGTCTAATTTAGTTTGCAATTTCCATCTCTGCTTAATTACTTCCTTCCTCCCCCTATTTCTATTGGTAAGCTATAGAGTAGCCCAGCCTTGAGTTTAACCCCATTTGCCCCTTGTCAAAGGGACTGAGTGCAAGGGTGAGTTGTTTCTGAAAAAATCATGCAATTCGGAAAAATTAAGTGTCAGGCAAGTCATGTGGTTCTGACAGCATCTACTGCTCAGCACTTAGCAATAATGGAGAAAATGCCAGTAAAAATGAAGTGAGCAGCAGAGTCCTGACCCACCAGGTAATTGTATATTGAACATGTCTCAGCTCAAACTAGGGATGAGTTTGCTTAAATGAATTAAGGTCAAAAAATGCATGTTTCAAGTTGTATAAAATGAGTCCAATGTCCTGTACAATTAAAGCTGGTGCAAATTAGCATCAGGAGCTGCTTAAAAACAGAGAATTAAGGAAAAAAAAAACAGAAGCACTGAAACCACCTTTTGGCTATTGAATATGTAACAATAATTTGTATGGGAACTATGAAGAGGCAATAGAGTCTTCATTTTTATATGATCCCAATTCTTTCTTTAAATTCAAGAGTTCTTTTTCTCCACTCACTCCCAACCCATTTAAATGCAAAAAATTGATCCATGCCAGACCAAGGGGCAATGGCTCATCTCCCACTAACTGTAATGATGACTGTAACACTTTTACGGAGAATTCGCCTAAGGAAGGTGCTCACATGGTAGTCAGAATAAGCGATACAAGGACGTTCTCAAGGTGTCTCTGAAGAACTTTGGAATCAATTGCATGACATGGGAGACACTGCCAAAGGACTGCCCAGCATGATGTCCCTGTATCAAAAAAAAAAAAAAAGTACTGTGCTCAGCGAGTGAAGCAGAATTGCAGTAACTCAAAAGAAATGTGAGATGAACAAATTTAGAGACATCTCCAAATGTTCATATGGTTTATTTGTGCATGATCTGTGGTAGAGCCTTCCAAGCTTGTATGAATCAAATCAGCCACAGCTAGACCTGCCATACCTTGACTCCAACATAATGAAGTCATTTTGTCCCTCTTCCTGAATGAAGGACAATAATCAACCAACCAACAATGGCCTCACATGCGTAGATTAAGTTCAGACCTGGGGGGGGGTGCTGTCTTCTAAAGGGAGGGGCCAGTTGCTCATTGTCTCTGGCTCTTTATGCTCCCAACCTGGACTCTTGGGGAAAATCACTTAAATAGTACGTTAGGTAGGACTTTCTCAAGAAGGATTAGAAATGTACTTAATATAAAATGTAGATCAGGTATAGGGCAGTCGTGTATTTCCTTCACATAAAGGAAATTTTTTTTTGTTTTGTTTTTGCTAAGCAATTGGGGTTAAGTGACTTGCCCAGGGTCACACAGCTAGTATGTGTTGTATGTTTGAGACCAGATTTGTACTCAGGTCCTCCTGACTTCAAAACCCAAGCTCTATCCACTGCACCACCTAGCTGCCCCAAGAAATGTTTTTAAAAATATTCCCAGTACACACTGATAATTTAAAACATGAAAAAGAGAGCCTATAATATCTATTATGTTCTCCTGGGAGGTTGGTGCTTAAAACAAAAAAGAACATGAAACATTTTACTAAACTTGGTTGGTTGTTGTCCTTTGTGCTCAAAGGCTTTGTGCTCAAAGGGGAGCAGGATGACGTCACAATGGAAAGATCTATAAAATGAGACTGTTGAGCTGGATGACCTCCAAAACCCCTTCCAGCTTTAAATAGGATCCTTAGGCATCCCAATGGATGAGGACAGTAAAGCAAATAAGGAAGGTCAGAAGAGGAGAAATAGAGGTAACCAGAGGGCAAACTTGTGTAGCAACAAGAATCAGTATGATTAAGTATGCCTTGCTCATCTTTTATTTCTAAAATATGAAATTTTCCATATACATATATCTATGGAAAGAACTACTCACAAGAGGTAATTGCATTTAACACAACTAACCATCATTTTAGAATTCTCATACATTTGTATATTCTAGATTTATAGTTAGAGAATTTCAGTTCAAATCCTGGCTCTGTCAGATACAACCTGTATCATGTTAGGGAAGTATTTAACCTTGCTGGGCCTCAGTTTTCTTCTCTATAAAATGTAGGTATTGGATTAGATGGAAGCATCTAGGTGGCACAGTGGATAGAGTCCCAGGCCTGGAGTAGGAAGACTCTTCCTCCTGAGTTCAAATCTGACCTCAGACACTTACTAACTGTATGACCCTGGGCAAGTCACTTCACCCTATTTGCCTCAGTTATCTCATCTGTAAAATGAGCTGGAGTGAGAAAATGGCAAGCCCCTCTAGCATCTCCACCAAGAAAACCCTAAAGGTGTCATCAAGAGTCAGACACAACTGAAATGACTGAACAACAACATTGGACTAGATGACTTCCAATGTCTTTTCCAGCTCTAGATCTGTAATCGTATGATCCCTAGCTCTTCTTTAATTAGGACCAGCTTGCTGCTGTTCTGGAAGGAAGTTAACTTCCATTTCCCAGTGTTTTGTGTCTCTGCTTTGCAACATCTTTAATCATTTAAGAGCAATTCATTCAATAGCTCCCTAGTGGCTTGAAAGAGTTAATGTAGGTTCTAGAAGCTGTCTAATCTTCTTGTAGGGAGTAGGTTAAAAATCTGGCTGAATAAATAGAAAGCAAGAAGAAGCAGGTAAGTGCCAAACTCCACACAATATCATTTTATCACTTACCTAGTTAATATGGTATCTTTTTAGTAAATACAGCACTATTATCATTCTTTAGAATTTCCAAACCAGAGTATATCTCCCTAGAGCCATAATAAGGAGCTAATTCACCTGTGGCAAAATCAGTGGTAGTTGGGGCAGCTAGGTGGTGCAGTGGATAGATCTCTGGCCTTGGAGTCAGGAGGACCTGAGTTCAAATGACGCTGGGCAAGTCACTTAACCCCATTGCCTTGCCAAAAAAAAAGAAAAATTAGTGGTAGTGGTGGTGGTGTCATGGTGGAAGGCAGCAGAGGCACAGAGAATGCAGATGTACAAAAGAAAGGAATCTGGTTCTGGGAGTGAGAGTGAAGATGAGTCCAGGAGAAGAACTACATAGTAAAGGAACCTTGGGAGTGGAGGCCCTGGGGGTGGTGTCTTAGGCTAGCCTAGGACTGCAAAGAAAGGCACAGGGATGGTACTCACTCTAGGGGAGAAGCTTGACTGCTCTGCATGTCAATGGCCTGGGATAAATCACCTTTCATCCTAATCTAGTGGTTCTCTATTTCTCTAGGGTAATGATTTACTACTTCTTTAGATGGGAATCCCTTCTTCAGACTTGGAGGCCAGGTCAGCGTCCATGACAATAAAATAGATTTTAGCCTCACTTAAACAAAGAAGGGCTTATATGTTCTGAAGTCTATTCCAGCTCTAAAATCCTATGATCTGAGCACAAAGCATGCTCATCTGCTTCCCCTATCCTAATACCTGCCAAACAGGCATATTAAGATCGTGGCTTTGTGACTTTTTCGCAATTTTGCTGTGAAGAGTGCTGTGAACATGTGTGACAGACAGAATGTGTTGGGTGATGAGAAGCAATGTCTGGTAACAAAATAAGGCAAAACAAGCCAAAACCAAATCTTGATGACATTTCATCAGAGCTATCAGTTATTGCTGGTCACAAGATTTCTAAGGTGCATTGCATAGGTAAAGCTATTACCTCATTACATGTCTTGGTAGTAATGCTACAGAAGAGAGAATCTGAAACAGGCATTATCCCTGGATTCACTGGGTGGAGCAGTTTTGGAACTTGGGTTTGGGGACTATATTTTGAATGGCTTTTGGTAGTGAGACTGAAAGCAGAAGAGAAAGCATTTTTCTTGTTAGCCACCAGGAAATACAGATTCTCCTCCTCTTCTGTCTATTCTCTCTGTTTCCTGTCTTTGTGTCAGTTTGTCTGTCTCTTTCCAGCCTTTCAAAAAGTTCCCAGAAATTCAAGTCCAAAAACATCAGCAACTAGTGAACTTTAGGAAAGTGTCTGCTTGATCCACAGAAATGATCCCAATGACATGGTACATTCACATAAGAATGTATGTGCTTTGACCTAATCTTAATTATAGCTTCACAGAATGATGGAAGGAACATGAGAAGTCCTCTAAGGCAACCTCTGCTTGATGTATGAGTCTCTTCTTGTGACACTGTCAAGGAATCATTCAGCAGGTATTTGAACACCTCCAGTGACAGAAAATCCATTACTTAGTCAGACAGTTCATTCCATGTATCAGCAGTTCTGGTTGGTAATAATAATAATAGCAATCACATTTACATAGAATACTATTTTTCTCACTATAGCCCTGGGAGGTAATTGTTATTCCTGTTTTACAGATAAGAAAGCCAAGCATCAGAGAAGTTAATTGGCTTGACTAAGGTTATACACTTAGTAAATAGTTAAGTTAAAATTCTAACCCAGGTCTCTTGAGGAAGCCACAAACTCTGTTTCCTGCATAGGAACTTGGTTAAGTCACTTGAACTCTGGAGGCCTCAGTTTTCCCACCTATAAAAAATGAAAAGTTTAGACTAGATGATCTCCAAGTTTCCTTCTAGCTCAAAATCCTGTATCTGAATACAGTGACCTTTCTAGAAAGTTCTTTGTTATGTTGAACCAAAAGTCTCACTTCCTGTTACTTCTACCCATTGGATCCAGCTGTGTCATTTGAAGGCCCCTATAAATAATATTTATCCATTTTTAAAATGATCTGTTTCTTCTAGTGTTCTTAGACATGCCCTTAGAGTGATAAGGTTCAGTCCCAGGATAGTCTCTGTATCAGATTTTCAGCCTGGATTGTATCTGAACAGTATTATAATCACTATAGACTGAAAAACTGCAAGTCCCCTTCACAAGGGAAGGTAGCAAACATGTCTGGTGCACCCGAGTTGTCAGGGGATGAGAAGCTCATAAATAAACATTGCTCTTCAGCTGCTTTGCTGCAAATCAATACACCAAGGAAAACACATGGACATTTGCCCACTTCAGGAGAACTCAGGAAACCCTGATGAGGAAACCACCTATCTCCAGAGGCTTACCTGATAACTCTACCTGCAAATAACTGATTCAGCCAAAATGTGAGCAAGCTGCAGTTAGTCTAATTATTAATCAGCAGCAAGTAACAAACCCTCTTCCTCCTTGAATACTCCAGTAGTATTCCATCCCAGAAAGGCAAATCAATTATAAACTCCTCTTTTTGGCTTTTAAAACTCTGCGTATAATTTAGCAGATAAGATAGATTTAAAAAAATGCAAAGTTAAATAACACTTTAAGACAATAATCCTTGAACTCCGTTTCTAATTGCATGTTAGGTATTCATTTCTACCTAGATTACCTGCCAGCACTTCATACTCAGCATGTCCCAACCCAACTTTCCATCTTTCTTCCTATACCTATTTTTCTCCTTTCTTTTGATGGCACCACCAACAACCTATTAACCTAAGCTTTGGACTTTAGATTTATATTTAACTCTTCCCTCCCCTCCATGTTTCCTATCCAATCCAAAAAGATGTCCAGGCCAAGTGGTGGTTATTTCCCCTCTCTCTCTCTCTCTCTCTCTCTCTCTCTCTCTCTCTCTCTCTCTCACCTAGCCTTATAACATTTTGCCCAATATTTTGCCTAAGTGCCAAGATAGTATTTTCAACACATAGGCCTAACCATTTTATATCCCACTTAGAAAGCTTCAATGGCCCCTTATTGCCTTCAGGATAAAATTCAGACACCTTAGCCTGGCATTTAAAACCCTTCTCAATCTGTCTCCAAACTGTCTTTCCAGCTTTATTTCACATTGGTTTCTTTCATGTATTCCACATTCCAACCAAACTAGACAACTAGGCATTCCTTAATCTTACTCTGTACACATTGTTCCTCTGTCACATTGTTTTCCTGCCAACTCCTAGTCCTGGAATGTACTCCTTCCTTATCCCTGCTTGTTGCTTCATCCTTCTATTCTTTCATAGCCCAGCTCACAGTCTTGACTCCTTCATGGTGTCTTTTCTAACCCTCTAAACTGAAAGTGATCATTTTTGCCCTTGATTTATCTCCTGCACTTTATGTTTTAAATTTTTTTTAATTTTTAATTTTTTAAAATTTCTCCTGCATTTTATTGAGGATACTCATTTGCCCCTATTTCATTCAACCTTGTTATATACCTGTATATGTATAATATTCCCCTTATTTTAGTTTTTCAGCTTCTTAAATGTTTGGACTATGTCTTTTTCTTCTTTTTATTGCTAGAGACTAACAGAGCACATTGTTACAGAGATGTTTTGGTAGAAGTATGTGGATACTACTGCCAGTGTTGTAGTTCATAATCTCTCCATGACATTTTATCATATGTAATTCTTATCTATTTCACCTCATACATCTTTCATAGAGACTTTACTCTATGCTTTTTCTGGGTTGAAATCTTCTAGGACATCTTCATGATGCAGGTAAGATTTTAAGGAGGATGGTTTGTATTTGTATAGATGGAGAAGGATATTCTATGTGTGTGGATCAAATGATCAAAGGTACAGAGGCAGAATACTCATAATATGTTTGTTTTATGACAGGAAAATGACTAGAATGAATAGAGTGGAGGGTTTCTGTAGGGTAACAGAAGTTCCAGACCTCCTTCTCCAATTTGTATGGGCCATCTTTATCTAGATGGCCCACTGGTACCTCAAACTCAGCATGTGCCAAATTGAAATTATTATCTTTCCCCAAAACCTACTCTTTCTTTTGACTTCACAGTTTCTCTTTGTGTTACTACCATTTTATTTAGGCTTTCTGGCTTAAAACCTTGTGGATATCTTTGACTTTCCTCTGTTATTCATCAATCGTATCTAATCAGTTACCATGTCTTGTCAATTCCACCTTTTCAACATCTCCAAAAATCCAACCTCCCTCATTTTATTCCCACAATTCAGAGACAAATGATGGTGCATTAGATAGAAAATTGGGCCTAAAGTCAGGCAAACCTGAGTTTAGATCTCATCTCAGATGTTAGCTATTTACACAGGTGGGCAAGTCACTTAACCTCTTTGCCTCAGTTTCTTTATATGCACAATGGGGATAATCATAGCATATAGTCTGTCATATATTAGGTGCTATATAAATGTTTATTCTCTTCTCTTCTTTCACTACACACACCCTTGTACAGGTCTCTATTATCCACTACTTGGTTTATTGCAATAGAATCCTAAATATGTTTCCTAATCCATTCTTCAAACATTTGCCTTGCATATCTCCCCTATTTATAGATCTCGTCACATGAGTCTTACGTTTAAAAATCTTGATTGGCTTTTTATTGTCTAATATGTAAAGTGTAGCCTCCTCTTCTTGACATTCAATTAATCAATGGATCAATGAGCACTTATTAAGCACTTACTATGTGCCAAGCACTGTGCTAAACACCCTCCATGAATTGTCATAAAGGCCTCA
This sequence comes from Vombatus ursinus, assembly GCF_900497805.2. Lineage (NCBI taxonomy): Eukaryota > Metazoa > Chordata > Mammalia > Diprotodontia > Vombatidae > Vombatus > Vombatus ursinus. Next base: position 31,909,564 of record NW_020954580.1, read on the forward strand.
ACAAATTGGCACTACTTTCCCTTTCTAGACTTACCTCCTATTTCTGTTCTACATGTGGATTATAATCTAACTAAACTAGAAAATTTTGTATTCCCACAACCAAACACACCCTGCATCTTCTGGCTTCTATCTTTGCTCATATTTCCTGTGCCTAGAATGTACTTCCTTTTCTTTCTAACCTGTTGAATTCCTATCTATCCTCTAAAGATCAACTCAGATGATACCTCTTCCATGAAGCCTTCCTTCCATTCCAAGGGTAATTACCTTCCCCTTGAATCTTACATTTTACTTTGTTTTGCAGCTCTCTCATGCTTTATCATGGGAGGCAGTGTAAATGTAGGATGTGAATATGTGTAGATGTGTGAAGTTCTCCTTGTACACAACATATTGCAAGAAAAGTTGAGGCAAAAAAAGTACTAACAACTGGTAGAGGTAGGAAATCGGGGATGCTTTATGGAAGAAGTAGGAGGCACCTGAGTTGAACCTTGAAATAAGACAAGGATCCAAGATGTATTCAGGAAGATGGACTATATCTCAGGAATTGGAATATTGAGTTTGGAGAATATCTAGCAATCTAATATGGTTTGGCTACAGTGTACACGAAGGAGAGTAGGACAAAACAGGATAGAAAGGTAGATGGGAGCAAGGTTTTGGAAGGACTTAATCAGTGAAAGTATATGAAATTTGCATTTTATCTTATAGGAAATAGGGAGCCATTGAAGGTTTTGAGAAGGGGAGGGCCATGGTCAGATTATTTTTAGCTGTGTGGAGGATGAATTTGAGAGGGCAGACTACAAAGGGTGAGCTTAATTCAGAGACTATTATAGTAGTCCAGGCAAAAGGTAATGATGGGTTGAACTGGGATAGTGGCTAGGTGAGTGGAGAGAAGAGGATTGGTGTAGGAGATATTGTGGAGAGAGAATCAATACAAATTTGTTGATTATATAGGGCAGGTAAGGGACATGGGAATATCAAGAATGAGTCCAAGTGGGTAACTGGAAGAATGATGGTGTCCTCAACAAAAATGGGAAGTTTAGAGGAAGAGTAACTTTAAGGGAAAGATAATGAATTATTTTTTGGACATGCTATATTTAAGATGATAAAAGAGCATCCAGGAGAAAATATCCTACATGTTGTTGATGATGCCAGAGTGAATTTCAGAAGCAAGATATAGATATATAAATTTTAAGAATTGTATGAGTAGAGATGACACCTGAACTCATGGAAGTTGATGAATGAATGTAGATAAAGAAATGAAGAGAGCCCCTGACAGAACTAAGAGGAAAACCCATTATAGAGAATGGGGAGCAGAAAATGGTTGAATGATTCAGCAAAGGAGACCAAAAAGAGAGCCATCAGATAGATAGATAAATAGAGAACCATGACAGAATAGTGCACAGATGCCAATAGTGTTGAGAATACCAGCTCATCTAAGATTCTACATTTTGGAGCCTAAGGGTCATTTAAAGGCCAAAGATTAGGCTGTGCCTTTCTCCCAGGTAGATTTAGAATACAAATGGTAGGAGAGAAGGCTAAACTAGTCCCATTCCCAAGAAACGGAATCCCATTGCACATGTGAAGTATCATATTAGTATAACAATAACTTAGTCATACATAACATTTTGAAATTTACAAAACTATGCCAACCAAATAGTCACATCAGCTTTACCAAAATCTTTCCAGAATGCTATCAATAGAACCCCTCTGGTCAGCACCATGGACAGAGTTTTATCTACTTAAGTCTGGCCTTAGGAATGTGTACTCTCCATGTACTCAACATTGAAATAGTTCTGCGTACTCACACTTTGATGCCCTTTCTCTCAACCTCACATTTCGAACATGAAATTGACTGTCCCAAGGCCCTTCCTTCTCAATATCTGATCCCTACTTTTCGTGCTGTCAGCAACAAACAACTAAAGGAAATATTGTTCGTTCTCTCTCTCTCTCTCTCTCTCTCTCTCACACACACACACACACACACACACACACACACACACCTGAATCTACTCCACTAACTTAATGCTCCATCAAATAATAGCTTGACTTATAAAGGAAGGTGGCATAGATGTAAGGGAGACTTTGTCCTGGAAGTTGGTTACTCAGCAGAAAAAGCCTCCCCCTCAGTTGACTTTAATAATTGGTTGGCTAATATTCCCAGAGTTTGATTTATAAGTATGTGTTGCCACCTTCCTTTATAAATTGATGTCTTCTTTAAAGGACAAAAAATAGTAATGGTAACTGAGAAGAACTGGAGTATTATTATATTCTTACTTGTAAGTTTATAGTTTGAGGAGAGAATGGAATGAGAAAGCTTGAACAGGTCAGAATTTTAGTCAGATTATATGCTAGTGCTTGATTTAGAGTAAAAATAATTGAAAAGTGATTATAGAGGCAAAGATTATTCTAAATACTAGATTTTTTTGTTTCTATATTATTTTCTTTGGATTTCATCTTATTTATACATACATATATTGATATGTATATAGACAGACACAACACATAGTTGTGCATTTAACTGTGACTGTCCCATGGAGCATATGACATTATGGCCACTTCTAGCAGGATATATGCTTTGGACTTTTGATAAAAAGCACGTACAAACAGAAGCTCCTAGCTGATCCCTTTGTCCTCACCTCCCCCATTGTGGTGGTTAAAACTATGTTGAGGAGAGTTGGTCATTGAGCAGAAAGAGCCTCCCTCTCAGTGGACTTTAAAGTGAGATACAACTTCTACTCTTACCTTCTCCTTCCTTTCCCTTGAACATGTGACCTTGTGACTCCAGAATCCCTCCATTGGATATCCATTGAGAGAAGGAAGAGGTTTCTTCTTCCCCTTGCCCACATTGGGTATCAATGGCTTCTATAAGCCCAGGGTAGTGAGCATGTGTGCTTGCTTTGACGAGCCTGAGATTGGACCCCAAGGTTCTTGCTTCTTCTTCTGCTTTATGTTTCATTCTCTGTGTATAGGTGATCAAATGGCAATCCTGAGATAGGCATTTCTAGCCTGGTGACTATCCTTGAGGGGTGAGAAGCTTCTTGGTCCAAGTGCTGGTTGTTTAGCAGAAGGTGAGCTTTAAAACAACTTCTTAGAAGAGATGACCGATATTAGGAAGATGAACCAAAGGCAGGCCATGGCTTTCCAGGAGATACGCCTTGCTGGTTCAGCTAGCCTGACTTTCCTTCCCTGTGTGTGGCAGCTGGTGGAAATGGCTGGACCCTCCCTCCTCTATAGGGGTTACTTCCCTGGATGATAGTTGTGAAGGCTGGGCTGCAAACAAGGTTGGTGGTCTGGGGGAGGGCTGGAGGGGCTGGCATTTCTAGGGCTCCTGTGCCTGTCTTTGTTAGAGGCAGTTAGCTGTTGGGCAGCACTTATTGCTGGTTGTGAGAGGAAGGGGGCCCATTCTTCATAATGGCTCCTCCCCTCAATAATGATTGTCAGGGCAGGGCTGTGAACAAATCTGGTGATTTGGGGAACCCTACTATTTCCAAGGCTCTTGGGATCAGGATCTTGGGCTGCTTCATCAGGGTCTAAGGAGAGATGATGTTTAAGGTGGTGGTGGTGGTGGTTTGACTTGTGTGGAACATCCTGCCTCTTGTCTCTTACTCAGTGTACCTTCCTGTTTCATCTAAGCTGGATTGTTTGCCCTGAAGTCACTTACCTTCTACTGGGGGAAGACAATATGCATATATTTACGTATATACAAAAGAAATACAAAGCTTTTGGGGGGAGGGGCAAGAGAGTCACTAAAAGCTGGGGAAATCAGGTAAGGCCACTTGTAAGAAGAGGTGGCATGTATATTTGAACAGGGACTAGAAAGTGATACTGGAATTTCATTACTATAGGTGAGGAAACTCCCCACACCTTTGCTGAAACTTAAAGTTTTACAGTTTTTTAGCACATTGAGAAACTGTATAACTTGCCCAGGGTCAGACAATTAGTACATGTCAGAAGTGGGGCTTCAGCTCAGGTCTTTCTTGCTTCAAGGTCTGATCTTTATCCACTACACCATGCTATTCTCATCTTTTTCTGTTTCTCTCTCTGTATGCCTCTCTCTCTTTTTCTCTCTTATTGTGTATGTGTATTATGTGCTACATAATGCTCAATTGATGGAACTGAGGTTATTAAGCTAAGAGAAAAGAAAACTCAGGAGGGACAGGTTAGATGTCTTCAAATAGTTGAAGGACTTCCATGCTCAAGAAAAAGGAGACTTCTTATGTTTTTTTCTCCTCTTTATTAGTGATTTTCAAGGAGAATCCAGATGGCCATTTGTTAGCACATTATATTTGGGATGTTTTTTAGTTGTGTTTTGAGCTGGATGTCAAGTGAAGTCCTTTTTGATTCTGGTTATGTGATTGTATGCATGCAGGTATGTATGAGTGCATGCATGCATACATGTCTATATATATGTATATGTATATATGTGCATATATGTATATGTATGTATGTTCGTGTAAAGATGTATAATATGTGTACATATATGTATACATGAATTGTCATACATCAAAATGCTGCTTCTTTGCCTTTGATTTCCTCTGTTTGAACACTTTTTACTTAAGTGCAAACTGTTAAATAAGTGCATAAAATTATTGAGAAGCAAAGCAAGTATGTTTATTAAGGCTGTGAATGAGTAGAGCAGAAAAATGTAAAACCAGTGAAAAGCCAGCTCTGCCTGTATGGAGGGAGAGCATGGCCTTGTGCCCTAGGAAGCTTGTTCTGCTATAGAGAGATTGTTCTGTGCCAGCAATGAGGGAGAATATGCCGGGTTCAGAGATCAGACCATTTCGGGAAAGATCCCTCTCAAAGAGAACAGAATAATACTGTGTGTGTCCTGACTAGGAGCTCAGAGTACTTTCCACAAAGTGTTTCCAGGTTCTGAGAAGAGGTTTGGTTATGGATCATAAGATCATAGACTGAGAGCTGGAAGAGATGTTAAAAGTCATAAAGTCCAACATCCTCATTTTACAGATGAATGAGGCTGGAATGGAAATAATTTACAGCAGGGAATCTTCAGGACTGAGGCATCAGGGTGGTGCAAGACAAGAGGCCAGTCTCTAACCATGTTTTATTTATTGTAGATAAACCAGTATTCTGTGCGCAGTGTTCCCACCTGCTTTTGCGTCTCCCCATTTCTCATTTCTTGAGTGAATTATTAAGATTATTACCACTTAAATGATGAAATTTTGAAGGACTTGGTGGGTAGACAGCTGCTCTACTTCTGACATAGAGGACCAGAGTATCATGGGTTAACATGAAGGATCTCTTGTTGGGCTCACAGGGGCTGGCATCCTGTGCCTGCTACCTGTTCAGTACCCAGGCATGTTGTTTGGACTGGGTTCAGGACTGGGAAGTCTGGCCTCTAATGAGAAGGGGGATATGCTCTCTGTTATCACATTTGGTTGATAAATTGCTATTCTGACATTGCAGGGAAATTTTTCCTTACAGCTTCAATTATGTTTCTCCTAAAAGAGATAGGGACTATGCTTGTGAATTCACTGAAATAGGGAACTCACAAAAAAACAATGTGAAGAAACTCTCTACCAACTCTGGTTGGCACCTTTTCAGTACCTTTAGTCTTGGAGAGTTACCTATCATACTGAGAGTCATAGAACCAGTATGTGTTAGAGGTGCCAAAATTCTAACACAGACTTCCCTGGCTTTGTGGACACACAACTTTGTCTACATGTCCATGGCAAAACTGTTACAAAGTTGTTTCTGGAAAAACTTAAACTTTTCCACAAACCACCACACCATGCTTCCCTTCTCTAGGTATGGGCCAGCCAATTTATTCCTACCCTTAAAGCAAACAAACCAAACCACTAAACATAAATTACTTGGCATATATTAACAGAATGACTTAAAACAAGATGCAGGAGTATGACCATAACCAGGATCTAAATCTCCCACATGATTAACCAGAAACAAGAAAGGCAGCTCTAAGCATGCTCCATGGTATGGCTCTTTTCACACTAGTATAGTAGGTCAAGTGCTGGAAGGGCTATCAGAGGTCATCTCAGATCAGATCCATATAGTTAGTGACTCATTATTAAAGGAACCCTTTAATGCTGCTATCTTTTGGTTTTCAAGGGAGTGTTTTTCTTAACACAACTTTGTCTATATGCTCCATGGCAAAAATGTTACAAAGTTGTTTCTACAAAAACCTAAACTTTTCCGTGAATTACCCTCATATGGTTCTTCTACTGTGTGCTGTGGAAGACCAGCATAGGCCTCTAAATTTCCCTTATGTAGATCACACTATGATATATACATATATATATATAGAGAGAGAGAGAGAGAGATAAAGATATAGATATGAATATGAATATATATAGATACATAGATAGATATGGATATGGATATAGATAGATAGACAGACAGACAGATAGATAGATAGAGTGAATCAGATTTGTCCAACTGAAGCACTCTATAATAATGGGTCTGGAAGTTTCATGCCTTCAAAGCCCCAATAAAAGAGCCTCTATAATCTTAGACAGATCAGCTCAAAAACATTCAGAGGATCTGCATGAACATAATATATACGGCAAATGTCTGAGTCTCCTGGTGCTCATGTCAGGCTGGTCTGCCCTGAGTGACAGCACCTTTCTAAGATGTTGCATATGACGTAGGCTTGAACGGAATTGAATTATACAGTAGTCATCTGACTACCTGAGCATTATCTTCTCTGACATTTGCTAATGCTGTTTCCGACCATATATGGGCTGAGCTGAATTTTGACAGCCGTTTTGAAATTTAATGTTCACCTCTTTATTACCGGGGCCTCTTTTATTTTTCATTTTTCTTGGTTGTTTGAGTAGTGTGATTTTGCCTTGACACTTTATTCACCTTCAGTGTCCCAGACCTCAATAAAACTATCAATACAGATAGAAGTGTTTTTTTTCCTTTCTCTCATGGTATTTTCAAGAAATGGGAAGATTAAAAAATCTAGATAATATACTGACCTTTAGTTCTAAAATCTTTATTTTTCTTATATTTTCTCTTTTTATTTTAAAGTTTAATGTGGTCACACTCTCAATATTGATGAAATGTATTGACAAAAAAAATCCCAATACATAGCATCATCTATTTGAGTTAATTAGATCATTTATCAGCCAGACCTAAAGCTTGCTTCTCTTTGTTGGTATTGGTGGGAAATTTTTCCATGCTGGGTCAGTAGACTATTTCCATCCCTGCATTAAATTTCACAAATATTCATTAAGTACCTACTGTGTGCAGTATGCTTTGCTAACTACTGAGGTACATACTCTATTATTTTAACCATCTTTGAAGATTGCAGCCTTTCCCCCACCTTCATTGATAGTCTTATGTGTTCATTAAATTCCTCACTAGATGTACAGTTACAACATTTACGTAGGCTTGAAGATGGATTAGTCCTTGTATAATAGTACATAATCAGGCCTGAACTTGAAACTTTTATTGCTTGATAGGACACATCAGAGCATGTGCTACACAGGAATGAAGTCTGATGCTCTAGGCCTCAAGTGGCCTAATAAGGACTTAGGGATGGAGTTTTCATTAGGATAACTTTATAAGATGATATGAGCTTAGGAAAAGAGCTTTCTAGTTCTTCAACCTATTTTGCATATAACCTAAAAAGGCTGGATCTAGTTATCTAGAATCTTTGTCTAGATTGAACTGAATAGAAAACATGATTTATTATGTGGCTTAATTTATTATGTGGCTCCTATATATAACTTCTCTCATAAAGCCAGATGACACTTTTAGACATCAAGAGCATGATACAACTGCCCTGAGTACCTTCTCCAGTTACAGTGATGGGTTGATCCTAAGCCAGGGAAATTTTTTAATGTACCTTTCTTATGCCAATACTGTTTGTCTGTGAGATGGCAAGCTGGAATTAGGGGTTTTGGTTGTCAAGTGTGAGAACCATGTATAATGGATGACCTAATGATTTGCTCTCTGTGCTGATTCTCAGTGATCATGTAAACTTGGCCCTTGGGTCCAGTTTTATGCATCTCGTAAGTATGTTTAAAATAAGTGATTGAATGGTCCTATTAGCCTACTCAGTTCTTCTCATCCCACCCAGTATAATAGATTGAGGTTGATAAAAGTCAAGCCCTATAGCTCTGTAGGGATCCTTGGATAGAGGGAACAGCATTGGGGTAACTAGGTAGATGAAGTGCTGCATCTGGAATTGGGAAAGTGTGAGTTAAAATCCAGCCTCCAACACTTACTAGCTGTGTAGTCCTGAGTAAGTCACTTAACCTCTGCTGTCTTAGTTTCCTTATCTGTAAAATAGGAATGGTAATAGTACCTCCCTCCTAGGTACAAAATGAGATAGTATTTGTAAAGTGCTTTGCAAACCTTACAATTCCACATAAATGCTAAATATCATCATCATCATTTTCATCTTCAGTTTCTATATAATCTCTGAGATTATTTTTGAGCTCTCAATCAGAAAATAGAGTCCCACAATACTCTTCCTACTATAACAAAATTCAGTAAAATTTAAGTCACTTTGGGTTGATCAGAAGCCCAGAAAGAACCTTCTTAGGTTCTTCTTGAATAGTATCAGAATTTACTTTTTAGTATTTAAGTTTTGTCCAGAATAGTTGTAAACTTGGTAGGCATGGGAACCGAAAATGGCACATGGGTGATGTGTGGTGCTGTTGTAGTGAGGCATTGTGGATGGAGAGTTGTATTTGGAAGCAGGAAGATGCAGGTTCAAATATCATTTCTGACACTCGCTACATAACCCCGGGCACCTCACTTAATTTCTCTATGCTTTCTGTGCCTCATCTGTAAAATGACAGTGTTGGCCTACATGGCCTTCTAAGGTCCTTTCTAGCTCTAAATCTATAATCCTATGCTCCAGCGGTGGTTAGGTTGCACTGCCATCATTTCAATCACTTAAAAACAACCATTGCTACGTTTTCTGTCTGCCAGAAAGGTAAAAAGAAACTCCCTTAAAGGTCACTGAAGATTGTGTGAGTGGTCTAGTCATTCAATTTTATGGGATCTGAAGGTGGCAGAAAATCTATACTCTTGTTCTGGTACCCTATTGATTGGTACACAACCTTAGAAAAGTCTCTTGACTGTTCTAGGCCAATACTTTCCAGTCTTTGGCATAGGAATGACAACTGCTTCGTCTCTCATTTATAGGGGTACTATGGAGACAGAAACTCAGAATTTGAAATTATTCTTGACTCCTTGGATAGCCACCCCATAGGAATATGGAGCTTGTTAAAGGCAACAATGTACTAGAAAATTGGCGTGATTGTATTTTTAAATATTAGGTATTTACCAAATATTTTCAATGTATTTCTTGATTTAATTTCCAGTACTGGGTAACCATTATACTAGAGCTGCACTGTGATTTTTAAAATTATCATATTATTAGCTTATTTTAGTTTACTTTCTGAAAAAAAATATTTTGGCTGCTGGGCTGTGATTAGAGGTGATGTAAGCTTCAATATGCAAGGATGAGATATTAGAGAAAAAGATAATGCTTCAAACCTGACTTTAGCTTTCAATTTCAGCACTGTCCAGAACAGCTATAAAACTGGAGAAAGGTAAGTAATAGATTTGACAGCTATAATCTAAAATGGACCTTATTAGTGAAATATAAATTATAACCAGACATATCCTATCAGCACCCCATGAAGTTAATGATAAACAGTCAATGAGATTTATATACCTTTAGCAGTTTTATAATGAGTCTGTTGCTTCTATGACAGTTTACTGTCAAACATTATGCTTAGAAATTTATAGCATTTGAAACAAATGAATAGACAGGTCAGCTTCATTGTGATTTGTTCTAGTTTTCCATGTTCATGAGGATCATACTTTCACTTGTCTTTTGTCTGTTAGTTTGTTTTTCTTTAGCTAAGCTTTTAAAAATATGTGCTAGAAACAAGGAATTTAAGTGGGTACTGGTAAAGGCCAAAAGGAAGTCTATGATAACTTTGGGGAAAAAAGATTTAATGACTTCCAAGAACAGGAGGAATCAAGCCAGGGTGGGGTGGGAGGGGAGGAAAGGAAAACTCAAGTAATGTTCCATGGTATACTTGAAACACGACAGAAATATGTTGCAAGGAGTTGTGGTGGAGTGAATGGGGTGTTCCTGAGAGGGAAGTGAGACTTCTTTTTAACTAGCTCCATGACATTAGACTGGATAAGTCAGGTTACTTTTCCAAGTCTCAGCTCCTTCCTATGCAGGGTGGGCAGGGACAGTGGGCAGATGGACCAGATAATTTTTAAGAACCCCTTTCACCCTTACATTCTATGAATCTATGGGAAAAGCCTTGTTTTAATTGTCCAAAATCACTCAGATTATGTGTCAGATGTGGGCTCACACTCAAGTCTTTTGAATACAAGTCTATTTCATCAGGCCAGCTTGTCCACTGGAATTATGTGGTGGGCAGAAATCTCTGCTTCCATTTTCAACTCTATCAGGATGAAAATAGTCCCATCATTTTTATTTAGGGGTAAGTGAATCTGATAAAATTTTAATTGCTTACATTTTTGTCCCCTCTTCTCCATTAGAAAAAGAAACAAGTGATTGAAGGGGACTCTCAGGTACACTGGAATAGTAGTTTTGTGGTGAGAAAAAGGGAGTGGAGAGGGGCTGGATTCATTGTGAAATCTGAAAGCAAGGAGATGACCACAGATGACACATTGAGATACTAAAGTGTGCAATAGTAGACTGGGTGGGAGGAGGGTATTCTCTCTGAGTAGTCAGGATAGCAGGGCCTCTGTAGAAACAGGTGGACTGAGAGTGAGTAGGCAATGGGGAGGGCCATTTGCCATCAGGAGCTTAGGTAAGAGATATATATGGGGCAACTAGTTGGCACAATGGGTTGAACCTGGAGCTGGAATCAAGAAGACCTGAGTTCAAATCTGATTTCTTACACTTACTAGCTGTAAAACCCTTGGCAAGTCAGGTTTTGTGCCTCAGTTTCCTTAAATGTAAAGTAGGGATAATAATAATACCTAGATCACAAAACTACTGTGAGAATTAGATGAGATTTTATATACATATAAATTCTCATATGATTATTGTATATATAGTATATATAGTATATACTTTGTACAGATACATATTTGTGTGTGCGTGTGTATGGGTATGTGTGTGTGTGTGTGTGTGTGTGTGTGATACAGGCAGCTAGGTGGTGCAGCAGATAGAGCACCAGGTCTGGAATCAGAAAGACCTGAGTTCAAATTTGGTTTCAGACACTTAGTAGCTGTGTGACCCTGGGCAAGTCACTTAACCCTGTTTGCCTCAGTTTCCTCATCTATAAAGTGAGCTGGAGAAGGAAATGGCAAACCATTTTGCCAAGAAAACCCCTAATGGTCTCATGAAGAGTCAGACACAACTGTACAACAACATATATAGTGTACATATATGTATACATATATATGCAGTGCTTTGCAAACTTTAGAGAATTGTATAATAAGCCTATTATTATTATTATTATTATTATTATTATTACTCAAGTGGCTAACATTCTGAGTGGGATAAGGAATTCTCCCTTGCTGAGATGCAGTACTTTTCCTTTTTGTACAAAAAATTACATACATATATCTGTCTAGTATCAGGGGATTCTGAAAAGCAGAATTACCAAATCCATTGCCTTTTCTTTTCTCTCTTTTTTTTTTTATGAGAAGGTAGAACATAATATACTTGTTATCAAAATAACTTTCAGAAATAAAGATCTGGTTCATGTTCTTGAACTTCAGTTTTTTCAAGGTAAACTTGGAAGGAGCATGTGAATTGGTTCTCAATGAATAGATTAATATGCATATTACTGCTAAACCTCACTAATTTGCACTAATGACTGGGAAACCTATTGCAAATTACCAAATTAGTGAGGAAGCCAGCAAGCACAATTTAAAAAGCCCAAAGATACTGCACTGCAAAAATGTATCTTTTTTTTTATTGTTTCATCAAATGTAATTGAAATTTAACTGCCGAGTGTAATTCTTGGGCTGTATATTGTATATCTTGCAAATATGCAAGGAGTAGCAGTCATTTTTGTGTGATAAAATATCGTTTTTATGTCCTGGGTCAGAAGGGGGACCTTGTGTGCAAATGACTTCTCTGGAAAAATGGAAGTAGACAACTTAGCTGAAAAATTTGAATAAAAATAAAATACTCTGTTTTATTGGATTCATGACAGGAAATATATTATGTCAGTGTTCTTTCCTATCTCACTCTGTTATTAATGAATTAGGATGTTCAAAATCTCAATTAAAAATTACATTGATTGCACACAAATACCACTGAAATCTGTTTAACAAGATAAATATTTTGTATTTGCAAAATTATATTTCCCTTTAATCAACTATTCTATCAAGAAGGAGATAGTTCTGGTAGGAATTCAATTTAATGAAATTCTCTTATTTCTTCATGAGACTATAAGCTCCATGAAGGCAGATTCCATTAACAATTTGTACTTTGTTATCTCCTTCAGTGCCTAGCATGGAACTCTGCAAACCAGACCTTTTAAAAAATGAATTGAACATTTTAAAGTTCCTATTGCACACTGGGTATTTTGTTGGGTGTTGTATGAGATAAGTTTAGATGGCCCTATCTGTGTGGAGCTTACAGACTACTATAGGAAAGAAAAGCAGCTCACGTTTATGTAGTACTTTAAGGTTTATAAAGCACTTCCTCTGCAAACATCATATGAGTTGGCTGTTTATTGGAAAGATTAGGACTCCCATTTTACAGCTGAAGAAACTGAAGTCTGGAAAGATGAAATGACTTATCTACAGTCACACAGTAGAGTCTGGACTCACATCATATCTCCTGGCTCCCAGCCCAGTGCTGTTCCCATAGCACCATACATTTAAACATAGCAGCAGTAAAAGGGGATCTTGTTACTTGGAGCAATAGCCTCTCAGCACTGTGGTGAGGAAGGTACTTTGTTAACTATAAAATGTTTTACGGGGTGTCATATAAGCCTCAGTTCAGTTTTAAGTTTAAAATTATACTAAAACTTTTGGGACATCCTGCATAATTGTTATTTATTGTTGTTGTTATTATTCTTGTTGATATTAGTGTTGGATGGTGGTGGTAGTGGTAGCAGTAGTAGTAGTAGTAGTAATAGTAGTAGTAGTAGTAGTAGTAGTAGTAGTAGTAGTAGTTGTAGCAATAATAGTATTAGTAATAGTAGTAGTATTTCACTAAGGGGAGGCTTATCCTCTTTTACCAAGAGATCCCCCTACTAGATGCCTGCATACATACATGTATAAACACATCACATATATGTATAATAACCCACATAGATATACATAATACATAGGTGCATATAAGCCACATGATTATATTCTATGTAATTATATATAATAATAATTATCATTAATAGTCAGGAGACTATTATTCTGAGTGCAATGGAGAATTCTCTCTTACTGAGATGCCATAGTTTTCCTTTTTGTACAGAAAATTACATACATGAATCTATCTGTTAGTATCAGGGGATTCTGAAAAGCAGAATTACCAAATGCATTGCCTTTTCATCTCTCCTTTTTTAATAGAAGTTATAACATGACATACTTGTTATGAAAAAGACTTAAAGATAAGGATCAGGTTCACATTCGTATATGTGTGTATAGGTATATAAATTTATGCATATATATGCATGTGTATACATACACTAAAGTCATATACATGTCAAAGAATTCAGAGATAAAAATAAAGGAAACAGATATACCAACATATTGATAGCATTACTTTTTTGTGGAAGGAAAGAACTGGAAGAAAAGTAGATGTTCATCATTTGGGGGAATGACTAAAGAAATTATGGCACATACTTGTCATGTCATATTACTGTGTTCTATAAAAGCACAAGTATGGATAACCCATAGAAATATGGAAGACACATGAAATGATAGAGTGAAATAAGCAGACCCAGGAAAACATGGTGACAATAATAATGTAAATGGAAAGAATAGCAACAGTAATGATAGAAATTGAATTCTGTATAATTTTTATAAAGACCGAACTCTGCAATGGAGACAAATTGAAAAAAATATGTATCCTTTTGCCTTCCTAACAGCGAAGGGGAATAGGGTATGGAATCATTCAGCCACTCTCAGATTTGATGGAAGGGCTGACTCGTTTGGTTGAGCTGTTTTTTTTTTTTTTTTTAACTCTTTCATTTTTATTCTTTATTAGAAGGGAAACAATAGTTTGATGGGCAGGAGTGAGAAAAGGGTCAACTTGATGGGCAGTAATGAGGGAAGAGATGACTTACTGGGATGACTTGTTGGGTATGAGTTAAGGAGAGGATGTATTTGGGAATGAAAAAGTAAAAAACAAAATATGTAAATATGAATAAGGCAGAAAATAAAAATAGCCCATAGGCTTAAATTCATAAACAGATTGGGAGACTGATCTAGCTAGGGACACATACAGTCTTGCCAGGCATCCTTATATTCATAAAATCATTGATTTAAAACTGGAAGAGACCTTAGAAATCATCAAGTTCAACACCCTCATTTGACAGATGATGAAACTGAGGCACGGGTAGGTTAACATGACTTGCTTAGGATCACACATGGAGGCAGAATTGACATCAAGACTAATGCTCTATCTACTTTTCAACACTGCCTCTCCATTCCCTATTATAAGGACAGAGACACTGAAATAGTTTCTCTGTCTCCCCTCTTCCCTCTAAATACCATCTGTCATCGACCCTATCTTCCTCTGGGGTAAAATTGTATTCTGTTTGCTTCTTGGACCTTGGAATCCAGAAAAAGGGTGTGGAAGGGAAGGGGCTGGTCAGTACAGTGCCACTAGCAGCAGGGATTCTTTCATCTGGTATCTGTGCTATCTGAACAATCTTCACGTCAATGAAATTACATACCTAGGTATCTGCGTTCAAATCCTGAATGTACCATTCACTACCTGTATCACCTTGAACAAATCACATAACTTCTTTTGGCCTGTGTTTTCTTACCTGACTTATCATCAGCAAATAACAAGCTTTTATTAAGCACCTGCAATGTTCCATGCTTTGTGCTAGGTGCAAGTTTACATTGGCAAGTGAAAAAGTCCCTAACCTCAAGGAGCTTAACTTCTGTTGGAAGGGAAAAGAGTAGACAATATGTACCTATATAGGCATATACCAAATATATGCAGAATACATTCAAAGTAGTTTGGGGAAGGGGACACTAGCAGCTGTGTTTCAAGGAAAGGCTTCATATAGTTCTTGAGGTGATATTTGAAGGAAGCTAGAATTTCTAAGATTCCAGGGAAACCTTATCTCCTTTGTTAACGTAGGGGGCAGGCAGAGGGGTTAGGGGCAGTGGTGATACAGAATATGGAGGGAATCATACTCACCAAACAAGTACCATAATCAGGAGAATGGCTCCTTTAGGCTGTCTGTTACAAAACTGAAAAAGACTATGATGGAAAAGCCCCCATCCATTTCCCCATCCATTTCTTTGTCTTCACCTCCCGCATCATCTCACACTGAGCTCCCATGAATTTCAAATTGCATTCAATGCAGAAAAGAAACACTCTATTTCTAAGGAGTAAAGAGACTTTCAATTTAAATGCTCTGCCTAAGATTGATTTTGGACACCCAAATGGAATAAGAGGAAAGGTCTAGATGATCATTTTATTTAAGAAAGTGATAATAGGAGGAATTAGCTGTGTTCTCAGATGACTTTCCTTCTACCACGAATTTCCACTGCATAGCTCTTGACAGTCTTATTTAATCCTTATAGTCTTCTAAGAAATATGATGCATACAGAAAGTGTTTAGCACTTGAAACAAACAATTCTCCAGTGCTAAATTCTTTCTGGAATGCACAAAGGAGAAAGTTTCTTTTGAACTCTTTAAGCTGAAGTGTACCTGTTTGGTGGGCTTGCACTTCTCTTGTAGCTTCAAGTACACTAAAGTGCTGAGCTTGATGGGGGTGCCCTTAAGTTCTTTCCCCCTATTTTTATAGATTTAAGAACATCTTCTAGTGGTTTCCCTGGAGATGTTGAGGCAATGGCCTTTACAGGTACCACTCAACTTCATACAAAGATGTAGTTGATATGACAGGGTAAAAACTTCTGAAGATGCAATACCATTCCAATGACCAAAATAGAGAACTTAAAACATCAGCAAAATACACTGAGAACACTTCAGCACCTTCCTGTTCTCCTCATCTAGCACAGATACTAAAAACTTTAGTTTTTAGAAATCCATCAATGTCCTTTTTCAAACTCTAAAATACTGCACAAAGAAAATTCAGAATTTGTCAATTCTAATATCTTTAGTATTTTGGTGGTAGTGGTTTGGGGCTTAAATTTGTATTGTGTATGTATATCCCAATGCAGATTGGTACTTGCTCTGCAACTTGCAGTATTTGAGATACCTGGGGATAGTGAGAGGTTAGAGGGCTTGCCAAGCATCACATAACCTTTATGTGTCAGAGACAGGGCTTGGTTCTATATGTTACTGACTGAGATGAACTTTCAATTTACTACACTATGCAATTTCATGGTGTTAGCAAGGACCTTTAAAAATAGTAAATGGTTACTACAAAACTAAGTGAATCTGCATAATAAACTTTCCTGCATTAGCCCTTTCAGAAGAAAACCCAACCAATTATCTTATTTTTTTAATTGAAAATAGAATACTTGAGCTACGTGTATCCATTCTGTTTCTCTATCTCCTTCTCTTTGTCTCTATGTCTTTACTACATCTATAGATTATCTAGCTGCCTATCTGCCTTCCATCTATGCATCTATTTAGTATCTATGTACCTTTCATTTATCTATGTATCTATCATCTACCTATCTGTTTATCTATCATCTATCTACCTATCTCATGTAGACTAGAAGTGAAGCAACACTGATGGTCTGATCATGCTAGTTGATCAGTCAATAACAATAATAACAATGATAATAATAACAGCTAGTATTTTCGCAGTGCTTTACTGTTTGCAAAGCACTTAACAAGTGTTATTTCATTTGATCATTATAACAGTCCTAGGAGTTAGATGCTATTATTGTCTCCATTTAACAGATGAAGACACTAAAGCAAGTTAAGTGACTTGTCAAGGATCACAAAGCTAGTAAGTATTTGAAGCAGGATTTGAACTCAGGTATTCCTGATTTCAGATCCCATGTTCTATCTCCTGCACCACCTAGCTATCTTTTCATAAGCATTTTTAAGCACCTGCCATGTGCCAAGTACTATCCTAAGAGCTGGGAATTTAAAGGAAAAAAACAATCAGTCCCTGATCTCAAGGAGCTCATAGTATAATGGGGGATACCACATTCAAACAACTATTTACAGACAAGATACATGCAGGTAGACTGGACGTGATAACTGAGAATAGGCACTAGCACTAAGGATTAAGAGATGCTTCTCAAAGAAGGTGGGATTTTAGCCAGGACTTGAAGGAACCTAAGGAAGAGAATTCTAGACATGGTGGACAGACAGTGAAAATGCCTGGATGCAGGAGATAAGAGTATTTTGTGCAAATAAGAGCAAGGAGGTCAGTGTCAGTTAATTGCATGGGGGCTGGGGTGTGAGATGTCAGAAGATTGTAAAGATGGGAAGGGACCAGGTTATGAAAGGCTTTATAAGCCAAATAGGATTTTATATTTGAGGCAATGGGGAGCCACTATAGTTGATTGAATAGAGGAATGATGCAAACAGGCTTGCCCTTTAGGAAGATCAATTTGACAGCTGAATAGAGGGTAGACTGGCATACAGAGAGAGACTTGAGGCAGGGGGATCAACTGAAAAAGCTATTGCAGTAGTCTAGATGTGAGGTGCTGGGGGCCTGCACCAGGGTATATGGAAGTAGTACATTTGTGGGTGATGGATGGTAAGAACAAGGATATGACCTTCTTTGTGTGAAGCTTAGGTAGGGTTCAGGCATTGGTCATTTGAAATTAGTCAATTGAGGAACTGTGAGGTTAGGCAGGAGTGGGGAACCTGCGGCCTTGAGGCCACATGTGGCTTTCTAGGTCCTTGGGTGCAGCCTTTTGACTGAGTCCAAGTTTTATAGAACAACTCCTTTTATTAAGCGGATTTGTTCTGTGAAGTTTGGATTCAGTCAAAGGGCCATACTTGAGGACCTAGAGGGCTACATGTGGCCTCAAGGTCATAGGTTTCCTATGCCTGGTTAGAGTGTTTGAGGGAGTATCAATAACTCTCCCAGTATGAGGGTACTGGGCAGCTAGCTGGCACAGTAGATAGAGTGCTGGTCCTGAAGTCAAGAAGACTCATCTTCCTGAGTTCAAATCTGGCCCCAGACACTTAGTAACTGAATGACCCTGGGCAAGTAATTTAACCCTATTTGCTTCAATTCCTCATCTGTAAATTGAGCTAGAGAAAGAAATGGCAAACCACTCTAGTATCTTTGCCAAGAAAACCCCAAATGGGGTCACACAGAGTCAGATCTTATTAAAAAAGTGACTGAAATATATGTAATAATAATGTACTTTATACTGGCAATTCCCTAGCCAAGCCATAAGAACATCTGCATTTTGTGGGGCAACTAGGTGGCACAGTGGATAGATTGTGGGGCCTGGAGTCAGGAACACCTGAGTTCAAATCCAGCCTGACACTTGCTAGCTGTATGACCCTGGGCAAATTCCTTAACTCTGTTTACCTCAATTTCCTCATTTGTAAAAGGATCTGGAGAAGGAAATGGCAAACTACTGTAGTATCTTTGCCAAGGAAACACCAACTGGGGTCACGAAGAGTTGGACTTAACTGAAAAAAAAACACAACTGTACACAACATGAGGGCAAGAGTTGAGGAGGACAGAAAAACTATGAGCCAGGCACTCATCTCACTGAGGAAAGAAGCAAAGTGTCCTGGAGATCTGTAGATAATAGCTCTCAGAATTTTGATTGGGTGGTAGATATAGATTTAAGTACATCTCAGAAGATGAGAGGTGCTAAGTGATAATGGTAGAGGTTGAGCTTAGGAGTGGCAACAGGGAGAAAGGAGTATCCCAACTATCCCACCTCAAGCATTGAGTAGGGGAAATTGAATGAAAGCTCAACCAGTTCTAGATAAGGTGGGCAGGGAGGCTATGTCAGTAGAACTCAGTGATGTGTATAATATTGAAGGAACAGGAAAGGACAGATTTAATTTGAAAGCAAGTTTGTTACCTATAGAACAAACATTCTAGAGATCACAGTGAAAAGAATAATTAGTTTTAGAGCAGGGCATTAGGGTTGGGAGCAGGTGGGTTGAGGAGGATGAGAATACGAGAGTGAGAAGTGATGGACAATAATGACAACTAGGGGTAGAAAATCACTGGGAGAGAGATACTATGATAGCATAGAATCTTTGGCCTTTTCCACTTCCAGCTTGGGGTAGTTAGTCCTGCCTTAGACAGCCTGCTGACCCCCTGCCTCTGAGGGCTCGTATTGATGCCAGTCTTAATGTAGGCATTTGATTAGTTTCAGTTCTGGCACATCTCAAAATTCTTGAGCTCAAATGCATCTCTAGGAGCCCCAGCCTCCCTGGTAGCTGGGATCACAGGTGTGCACCTCCGTACCTTGCCGTTTGTTCATCCCTTTTCCAAAGCTACAGGGAAGCTGGAATGCCAGGCCATTTATCAGTTTCCCTATTAGTCGTGTGCTAAATGTACTAAATCAGCAGCTGTAGATTTGATGTTTTCAATGAATGTTTAGTGATTTAAGAAACAGCATAGTGTAATGGGAAAAAAGCTGACATCAGAACTCAAGAAAACCTGGATTCAAATCTTCCCTCTGATATGTACTAGATATGTGATTTTAACTTCTCAGGGCCCCCGGGCAACTTTCTTAGACTACAAATTACATATGCCTGGAGTTCCCTCTGCAACAACAACAACAAAAAAATATGGATCTAGACCAAAGAAATTAAAGTTATTGTGACATTTTCTGCTGAATTTTTACTGTGCATCCTCCTCAGAATGTAGTTGACCCTGGATACTCAAAGGCCATGACAGCTGACTCTAATAGTTCCTACCAGATTGGAACAGATTCAAATATTAACTCAATGAAATCTGAGATAGGCTTATTACTAGGTTGCCTGGAGGGTATAGAAGGTGATGAACTTTTTAGTTCCAGTTATTCAGAAAAAAATGTCTATTAAGGGATAACCAAAATAACTAATATTTATATAGTACCTTAAGGTTAGCAAAGTTTTTTACATATATTATCTCATTTGGTTCTCACAATAACTCTATGATATAGGGTTATTTTTCAGATGAGAAAATTGAGGCTATAGTTAAGTGCTTTATCCAGGGCTACCCAGTGTTTAAGGTGAGATTCGAACCTGTGACTTCTTGACTCTAATTCCAGAGATGTGGTCATTAGGCAACACTACCTAACCAATACAGTAGATGAGCAGATCATTCCTAACAGAAGTGAGATTCCTCAGGTACAAAACAGAGTTAAATGAATGGAAAGTCATGATGGGCTGAGAATTCAGAAACCTGGGCTCTAATCTTGGCTATGCAACTAACTACCTGAGTGTTTTTAGGCAAATCACTTCACTTCTCTCAATTTCCTTTGTCAAACAAAGGGTTTGGACTAAATGATGCATAAGGTCTTTTCCATCTGGCCCCTTTGGACCATATTGTGATTCATAACATCATGGAATCTCTAAGATGGGAGGGATGTCAGAGGTTGTCTAATCCAATGCATAACTGATTAGGAATCCTCTCTACTATATTCCCAAGTGACTATCCAGTCTCTTCTTGAAGATCTCCAGTTGTGGGGAACTTAATCACTCTTAAAGCAGATCATTTCACATTGGATAGTTTTAATGCTAAGAAGTTCTTTCCTTTAATTAGCCAAAATGTGCCACTCTGTAAGTTCCACCTGTTTCTCCTGGTTTGACACAATAAGGCCATGCAAAATAAATTTATAATCTTATCCACAGGGCAAAGCTGTGAATCACTGACAACAGTTAGCCTGCTTAGCTGGCATGCTTCCCCAGCCCCTCAAGTCTTCTTTTTTTTATGTTAAACTTTCACAAGTCCTTCAATCAGTCTTTATATAATACCAAAAAAAAATCACCATGATGGTAGTTTCTGCTGGACATGCTCCAGTTCATTAAAGTCCTTCTTAAAATGAGAATCCTAAACATGAACATGACACACCAGATGTGTTCTGACCATGGGAGAATATACTAGTATTCTTCTTTCTTCCTGGTTCGTGTGGTTCTATTAAGGCAGCTGAGGAAGGAGCAATATCTAGTTTTTTCTCCTAAAAGTCAAGCAAGCTATTATTGAGACTTGATTGGTCCAGGGGGCAAAGACATAAGCTGCTGATATGGCTTACTGGTTGCCTAAGGGCATAATAGAGACCACTCAGACTTGGGAGATGCCCCATGCCTGTGTGAATCACCGCACCCTGCCCTGGTGACCAGAAACATTTCTGTATGGAGACAAAGGGGAGCTAACTTTTCTTAGTATCCTTTCCATGCTAGAGCTTAGTAAACCTTCTTTTGTTAACTCTTCAATTGCCTGTGAGTATTTCATTCCACTCCAGTCTTGTGAACTAGAGTAGCCCGAGTCAGACCTGACCTACAATAGCAGCCTAAGACTTCATTGGCTCTTTTTCATTGGCTGCCATCTTAAACTGCTGACTCGTGTGGAGATCGCTAAAACCATCTGGGCTTTTTCACAAGGATTGCTACCTAGCCATATCTACGTGTACCCTATGACTTTATAATACAATATAAGGTCAGGTGGTATGAAGCATATTGGAGGATTGCAGAGCTTCAATTAAGAAGATGCCAGACTAAGAAATTTCTATTTTATCCTATCAGCAATTGATAACCATTGAAGGTTGATCTTTTGTGTTCTTAATCAGAGTAATGGCATGATAATCATGAGGAGCAAGTTTGTTGGACTATGGATAAAATACAGTCACAAGAATGAGCAGGAGAACAATCTAACTATATACTAAGGGGCCAGCTGGAAGGACATCTGGAGAAACAAGCAAGATGCTTGAATACAAAGCAGACATTCTCTCTCTCTCTCTCTCTCTCTCTCTCTCTCTCTCTCTCTCTCTGTCTGTCTGTCTCTCTCTCTGTCTCTCTCTTTCTGTCTCTGTCTGTCTCTGTCTCTGTCCGTCTGTCTGTCTCTTTCTGTTTCTCTCTCTCTCCCTCTCTCTCCCTGCAATTTAGGACTGACAGGGATGTGCAAGTACGGGTATCTATTTGACCCTCTGTAGATCAAGAAATTATACATTATGATTCCTTTGTTTCTGCTGAGAGCCAGGACTGGAACTGACACATTCTCTATGTATGTTTTTAATCATATAAAGGTGCCATAATGGATAGGGCAATGGACTTGAAGTTAGGTAGAACCTTGTTCAGATCCTGCCTCAGAAACCTTTGATCTATATGACCCTAGGAAAGTCACCTAATCTCTCTCAGCCACAGTTTCTTCATCTGTAAAGCATCACCTATCTCCCAGTGCTATGCAGGTCAAATGAGATAATATATTTAAAAATGCATTGCAAACTTTAAAGACACTATATAAATGCTATTTATTATTATTATTGATAAATATGATTGCTACTTACTGTAGCTGTTCATAAAAAAGACAAATGCATTACCAATAATCCTTTCTGCCCTGTCCTCATAAGACTGTCCTTTGATACGCATCTGTTCCCTGTGTTACCATCCTTGCTGATGGACAGAATGAATCAATCAGCCTGTTCATTTCTTACAAACATACATGGCCTACGAAAGCAAATAAGAGATTACAAACTCTAATGAACTTATATCCGAAGACCATCTGTCAAAACAACCTCTGTTTGGAGTGCCGCAGGTGGGCTTTGTAAGCGGCTTTCACTGGGATCTAGGCTCCTCTGAACAGTAGCTAAGAACAGACATCAGTATACGGCTATGGTAATTGTTTAAAGAGGCCATAAATTTGTGGGTAGAATGACTCTGTCTGATCTTACCTTTCACCATGTTCTACTGAACAAAATTATTTTAAGTCATTTGTCTTGTGAGTTTCTGAACATTTCTATCAACTGGACTGAACTGGCCTGTAACCTGTGGAAGCCTGGAGCTGAACAGAGCAGGCTAGAGACAAGAGAGTCAGGAATCAAACAGAAATTTAATTCCGAAGTGAGAGAAACAGCTTGCAAGCAAGGAGGGAATCTAGACACATGTGCCAAGGCCCTGGCCCTAGTGGGGGGACCCAAGGCAGTGTGGGTAGATCTCAATACCTATGCCAATGGTTGTGCAGTGAGCTGCAGCCCTGACAATGAGGGCTAACAGCAACAATGTGACAAGTTTGATTCATAGCGGGGCTTCATGACCAGACCTTGTCCGAGCTTGTCCATTGCTTGCCTGAACTCAGAGAACACCTGGTACTAGTCAAAGCAATACGATAATTGTGTGATTTTGCCAGAGTGTGAGATCATTCAGAGGGTGAGTGCAAAGGATTGTTGTTATGCCAAGCTCAGGGCACAGCTTGCTTGCTGGGCCTTAGCTCTGGAAAACAGGTGTCTCCTAATACCTTGACATTTCATAACAAATCATCTTCTCCGGGAAATAATTCTCCATGAGATAGATATATTGATGGCATGTTTGAATTTTAGAAAATGATAATTTACGGCATTAGATCAGTTGTCTTGATGACCTTCACTAGATTGTACTAGTATTTTACTTATTCTTTTATATTCTTGCACTTCATACCTACCAGAGAATAATTCATATCCTTGCTAACCTTTGCAAGTGATTTCCCCAGAGGTTTTTCTTCGTCAATACCGGTGAAAACTAACCCATTGTCATCATACTTTAAAAAGTAATTAGCCATGAATAATTGCTCCAGTCTGACATCTTTCTAACTTTGCACCGAATTGATTTTCTTTTTCTTGTATTTGAAAGCAGATCTATTAATTGTGGAAGTATTAGAATGCTACCATGCTCCTATTTTCCCATTTCTTACTCTCAGTTTTTCTCTGAGTTCTCTGGCTTCCATTTTGCTTGTCTAGTTTAATGTTACTTGCACCTTCCCCCAATTTTATTATACTTTCAATTCTAGACTAGAAAAATAGATTTTTCTATCTGGCTTTATTAGATTCGATTTTGGAATATTTAACTCAATGGATTATTTTTATGGCAGAACCCATGCAACATTTATATGGGAATTTTTGTGCTGCTTGATTAAAAAGAGAGCTGTGGGATATTTTTTCCAGAGGATCTTTCTTGTAATAGCTATTTAGCTTCTTACTATAAGGTATGTGAGTCACCCTATTCTACTCACAACAGGGGGGTGCATTGGAAAAATCGAACCAAACCAAACCAAAAATAGTGGATCCTAAGTTTGAAAACCTGTGTTCAAATCCTGGCTATGGCCCTTAGCATAATGAAAGCTCTTATTTATGGTACTTAAGCAATTCACATATATCACAGCAATTTATTATTTTGGAGACTTTAGGCAAATCACTTCCCTCCTCTGGGCCAGCAATTCCTTCATCTATTAAGCAGTATAGTGGATAGAGTTCTGAACCTAGAGTCAGCAGGACCTGGGTTCCAATCCTACCTCAGACACTTTAGCTGTGTGACCTGGGAAAGTCACCTAAGCACTTTGGACCTCATCTTCCCTATATGTATAATGATGAGGTTATGCAGGATGACTTCCAATGTCCCTTCTGTTCCAATGTCCAATGTCCCAAATCCATGCTCCAAGATGAACTCCAGGTTCCTTTCAAACTTCAAAATCCTGGAAATACTCAACTCTAAGAAAAACTATAGCAAAGAACAAGAAAAGGTGAGTGCATCTTATCTACCACTAATTCTAGTTTCCAGACTGACTTATGACAATGTGCTGTACTAGGGAATTAGCCAGGAAATTTATTCAGAAGCTCTGGTTGTTACTGGATACAGGCAGTGTGCAGTGTAGTCTTCATTAGCTACTGATTTGCTTCTGGGCACAATTCAAGGGATTAATTTTTGCCTACAAATCCCTGTGAAGTTTGGGTCCCAGTTACCTTGGCAATTGTCTCCCTATCCACTCAAAAGGTAATTGAGATTCCAGAAGGAGACTTTTTGATAGAATTACATATGATGAGAAGGCAGCACTCTGTGCTTAAATAGGTAACCTTAATGTTGTGTGACTTGGATTTGGCCGTAAACATGTATTTTATGTTCTGCCAAGATTTTACTATCAGATACACTCTCCTATTTGCTACTTAATGAGACAAGGTTTTTTTTCCTTCCCCTTATATTGGATAGTTGCTGAGATTGATGTCTGGTTCAAAAGCAGCTGTTCCCAGTTGCTTTCTGGTACTTAAAGCCTGAACTATGTCTAGTGCTCTCAATTTGAAAACCTTTTGTAGCTGGGATGCTGAACTTATTTGATGCTCATGCACTGGTAAATATGAGAGTAAGCAATCAAAAGGAAATGGTCACGTTTCAGGGAAAGCTCCCATTCTATGTGAAATCCTTTTCTTCCTTCAAGACCCTGCTCAGATGCTACTTCCTCAGCAAAGATTTTCTTGATCCTCCTTTCAAATGTCACATCTTGGACTTCTCCTTTGTAGTTACCATTATTATTATTATAGTTATTTATGGACATTTTTATCAAGTCCAGACAATAAGCATTTATTAAATGTTTATTATGTACCAGGCATTGTGATAAACCCTGGGAATACAAATACAAGCAAAAAAAAAAAAGGAAGCTGAAAAATGGGGGAAAAAGGGAAGGGAGAACAAGAGAAGGAGTGAATGTGGCTGGCCTGGCCACTTCCTTAAAATGGAAATTCTGGGAGGCACTGGCCAATCAGAAGAGGGTGTAGTTTCCAGGGTGAGAAGCTGCTGAGGTATGGTGGAGAAAGAAGTGCAGAAAGTCAGGAGAAGAGGCCAGAGAAGAATATTAAATTGTAATTATGGAGCAGCACCATGTATTGGAGGGCAGCTAGGTGGAGCCATAATGCACAGAGTGCTGGGATTGGAGTCAAGAAGACTCATCTTCTTGAGTTCAAATCTGACCTCAGATATATATTAACTATGTGGCACTGGAAAAATTACTTAACCCTGTTTGCCTTGGTTTCCTCATATGTAAAATGAGTTAGAGAAGGAAATGGCAAACTACTCCAGTATCTCAGGCATGAAAACCCCAAATGGGATCATGGAGAGTCAGATAGGGCTAAAAAACAACCTAACCACCACTATGTATTGGAAAGTGAACTGGACCTAGAGTATTGAGTCTAAATCATGGCTCCAATAGTTACTAGCTTTGTGATCAAGGGCAAGTCATTTAACTTTTCTGAGTCTCAGTTTTCTTATCTGTAAAATGAAGATAATATTTGTGCCATTCAAATCTCAGGTTTGTCATTAGGCACTTTGTCAATTTGACATACAAAGTGATATCATTGTAAGTACCTTGGAACCAGGAATTGTGTCTTATTTCATTTTTGTGTCCCTAATGGTTAGCATAGTACTTTGCACATAATATGTGATTAATTAATATTTCTTGAATTGAAATAAAAACCTTATATGCGTTCTAAAGTCTAAGCCCAAATCACCCATAAACTCACTCCATGACCTTGTTAAAGCCAACCTTTCTGTGTTTCAGTTTCAAATTTAGAAAGTCAGGATTATACATTTTTCTCACATATAAGACTGCCTTCAGGGTTGATAAAGATTAAACTGTATTAAACGTTGTTTCAAATGTAGTATTTTAGAATTGCAAGCAAATAATCATGCTACTTATAACAACCAGACACATAGCCAAGGGCCTAATTAATGTAGAGAAGTTAGGAAATCAGAAACCCAAGTTAGGAAATCAGAAACCTAGTCATTTTTATAGTAAAACCTGCATTAGACCTAATGTTATATTGAATTGTGGTCCTTTGGTCAAACTGGGTAGCCTTTTCCCTGAGTTGGCATCTTTTCATGGAGTAGAAGTGGAGGCAGGGTGGGGTGGTAAGCAATTATTAACTAGAAAATTGAAAATACTGTCTGTAAGCTTGTGGGCAAATTCCTCAGAGCCTTCAGAGTTTTAGAAGGGGGAAAAAAAGAAACCTAGAAAAATAAAAGGAAGAAACCAGGCAGATGGGGATGATTTCTGTATGGAATTAAAGAAGCAGGCTGAGAAGATTCTGGCAGAATTTCCTTTAAGTTTTGTGGGTGGCAGTGATAGCTATTCTTTCTCACATTTGTCATCAAGTAAATGGCCATTTGTTCAAAGCAGAAAGTTCCCTGTTCTCTACCATCTACATTACCCCATTGTTGCCAGGAAATCCCACCTTGGAGGGCTTTGCAGATTTGTTGCTGCTGCTATCAGGAAGATCGCCTTTATGCTTTTGGAGGCAAGCCACCTAGCAACCAGCCCCACAGAATTCACACCTGGGCATGGGAGCTGAAATTATCTTCTCACAAGAGTGAGCAGAGAAATAAAAGAGAAGGAAAGGATGCAAACATTTATTGAGTGCCTCTGATGTTCCAGGCACTAGGCTAAGGGCTTTACAAATATCATTATATTTGATACTCACAATAACCCTGGGAGATAAGCATTGTTATTATTTCTACTTTATAGTTGAGGAAACAGGCAGAGATTAAGTGCCTTACCAAGGGCCATGATGCTAGTAAGTAATTGAGGCTGGATTTGAACTCAGGTCTATCCTGGATCCAGGCCCAGCACTCTCTCTGCTATGTCATCTAACTGCCCCTCCTGTCCAGTCTGAAAAATTTGCCAAAATGAGTTTCCTAAAGTATGGATCTGACCCTGTTATCCCTTTCTCTCCTACTCAAGATATTCCAATAAATCTTTATTACTTTCAGGATCAAATTTAAGTCCTGTTTGACTTTGGGAGGTTATCACACCTTGGCTCCATCCTTTCTTTATAGTCTTTTTTACATTGGAGCAGCCTCAGTGGGTAGAATGCTAGCTCTGGAGTCAGGAAGACCTGCCTTCAAATCTGGCCTCAAACACTTACTGTCTGCATGACCCTGGGCAAGTCACCTAATCTTTGCCTGCCTCAGCTTCCTTAATTGCAAAATAGAGATAATAATAGAACCTACCTTGCTGGGCTATTGTGCAGATCAAATGAGGTGGCAATTGCAAAGCACTTAGTAAGCACCACGTAATTATTATTATTGTTATTGTTATTCTATTCCCCTCTCCATACTCTATGATTCAGCCATTTTTGGCCTACTTGCTGTTCTTTCATACTAGACTCTGTAACCTGTATCCATCCCCTCATGTTAGCAAAAACAGTCCCTACCCTCAAGGAACCTACATTAACATGAAAGAGACAATATACATAAATTAGAATACACAAGATACATTCAGAGCGAAAGGAATATGCCTTTTCCAGAAGCGATGATGGGATTAATTCAATTATTGGTGCAGAGCAGTAGATGAAAAGCGTATAAATAATGATGAGATGGCATGGTTCCAAGATGTCCTGGGGTGGAAAGCTAAATGGCATGTTACATGCTTTGTTTGGGGAGCACTGGATAAAGGGAATGGCTAAGGTGAGTTTATGCTACTTTACTCATCAACAAAGATCACTGGGCCCCAGGGTTCACAGGGCTATGATAAGATTTAGACCTGAAGAGTACTTTAGAGATCGTCTAGTTCAGCCCTATAACTTTAAAGATGAAGAAACTGAGGCCCAGAGAGTGAAGTGAATTTCTCAAAAATCACACAGGTAAGGATCATTGCTGGGATTTGAATCTAGGTTCTCTGTAAAACTATTGCTCAAGTGATTCCCAATGTACCTAATCAAGCTGTGCTTAAATAGCCCTAGGCCAGGGAAGCAGAAATCAGGAGAGCTGGGTTCAATTTTGCTGATACCTTGCTAAACAGCTTTGGACAAATTACCTGAGTATTCTGGGCTTCAGGTTCATAATCAGTTTTTTAAAATTATGTATGGGTATGGACTGGACTAGAAGGATGATTTCTAAGGTTCCTTCCAGCTCTAAAAATTTGTATAGATCTATGATTCAAAGATGGTTTGATGAACAGAGTTAGGGGGAAGTATGTGATTATTTCAGTGAAGATTGGGAGGAGTGAAATCATGGGAAGTAATTCTAGGATTGTCTGACTCTTAGCATTCAGACTTCCCTACATTCTAGTCTACTGACTTTATGCAAAGTCTGTCTTCGGGGAGTAGACTTTTTTTTTTTGTAAGAAGGCTAATTAGGAGAATCTCCTGATGTATTATATGAGTTCACTTCCCATGGAGCCAAATGTGCACTTTGGCTCTGTGTGGAGGGGCACATGCTCTGGCCAGTTCCTCAAATGTCTCTGTGACCAGGAACTGTGTCAAGAAAATTTGACATCTGAGCTGGAAAGAGCCATGTACTGTTTTGGCTGTAAGAAGTCCCTTTTTAGGTAGCTTCTGTATTGGGAAATAGTCAATACAAGATTTTCTTTGGACTACAAACGAGGTAGGGAAGGGTTTTCCCTCCTTACCCCAGCATTTATGGTAGTGAGAGAAACACTTTTGTCCCAAGGCTGTATCTGATGTGGGGTTGGAAATTCCCCTTAAACATCCTTCATTTCCTGGTTGCCAAACTGTATCCCTTCAAAATTATTTTGAGGGATTGCCTTTCAATAAATCATCAAGGTTTTCTTTTTTTTTTTTCTGGACTTGAGGCTTTGCAGGCACCCATCTCTCCCAAGATGCACTGGTCTCGACAACAATTACAAAAAAAAACTGGATACCTCATTTTAATCTTTTGTTCCAAATTCTTATTTTTTTTTATTATATATGTGCAGCTAACAATAAATTTCCAGTCTTTGGGCCAGACTAAACAAATATTCATAGAGTAGGATATTTAGTCACCACCACCTTAGTGTGGATTTATTTATATCACCTTACTCTATGAGAAGGACAGAAAGTGTGAGGCAAAAGAAGGCTAATGCAGAAGGCCAAAGTCAAGGGACGTATACTAAAGGAAGGAGGCAAGCAATGAAGACAAACTGCCACCTTCACAATCTTGTCAGGGCTTGGTTCTGTTTGGAATAGCTTCATCTGAGGATCCCTTGGTAAGGTAATTTTCACTGCAGTATTCACTATATTGAGATATTGGATGGAACCCTTGACATGAAAGATCATACATTGACTGATTATGGAGTTCCCTGGATAATTGGTCAGCAGGAAAGTTACTTCTAGGACCTTGATGACTCTCACCAGAGCCATTTCTTATCCTTTGGCAATGGGGATCCAAATTGAGACCATAGATAATTAAAAAACTCAAACCCAACCTCTATCTACCAATAAAGTTTGGCAATTGTATTCTAAAGAGAATTTAGTGGGGGCACTGGGAGGCTAAGTTACTTGTCTAGGGTCATGTAGTCAATATATTTCAGTCAGGACTTGAATTCAGGTCATGGGATCAAAGCTTTAGAGTTGGGACAGACCTCAGACACCATCTAGTTCATCCCCTCAATTTATAGATGGAGAAATGAAGTCCAGAGAGATCAATTGTGCTCCTTAAGGTCACAAAGAGGTCTTTCTAACTCCCCAGTTGGTTTACTATCTACTATATCATTTTCTTTTTCATATGTGTCTATTTGTATTCACATACATATGTTTATGTGTATATGCATGCATGTATGTATGTATGTATGTATGTATGTATGTGTGTGTATATATACACATAGCATGGTAAGACATGAATATTCCCTATTGACTTTTTTTTTTATTTTTAGAGCTAAGAAGAAGAGAGTCTTCTGTAATGTGTATCACCTCCCTCTGGTTATTAAATTATAAAATATGAGTGAAATTAGAGCAATTTTTGAATTTCATACAGTTTAGCTTTGAGAAAGCAAATGCAGAGACTTTTAGTCTGTTCACTTTAAAAGGACTGAGAAACAGAATTTAGAAGCTGAAGGCTCAGGATGAGGATTTGTCAAATTTTTCCTGCTGCCAACAGTATGTAGAACCAACTAACCTTTGATGCTGAGAGGTCTCTAACCTCTCAAGCCCTGGAGTCTAGGGCAGCTGCTCTTTCTTTGGCCAGATCAGTTGGCATTTCTACACATGTATGCTTCTCAGCAAGTAATCTCCTCTAGAGGAGAGCTTTTGAAAAGTTAAATTTTATCTGCTCAGAAAAAACAACTCATAAAATGAATCTGGAAGCTTCAGCTTCATGTGTTTGAGGAAAAGAAGAGCCAAATGAACTTGGTGGCCGACACTGATCTCAAAGTTCTTTGGTTGCTGAGACAACCAAAGAAGTTCCATTTCTAAATACCCATATGCAACCTTTCAGGCAAAGATACCACTGACGCTCACATTAGGCTCTAAACTCTTACAGATCAGAGACCATGTCTATTGATTTTGCTTTATATATAGCACAGAATCATATGTAAGTGATCGAACAAAAAATGTTAAATGACGACCAGTTACATACATATTATCATGACTATATCACAATGGTACTCAAGAAGCTACAGTAGCTCCCTATTGTCTTCAGAATAAAAGACCAGCCCCTCTGTATTTTCAAGTTCTTCTTAATTTATCTTTCCAGTTTTATTTCACATTATTTGCCATAATATACTCCATACTACAGCTAATTTGGTCTATTTACAGTTCCTTTTACATGTTATTCTGTCTCCCACTTTCATGACCTTGAACAGAGTGTCTGTCCCTAAGACTTTGAGCAGCTCAAAAGGTTGGCCTGGCAACTCATATTTTCCCAGTGAAGACAAACCACAAGGGAAGACAGAAATACACAAATACTGGGGAAAAACTACCTAGAAAGACCAGATTGCCATAACCACATTCTTCCATCATGAAAAGGTCTGCTATGACGACTTATATCTTCCCTCTTCCCTGCTTTCCCTTTCGTTCTGTATAATCAGTTCTATAACCAGAGTATGGTGGGTTAATCACACTAGTTAAGAAGTCCTGTTTCTCCCAGCTAGTTCTCCCTGACTGCAGACAGCCTAATTGTGAGATAAAGGCTGATGCCATCCTCGGGGTTATTGACAGTGGTCAACATCTTCCTTCCTATAAGTCAACTGCTCTGCCCTCTTTGCTGAGTTAACACAAGGGAAAAAAATAATGTCATCTTATCTACTTCTGCTCCTCTTTGAATAGATCGTAAACTGACTCCAAAAGTGAATATTTTAAATTCGGGAATTATAAACAAGTAGGAAAAAAAAACCAAAGTAACACTATTCCATCTCTGAATTTTTTATTTACAGTAAATTATTGCTGCTTCAGTAAACATTGTAAAAGCCGTTATCTGCTAATTGTTTGTTACACTAAAGTTTAAAGTTAGTTGTATTTGTAACTTTAATCATGAGTACCCATGGCCCGTCACTAATAAATGTTACTGCCTGGGAGATGCATAGCATAAGATTGAATTGGTAGAATTGTTGAGCAGGTGACAAATGATGATTAAAAAAGTAAGACTACTGTACCAGGAAATGTGATTTGTTAACTTGTTTTGACAAGTGCAGTTTAGCTTTAATTGTGTGTGATAACAATTCTGAAGAGACATGAAAATGTACGGAGATATATTTTGCAAAGGTGATCTAAACTACCTCAAGACAGGGCACTTTTCTCAAGTCTTTACTGAGAAATGAAGTGTGACATTGCCAACTTTTCCATGCTGCACATGGTAATGTTTGTAGATTAACAGAGGGAGAATGAACCGCCGTCCCAGATTCCATTGTACCGTCTGCTTGAGTGACACAGGGATTTGCTTAATCACCACTGATATTTGTGTACCTACTACTTTTCAATTTACAGAAAACGACTTGATAATTTTGCATTTTCTGTAGCAAGGAACACGCTAGTGGCCTGTGTTCATTTATATTCTTCTGCTCTGTTTTGGGTGCAGTCCAGGGTCCTTTGCCACCAATTATGTATGCATGGCTTGTTTCAAACCAAGGCAAGTGCCAGGATCCACCTTGTTTTGTTGCTTCTTGTTGATTTTCAATATTATGAGCCTCCTAGGCTATCTGCTGGAAATGCGGTTACCATTGCATAAAATATTTAGGGAAAGCTTAAAAAAAATCAAAAGGCAACCCTACAGCAAGCCTTTATTCCTGCCCTAGAGAAATTGCATCTCCCTCTACCCCCATCTCCAATACATTCATAATAGGAAATTGAGAGAAAAATTTTCTTTTGACTGTTTGATATCAAAAGCTCCATAAACATTTCTGTAGAATTGCTATTTAATCTCAGATGCTTTTCTGCTGCTTTAGATTTAATCTCCTATTTTTCTTTTCTAATCCAAGTAGGCCTAATTATTTCTACATAATATAAAAATTTGCATATAAATTATAGATGAGAAAGGAGGATACCCACAGAAAGCAATTGTATATATTGACGGACTTCCCTTTCTCTCTCTCCCCCCTTCTCCCCCACCCCCATTCTATTAGTTTAAGTTTCAGGTGATACAATCTTTCTTTAAACTTCTCTCAGGATTACTTTGCATTATTCCTTATTTACTCTTTGCAAAGCCTCTGCAGATGAAAGGTTATTTACTATAGTCCTTGCACTTGCAAAAACTTAATAGGAAAAAAATACTTGTAAGCAGCATAGTGGTATCTGTCACAGTTGCAATAATTTGGTTTCAAAAAGCTGTCTGATCCCCTTTCTTTCCCAGGGAAGATGCCCTGCGGATGTGGAAATTGCATGTGTACAATTCAAATGGACAGAAAGTGACCCCTGGACAGTGAAAAAGGAAGAATTGCAACATATGCTTTCAATAACAAGTTATAACCCAAATGCACAGCAATGGGGGAGATATCTCCCCTAGGATTTCCCCTTAAGCTACTGAGGAAGAGTGAATTTTTGACTTACTTGGGGATTTTAAATAGTTCTGTTTCTGCTTTTTAAGATTTCTTACCATCTAAGTAGTCATTGGCATCACTAGAAATACTGTGGCCACAAGCAAGCTGTCAGGAGGAACTCATTTATTCTTTGTTGAGATGTTAGCTATCCTACAAGATAAAGGAAAGTGTAATTACAAAGCCTGAATGGACAGGGTTGGATTGAAATGGGTATTATATGTCAAGGCTCTAAACCCCCCAACTTTTACTGGGACTCTGTTACATGTCCCTTGGTGAGAACCCTTGCCCAGAAACCTGAGAAACAACATATGCTACTGAACAGCTGGGTCCTCCCCACTTCACAATAACTTATGGATGAAGTCACCAAAGCAATCTGTAACACTATTGGTGGCAATTGTCACTTTGGCTTCTAACCTTTTTTAGTTCTCCTCAACACCAAAGTGTGAGGCAGCTTCTCACTTCCTGAATTGTAGATTTCCCACAAAAAAAAAAAAAAAAAACCAGAGTGAGCCTCAGAGACATCCTATTAGGACTTTGGGCCAAGATGGCTGCCCAACTCACATATACCTACTTCAGCAAAACCTTGAAGTTTACATCAGACTGAATAATAGTTAAGAATCCAGTGAGAAACTGGAGTAAGTTACTTCTTCCGTCGCAGAGGTGCATAAGAGTCAGCAGCCACTGACAAGGCCAGCACCAATGCAGGGTAATTTCCCAGTGTGATCAGAGATAGATAACAAACACTCATAGCTTGAAAAGCTCTATGTCCAGCAGCAGCAAGAGTAGAGGAGTACACAGAGAAAGAACCAGGGTGGTTAGAAAGCTCCAGGGTGGTGACTTTAAAAGACCTGGGGAGTAGCAGTGCGCAGCAGGCAATAACTATGATTTAAAAACAAATAATAACAATAACAATAAGAAATTAAGCCTAGACCCTATATGAAAATGTCTTAGATCTATTAGAACAAGAGGACAAAGAGATGACCGTCCTGGGGCACCCTTCTTAAATGGAGGTTTAGAGAGGAGCTCTCCACTTCATCAATCAGTCAGAGGGGTTCCAGGAACAGAGAGTACTGAGGAGGTGTGAGGATCAACTCTGATGGGATCTTGCAGGATGATTAGATTCCTGGGGTCAGGTTCAGGAGTTCAGAGGAATGTACTTGGTTAGGTGGTAGGTAAGGTTTATATTGTCTGTCCTGGTATAGTAGAGAGCATATTAATCTTGGAATCTAAGGTTCATGTCCCACTTTTGACACTCAAGGCTCTGGGCAAGGCATCTAACTCTTTTTGAGTCTCAATTCAGTAATTGTTGTCAGGTGTCATTGCATGGGGAACACTGCCTTTTCTGAGTGTAGGGCTCTGACACGGCCCACACTGTAGCAGAACTGGTGGCAGCCACTTCAATTACCCTGTCGTTTGAAGCACTTTTTGAGGGGAGGTCATTTGTCTTCTTGCTTTGTGTCTTCCCTTCCTCAGAGGTTGGCACCATTCCCCAGACTTTCTGGGAACGGATAGAGAACTGTCTGGAAACTGTCTGAGAGACCCTTCTTGTTCTAGCTCGTACTGGCCAAAGGAAGTCCAGTAGTCTGGCATTGTCTTTTACAGAGACTCTTCTAGGGTCTAACCACCAGGACCAGTTACTGCCACCAGTTACCATTTCAGGGAGCCAGAGGCTTGACCTTGTACTTGGCACGTGAAAGACAACTTGCTACCTAAGGAAAGCCAGAACTTTCCCGTCCCTAAATAACCCTCACTGATCCATTGCCCAGTTTCCACCAGGTGTAGGATGTGGACTGTCAGTTGGATGTTAATGTCCCAATCTCTGCTGGAGGAATCCCAGAACCCCACTCTACCCCTTAATACATATAGTAGGTATCTTCCTGATAGATGCTATCTGTCCTATCTATGTGCCCCAAGGTCCTCTGGACCTTCCTATCTGCCCTACTTCTTTCCTTGACAAAGTATTATGGCTTTTTTATCTGTATGAAGATGAACCCTTCTTTATACTCTCCCTTCGTCCACCCAATTAGAATATGAGCTTCTTGAGGACAGGGACTGTCTCCGTTTTCTATCTGTATCCCCAGCACTTAGCATAGCACTTTGCATAGAGTAAGCATAATAAATGCTTTTCTATTCCATGCTATTAGCTTTCTCTGCTACTAACTTGGGGGTAAAGGTGAGGAGGGAGGATCACTTCCTTTACCTTTCAGTAGGTTAGGGATGTGGGCAGCTAGGTGGCAAAGTGTTGGGCCTGGACTCAGGAAAACTTATTTTCATCAGTTCAAATCTGGCCTCAGACACTTAGTCAGACCCTGGGCAAGTCACTTAACTCTTTTTGCCTTAGTTTCTTCATCTGTGACATGAGGTAGAGAAGGAAAGGGCAAACCTCTCCAGTATCTTTGCCAAGAAAACCCCAAATGGGGTCACAAAGAGTTGGATATGACTGAGCAACAACAACAATAAAAGGTTAGGGGTATCTCTTTCTCCCTAGTTATCAGTTTGTCCATTTCACAGAATGGTACAGTAGTTTACTAGTCCAAGGATTTGGATTCTGGTCTAATTCTGCCCTTAACTGTCTAGATGACCTTTGACAATTTGGTTTGTTCCTCTAGTCCTCAGAGGCACAGAGGGATATTGAGTGAAGTGACTTGCCCAGCATATTGGACTGGATGGTTTGTAAGAGCTTTTCCCATGTAATAGTCTATGATTCTAGGGTGATCTATATCTATACAGAAGGGGAAGCTAGGTGGTGTCATGGGTAGAGCACCAGGCCTGGAGTCAGGAAGATCTAAGTTCAAAATTGGCCTTAGGCACTTCCTTTCTGTGTGACCCTTATTCCGGTCACACTTAACCCCTATTTAGGGATTTGTCTGTGAAATGGGACACACTGGAGAAGGAAATGACAGACCTCTTTAGTATGTTTGCCAAGAAAACCCCAGGGACAAGTCCATGGGTTTACAAAGAGTCTGACACGACTGAACAACAGTATCTGCATCTCAACTTCATTTTTCTTCCGAATTTCCTTGGGCAATTGTGGGGTTTTCTTCTCCCAAAAAATAGACTTTCTCTCTAGAATATGTCAAATTATTTCCAGTGATCCTTAGTTCACTCCCATGAGGCACTGGAATAAATTATGAAAATTTAGAGCACACATATACATGCATGGATAAAAAAAAGCTTGTTGAATATTTAGTCAAAGTGGCACTCTGATAAAGATTAGATAATAGAATTAATTAGGAGCAGCCTCAGATGACAAGTGCTGTTGTCTTTGATTACTGGAAGTGATTTGGGGATTTTTTAAAAAGCTTCTATAATCCTAGTCACCCTAACTCTGACCAGGAATAATTTTCCTGGCCTTATGAACAGTTCTCAGGTAAGTCCAGCTTGAATATCACTGAATGAATGGCAGACAGCAAAGGTCCCTATAAAAGAGAAAATGGAATAAAGAATTGGAAGAGAGATCAAATGAGGTGGCAGGCCAAGAGAGTACTATATTGAGAAGGGAAGGGAGTGGGAGCAGCAAATGGAAAGGCATGGATGAACAAAAAGAGCCAATATCTTAAATGAAGTGTTTTGTGAAGAAAAATTGGAAAGATTCGTAATGCAAGAAATTGTAAAATTCACAAAGAAAAGGGCAAAGATTGGATAGGGTTAAGAGGAGAGAATGGAGCCTTCCAATGTTGGAGAAAAGAAAATTGAGAAGGCAAGGTAAAGAGGAGAAAGATGTTAGAAACTAGACTTTTGAATCAGGCCATAAAGGATATGGAGAAGACTGAATCTCTGCAACCAGTATCAATTACCATGCTTTGTGTAGAAGAGAAAGAAAAGGCACTCTCAGCCTGTCTATA
Organism: Vombatus ursinus; assembly: GCF_900497805.2. NCBI lineage: Eukaryota > Metazoa > Chordata > Mammalia > Diprotodontia > Vombatidae > Vombatus > Vombatus ursinus. The sequence goes on from NW_020954580.1 coordinate 31,947,131, forward strand.
ATGTGCAAATTGCTTTTAGTCACTCTCCCCAGGAAAGCAAGATAGTGTCAGTTTGGAAGTTGTTAGCTTGCCAATTCTATTGTCAACCAACCAGGACATTTGGGCATGGATGTACTGAAATTCCATTTTGGAGTTTTCAGACATAAATCCCATCCAGAGACAGACCTCTGTCTGGAAGAGAGGGACCTGCTGCCCTTTGTAAGCCCTCTTTAACTATCTTTAAAAACTTGTTTTCTTGGAGAATCTTAAGAACAAGTTTTTAATTGACTTGTCTAACAGTGTCTAGGGACAGGTGGGATAGTGAGACCACATCTAACAGCTAACAGTGATTGTTTCGGGAACTAAAAGGTTAAAAACCTTATGAGGGGCTATATTCGTTCCTTTGGTTAACATTTATTAAGCTCCTTTCATGTACTTAGTGATGTTATCTGATGCGAAAGATTCAAGGATGAATAAAGATGGTTTCTCTCCTCAAGATGCTTACAATCTTGTGGGGGAGGAAACATGTACACACATAAAAAAATCATTAAATGAAACATCATGGTATAGCATTGGACTTGGAGGTAGGAATATTTGGGTTCAAATTCCATCTCTGACACTTATTGACTGTGTGATCATGGCCAGATCACTGAGATTCTCTGAACTCCCATTTCCTTGTCAGTAAAATGGGACAAATAATAGTTATAAAAGTTACATCAAGAGGCCTTGTGAGGCCCAAATCTATGGTAAATGCCATTTGAACTCCAAAGTGCTATATTAATGGCACATTATGTAATTGGATGAGAAACACAGATAATGTTAGCTCAGAGATTGGGGGAGGGTGATGAGATCATTTCTAGCTAGGGATTTATGAAAGAGGAAGTTGAATCTTAGCAGAATTTTATAGGGTAGGTAAAGTTTCAATAAAAGGAAATGAGAGTTGGAGACAGGCAGCATTCCTGGTAAAGGAAACCCCAAGGTATAAAAAATGGAAGGTTTTCAGTGAATAGAGAATAGAATAGTTTGGTTGTGGGATAGGTACATGAAGGGAAATAGTGGGAGACAATGAAACCAGAACATGGAAAGTCTTTCATGTGACAGGAAGGAATTTGGACTAAATTCGACTAGCAAAAGGTAGTCTGTGAAGATTTTTCAACTTGGAAATGATATAATGATCAGTTATACTTTAGGAAGAAGACTCTATCAGTGGTGTCTAGGATGGATTGGGGAGGGGAGAAACTGAAGTCGAGGTTATTATTTACAGAGGCTGTTTCTGATAGTCCATAAAAGCCTGAACCAGGGTACTGGCAGTGCATATGGAAAGGAGGGATAGATTCAAGAAGTAATTCATAGGCAAAGTCTTAGAAACTGACTGGATGTGATAGAGCAAGAGAGAAGCAGGAACCAATGACGACAGTGACGTTTCAAACATTCCTGATTGGGAGATTACTGGTGCCATCATGGAAATAGGGAATTCAGGGTGGGGAGTACCATTTGGCCAGAAAGATGATGCATTTGTTTTGAATATGTCAGTGGAAAATCTAGATGGAGATTCTTAGGAGATATTTGGAAATGCACTTCAGCTAAAGAGAAGATTTGGGAATCATCTGCATAGTTGTATAATTGAAACCATTAGAATAGTCCAATAAATATTGAATTGACTTGAAATGAATCAAGGAAAAAATCATCAAGGCCAAGAGTGTAGGGAGAGGAAAGAAAAGTACTCAGGACAGAACCTTGAGCAGTGTCAATATTTAAGAGGGGGAGGAGATAGAACCACTGTAGGAGATAAAGAAGACCAGAGAATTAAGAAGATTACTAGGATAGTGGAATGATATGGAAGTCATAATAGGAGAGGATTTTGAAAATGGACAAAAGTGTCAAATATTGCAAAAAGGTCAAGGAGGTTGAGGACTGAAGGAAAGGCCACTGTAATTTGGTGATTTAGGAATTCATTAGTGACCTTTGAAAAGACAGCTGCAATAAAGCGGTAAGGGTAGAAACTAGATTACAATAATAGCTGACATTTGTAGTTCTTTACAAAGTACTTTACACAGATTATCTCATTTGATCCTCCCAGCAACTATATTAAGTAGGTGCTATTGATATTGCTATCCACATCTTCTTAGAAAAGAAGCCTGAAACTCAGAGAGGTAAGACAATTTGCACATAATCACACAGCTAGCATGTGTCAGAGATGGGACCAGAATCATTTCTCTTCTGCCTTCAGGTCCTCCTCTTCACTCCTTCTTTCCAAAAGACTGTCAAATCTCATGGACATGGGTTAAAGAGGAGAGTGGGGGATGGGAAAATAAAGGTAGCAAAGGCAGACTGTTTATAATAAATACAATAGAAGTTTATGATGAAAGGGAAGATTCCATTTTCAGGAGATGGTAAGACCAAGGGGTGGTTTTCTACCAAGAAGAGATATGTCATTTAATTTAAAGTTTCTTTCTCTTTCTTTCTTTCTTTCTTTCTTTCTTTCTTTCTTTCTTTCTTTCT
>NW_020954580.1:31949621-32286123 GCF_900497805.2 Vombatus ursinus
TCTTTCTTTCTTTCTTTCTTTCTTTCTTTCTTTCTTTCTTTCTTTCTTTCTTTCTTTCTTTCTCTCTTTCTTCCTTCCTCTTTCCTTCCTTCTTTCCTTCCTTCCTTCCTTCCTTCCTTCCTTCCTTCCTTCCTTCCTTCCTTCCTTCCTTCCTTCCTTCCTTCCTTCCTTCCTTCCTTTCTTCTTTCCTTCTTTCTCTCCTTTCCTCTTCTTCTCCCTCTCTCCCTTCTATGGGGAACAAGAAAGAGAAAGTTAAGAGATGAAGAAAGGGATTTCTGAATAGCATGCTGACATCGACTAACGTACTCATCCTACAAAATGTGTTTCCTTCCTGCCACTTTAGGAATTTTTGAAGGGGAATACTAAAATACTTTTTGGGCAAAGGACAACTCACTACACTTGCAGGCTCTCTCCTCTTATAGACCTACACCTGTTCAATTTGTGGCTTTGTTATGATTGCTGAAAATGTTACTGGGTGGTAGTTCAAACTCACACTCCATTTCATACAATTCCTGTGTAGTAGCAAGAACAATTTTCAAAAAGCCTTTCAAAGGCAATTACTTGAAAAGCTATGACCACACTTACTGCATGAAGCAAAGAATTGAGATAATTATCCAGATAATTCACTTTTTTGAGGTAGAAAGTATATTTAACAAAAAAGAAGGGTACAAATTATCCAGATAATTACTTCAGTTCAACACTGTTCATTGTATAAACAAAGACAGTCCAGGAGTGGGCCAAAATTGATCTGGTGACATACGGGCAGCTGCCTTTACAACCCATTACTTATCTCCTGAGTCATCTAGTCTCAGTACATTAGTTTTCTGCTATGGTAGAATTTTTGAGCTCTCTTTCTGCCTGACCTCTCCGTTCTTCCCTAGAGGAGGAGGAGGACAACAGAGCTGAATGTGTGTATAAGTGGATGGGTGGGGAAAGAGAGGGACTGAATGGTGTTCTAGAAATGGCAAGAAGGTCCTTTACTGTGACAAATCACACTGCATAAAAATGATTTGTGTGTGCACATGATAGCTTTCTTTCTAGCCTCCTTCTGACACTTGGGAGTTTACTTCATCATAGTTACTCATGTACCTTAGCAGAGAAATTACAAATGAAGCAGAGAAAAAATATTGAGTAAGTGAGAGCATCTCTGAGTTTGACAAGCCGAAGCAAAGTTAAAACAATGATGACTAGTGCTTGTATGACAGTTCTTGAAGCTGCCATCTGAGACTTCCAGTGCTTTTGTCAATGAGATGTTTTAGCAGAAAAACAACAGAATTTAGGTTTCATGACAAAATAAAACACTTTTGTGCTTTTCTTTCTTTGTACTTTTATCTCTTTCGGGCTAAAATAAGTCTGTTCTTGAGGGCGGCATCTATGACTAAAAATAAACAAGCGAACAACTAATTTCTTTATGTGTGTGACACAAGATACTTTTATTTTCTGTATTGTAAATCAACTAGGACCTGCCTTTGCCTTCCTTGGTAACTAGGAAAGCATATCAGTTTATAAACTGAAGGGCAAGATCATGAATGGGTCTAGACAAGTTTGTTAAACCAAAGACTCATGTAGCCATTATATTTAAGGTGCAGGGGCTAATTGTGGATAATTAATTATTCTAATCCAAAAGTGTTGAACTTAAACCTGTAAAGGTAGCAGTTATAGATGAATCTCTAACTTTAATGTATGAAAGAGAATGCATCTCAAGGCTTCAAAGACTAAAAAAGCACTTATTAATTGTCTACTATGAGCCAGGCACTGTGCGAGGATGAAGGATATAGATACTCAAGTGAGACAGTTCCTGCCCTCAAGGATTTTATATTCTAATAGAGGGAGACAGCACCTGTGGAGGAGAAGTGTTCAAGGGAGGGAATTTTGGCCTGGTGAGTCAAAGGGATATTGAGAAGAAGCATAAGGAAGTTGATTGGCAGACTCTTTCAGTAGCAAGGGCAATTTTAATTTGGTTACTTCTTCCAGAGGAACAATGAGAGGTAGTGTGTGTGTGTGTGTGTGTGTGTGTGTGTGTGTGTGTGTGTGAAGGGAAGGGAGTTAGAATATAAGAAGGCAAGAATCTAATGAACATATATTAATGAGTAGAGATATTCAAGGGAAAAAAAAGCAAAATCTTATCCTGTGACTTGAATTTCATTCCTAGTTAGGGCACAAAATATACATTTACTTACATGTTTCAAATAACATTTTTGATGTTATTTAGCAATTTGACTAATCTAGACATTTTAGATTTCCAAGTGGTTTTTACAATTAGAATTATTGATTTATGTATCTTAAAGTAATAGAAAAGTTATTAGTAGATCCTTTCCATTTACCTGGTATAGATAGTCTCAATATTTGGGTCTTTGAAAACTGGATTTTTAATCTTTTCATGTCCTGGACCATTTTGGCAGTCTAGTGAAGCCTGTGGGCCCCTTCCTATAATGATGTTTTTAAATGCATAAAACAAAATACATAGGATTACCAAGAAAATATATTGAAATGAAGTTATAAAATATTTTTAAAAAGTTCAAAAATATCAGGTTAAGAACCCCTGCTTTAAAATAAATTTTATTCAATAATTTTGAAGAACTTCATATTATAGCTACAGACTTCTATATAATTGCGTTCCCTCCCCAAGAATAAAGCAAGCTTCCTTCCCAGTGTACATGGACAGAAGGTTTACGATAAATAATCCATTAATTTGGAATTTTTTTTGAGATTAAAGACTATTGTTACATATACTAAAGAGATTTGGGGCTCATTTTTAACTCCCTGTAACAGAAAATAACTCCTGAGACCTTTTACATTTGGCAAATAGAGTTTGTGCCTGGCTGAATTTAAATATGACAGGTATAACTTTTGCCTGAGAAGAACAGTGATTTTAGATGAGAACTAGCTAGCGCATGGGTTTTCAGGGACGTTTCTAGCTAAAAATAAAAATGTAAATTGATCAAAACTATTATATATTGAAATTATAATTTTTGGCACTTATCTTAAAGATACATTTAGATTCCTGCAAAAAATGCAGAACTAGAACTTTACATATCTCTATTGAGAACTGAAGAGATTAGGGATTGATTCAAAATCAGGGTATATGAATGGTCAATCACAAATTATAGGGAGACAGAAGGGGTGAAAGAGGGGGAGAGGGAGAAAAGGAAAGAGGAAAATATCTGTTGTTACAGAGGGGCTGGGCCAGATGAGTAATAATAACTATCATTTCTATAGAGCTTTAAGGCTTGCAAAGAACTTTACATTTTTACATCTATTTCATTTGATTATCATAACAACCTTGTAAGGTATATTCCTGATTTCCATTTAGCAGGTGAGGAAATTAAGAGAGAGAGAAGTTAAGTGACTTGCCCAGGATCACATGGCAAATATGTCTTAAATAGTGCTTGAACTCAGGTCTTTCTGACTCCAAATCTAACTTTCTATCTACTTGCACCATCGAACTGCCTCAGGTGAGCAGAGGATCTATAATCTGATAGTACAAATTGGGGATGAGGCATTATTGTAACTTTCCTTTATCTGGCTAGATAGAAGGTAATTAGATGTCATCATTTCCAGATCTGTGTTTCTTTATTAATAAAATCTGACAAAAATTACCTACCTCCTTGCTGAGGGCTCTAGAGCCTCTTTCAAAGTCAGAGGTAGAATCATACTCTGTTTTCCAATTCACATTGTAACTTATAACATGCTCATATGTTTCATTTTGGAGGTAATCCTTTTTAATGCTCAAGCCAGCTTTGAGTTGAGAAGGTCCTCCCCAGCTAGCAACAGCAAGTCACCTCCTCAGTCCAAGCCAGTTGATGAGCTTTCCTCTAAGACTTACTGTTAGAAAGGCAACTTATCATTGTGGGTATGTTATTGGATTTGGAATCATGGAATATCTAGGTTCAAATCCTCCCTCTTCTATTTATTACCTTTTTTGGGCAAGTAACTCAACCTATTTGTGCTTCAGGTCTTCATCTTTAAAAATAAAGGATTTAAATTAGTTGGGTAATGAGAGACATTATTGTGAATTCTTCCTATCCAGGTATATAGAATGTAATGTACAAAAATCTACAAAAGCTACAAAAGAATCTACAAAAAGAATATTTCAAAGGTTAGATTAGCAGGAAGTCTTCTAACACAGTCAGTCTCCTTTTGTACCTAGGACAGTGCTCAGGACACATAACTGCTCGATAAATACTATTGACTAACTGATCTGTTTTGAGACCCTGTTCTGAATTACCTAGAATCCTTCATGTCAAAGTTGATACATATGGAGAGATGTAACTTAATAAAAGAAATATTGTAGAGTTCTAGAGCAGGTCACTTTTTTTTGATGGGGGAGTGACTATGCAGCTGTGTCCTTATCAGCTGGTTCCCTCACTTCTATTTTTTATGGAGCTGGAATCTTAACCAACAGTGATCAAGATGGGTGACAAAGGTGCAGGCAGTAATGAAGAGACAAACACTTAGACAGCATTTGTCTCAGTGCAAGGTCATTGTTCATTAATATTGCTGTGGAGAGCTTATTAACCACACAGAAAATTCGCTTCAAGTTATCAAGCTACATGGTACTCAAAGTCACTACCTGAATATTGAATAGGATGAGCAGCTTTGACCTCACAGAGCTAAAATATTACGGTAAACACCAAACATAATTGATTCTGGAGGTGGAATTTGTTTTCACTTTGGCTTTCCCTTCCATCAAGGGCCCTATGTCTAACTATTGAACTTCTGATCCTTCTACTTGTAAGCTTTTTTTTTTAAATAAATGTTATTGATGTTATTTATTTTGACATAAAGGTCATTTTCTCATCTATCTCCCCAAAATTAAGCCCTACCTTTTAATAAACAATGAAAACCAAACATACCTGATACAATGACTACCTCTGATGATGTATACAATATTCTGTCCTATTATCCCCTACCTTATGCAGCTCTGCTTATCTGTTTCTGGAAACATTTATTGGTTTTTTGTCATTTTGAAATTTTACTTTAGTAACCCTTTTATTTCTTTTGCTATTATCATTGTATGTTTTTTTCTTTTAGTTCTGATTATTTCCCTCTATCAGTTCATAAAAATTTTCACATGTTTCTTTAAATTCTTCATATTTGTCATTTCGTATTATAAAATGATCTCATTGCCTTTATATATCATAGTTTATGCTGCCATTTCCAAACTGATTTCACTTCTTTGCTGACATTAAAAATAACTTGCAAACTTTTTTTTAGAGGATTTGAGACCTCTGCAAAAGAAGGTCTTTGCAGACACACACTCACAATATCAGAGGGAAGCATTGCCTTTTGCGAATGATGCTCCCCTACAGAGCAGGAATTATTGTTCTTCCAGTGTCCAATGAATCCCAAAGAGCAATAGATTGTACAGCTGCCACATGTGTTTAGAGATCTGAACATCTAGATTTCTAAGCTTTGCTAGAGCATTGAGGTATAGGACACCCTAAACACTGTGTGGTGCCATGACCTAGTTCTGAAATCAGAAGGTACATGTTTGCATCCCAGATCTGACACTTTGGATAATCACTTAATGTGTCTTGGCATCAGTTTCCTCACCTGCCAAATGGAAAAATTGGACTAGGTGACTTATACATTCTTTTCAACTCTAAATTCTATGAACTTTTGACATAGTGCCTGGAACATGGTAGATACTTAATAATCATTTGCTGAGTGAGTAAGATTTATTCCTTCAATAAAATAATGACAGCTTATATTTGCCCTATATAGCTCTCAATAGTTTCAGATTACTTTACACACATTATATCAATATATCAATTAATCAATTAAGAAGCATTAATTGGGGCAGCTAGGTGGCACAATGGATAGCACACCGGCCCTGAAGTCAGGAGGATCTGAGTTCAGATCCGACCTCAGGCCAAACAGTTGACACTTACTAGCTGTGTGACCCTGGGCAAGTCACTTAACCCCAATTGCCTGAAAAAAAAAAGAAGAAGAAGAAGCATTAATTAAGAGCTTCCCACACTAGGCACAAAATGAAATAGCCTTTGCCATCAAGGACCGTGCATTCTTTTCTGGGACACAACATATACTTATCTAACTATATACAGTATAAATATAAAATACATACAAAGTGATTGCTTACATAAAAGGTAATTACATACAAGGTAGTAAACAAGTAGCACAAACATTATTATTCTCATGTTATGGATTTAGAAATTGAGTTTCAGAGATGTTCAGTGATTAGCTTAGGGTAATATGGCTGGTTGTTGTCCTTCATGCTCAAAGAGGACCAAAATGACATCACTTTGTCAGACTCGAAGTTCAGTGTGTCTGAGACAAATATGAACCTGGAAGGCTTTATCACAGGTTGGGTACAAATAGTCCATATGAACATTTGGAGTGGAGATCTCTAAATTTGCACATCTCATGTTTCTTTTGAACTACTACAATTCTACTTTGCTTATAGAGCACAGTGCCTTCTTTGATGCGGGCATACTAGCCATCCTGGGCAGTCCTTTGCCAGTGTCTCCTATGTCTCACAATCAATTCCAAAATTCTTCAGAGGGACCTAAGAGTGAGAGAGAGAGTGCTTCTTCTTACCTCTGTGTGAGCATTTGTCTTGTGTAAGTTAGTAAAATAGTCTTTTAGGCAAATATATGTTTGGCATTTGAACAACATGGCCAACCCACTGGAGTTGCATTCTCTGCAGTAGAATTTGAACGCTTGTTAGCTTAGCTTGAGAAAAGACCTCAGTGTCCAGTACCTTATCTTGTCAGGTGATCTTCAGAATCTTCCTGAGACTATTCAAATGAAAGTGATTCAGTTTCCTGCCATGGTGGTGGTATAATGTCTAGGTTCACAGGCATAGGACAATGAGGTCAACAAAATGACTCTCTAGACTTTCAGTTTGGTAGGTAGTTTAATACCTCTTCTCTCCCACACTTTCCTTTGGAGCCTCCCAAACATTGAGCTACCTCTGGCAATGTGTGCATTACTCTCATGACTATGTGTACATCTCTAGAAAGTATACTGTCAAGGCAAGTGAACTTATCCACAGTATTGAATATTTCTCCATTTTCTGTAACCAGTGGTTATATATATATATGAATGGTGTGGTGCTGATCGGTAGCTGTGTTTTCTTGGTGTTAATTGTTAGGTCAAGTTTAGCAAAGCAGCAGAGAATTGAGGCATATTTTGTTGCATCTCAGCTTCAAAGGCTGCATTGAATGCACAATCATCTGAGAACAAAAAATCATGCACCAATACTCATTTCACTTTAGTCTTGGCCGATAGCCTTTATAAGTTATATCATTTGCCCTGAGTATGGTAGCTGACTTTGATGCTATTTTCACCTGCATTGAAGGTGTCTGACAACATGGCTGAAAACATCATCCTTCAAAGCTTAGAAGCAAGCACATAACCTTGCTTCAGTCCATTGGTGACTGGGAAAGTGCAAGAATGGGCAAGAGTGCCATCATGAAACTGGCATACAATACTGATGAACTTCTCTGGGCAACCAAATTTTGCCATAATTTTCCACATTCCCTCATGACTGAAAGTGTCAAAGGCTTTGGTCAGATGAACATTATAGACAGACCTCTGTCCTGTTCTTGGGATTTCTTCTGGAGTTGTCAGGCAGCAAATGCCACATCAACCATTTCTTGGACTTTTCTGAAGCCACACTTGAGCATCTTCCAGGTGAAGGATCAGCCAATTAAGGAGGATTCTGGAAAGAATCTTGCCAGCAATGACTAAGAGAGAGATCCACCCCCACCCCTATGATTGTCAGAGGACAACCTATTTCCTTTACCTTTATAGAAATAAATAAGTGAGGCATCCTTGAACTTTGTAGGGATAACCTCTTGCCACGTACTCTGGAAAATTTCAGCTAACTTTTGTATGAACAGTGTACCTCCTGCCTTGTAAACTTCATTTCTAATATAATCAGCACCAAGCGCTTTGCCACATGAGAGGAGCCTGATGGTATTCAAAGTTTCTTCTTCAGTTGGAAGTTCAACTCAAGGAATTGATTTCAACCTGAGGTATGCAGTCAGTGCTTCAGCATTGATTGATGACAGCCTGTTGAAAACACTATGGATGTGTTCAAACTTTCTCTCCAGGATCATGTCCTTATCACTAATCAATGTGGGCCCATCGGTCCTGAGTAGTCGAGATGCACCATAGGTCTTTGGCCCATTAATAACCTTCAGGGCATCATAAAAGCACTTTGGATTGTTACTACCAGTGTAAAACTGAATTTCATCTGCCTTCTTGCTGAGCCAAGAATCCTGCATCTCTTTAAGCTTTGCTTGCACTTTACTTTTGATGGAGTATCCTGCTGGTAAACCCTGTGGAGTTTTCATTTTTGTTTAGCATCTTCTGAATTTCCCCATCATTTTCATCACTCACACTAAGAGATGAGCAATGTGGTCCTTCAAAAAGGCTGGTCAGACACCAAGGGGACTGTAGAATCCCACTGCTGCTTCAGTCCAGTGAGAAGATGACTATATATAGCTTAGACTGCTTGTGTGCAAGGTTGTGATTACAGCTCCCAGTGTATTTGTACCTGCTGTTTCATCACTTGCCCATTGCCACAGGACTTTGAGGTAGGTAAAATAGTAAAATGGTATGGGTAATGTCTTTTGACTCATGCATAAATTGGATTTAAATGAGGCAGAATTGTGCAAAGTTCTTGGCCTCACTCTCTCTTTCAGTCATTGGAGTTTAGTGGCAAGACAAAAGTCAAGGTGACTGGGGATGGCTCGAGATGCAGTGGATAACCTTGGTTTCTTTGATATCTAACCAAGCTGTAAGGGCTCCACAACACCTGCTTCCACCATTTTCGTGGCCCCTTGGAACAAACTGTTCACATCCACCTATTTCACTAGGGAAGTTTTCAAATACTTGGGGTAGACACCCCTGTAACTCACCAAAAGGTTTGAGGCCCCTCAGTTACCCTTAAACTGGTTTAGCCAATCTTCCAAAACAGTTCACCAGAGTGTGACCACTGTGTATGTTACAGCTTCTTGGAACCACAGGTGAGAGTTGGGTGGCAGGTGGACACAAAAGATGGAAAACAGCCCTAAAAAGGTCTTGGCAGCCCTCACACCAGAGGTACTAGTCTTCCCCAAACACTTGTATACCTCATTAAATAGCTAATAAGTTGCAGAGACAGAATCTGAATCCAGGAGCCCTACCTCTCTCTCCTGTGGTAAGTGAAAAAGGCTGTCAGAAAATGTTGGAGTGTTGGTTTTTTTTTTTTTCTCTCTGAGGCTTGAAAGAAAGCTGAGGAACCTCAACCCTCTTCCAGCACTCAGGTATGAATGAGGAGTGATGGGAGTGGCATGGTATCCAAGGATGAATCTGACTTAAATCCTGGAATGTGGCATTACTGGGATTCAGGAGACTTAAATTCTAATACCATTCAATACTACTAAAGTAGATATGTCTACCAGTCTATGTCCAATAGAATATAGTGTCTCTGAGGACAGAGATTGTTTCATTTTTTCCTATCTCTCATATTCATCTTCCACCTCCATGCCTTTGCACAGGCTAGCCCCTATTCCTGGAATGAATCCATTTCTCACTTCTACCTCTTAAAATTCCTATTTTCTCTCAAAGCTCAAATCAAATGCTACCTTCTATATAAGTTCTTTTCTGAAGTCCCAGGTTCTAGTGCCACCAAATTTCCTTGTATTTATTTTGTGTACACACACACACACACACACACACACATACATATATGCATATATGTTAAGTATACATACACATATACATATAAATATACATGTACATGTTATCTCTCCTGGCAAAGCTCCTTAAAGTCAGGGACTGTTTCATTTTTGTCCTTTTATCCCAGGTATCTAACTTCGTATCTGGCACATAGTAGTCATTTAATAAATCCTTATTGATTGATTAATTGATGATGGATAAATTGTGATATTCTCTTTCCTTTTAGTTTCTTTATCTGTAAAATGATGAAATGGTATTAGATCAACTATCATGTCCTAGTTCTTGGATTCTTGTTCTGTAATCTTTTTTTTCCCTCTATACTTTTGGGCTATATAGGGAAAATAAAACATTCTATATTCCCCTTCTTTCCACCTCTGCCACTTCCTGGGTTCTATTTTCTTCATCAGTATTCCACTTCATTGGAAAAGGAGAAGTCTGGTGGGGTCACTGTCCCTTCCACCATTTGGATCTCAGCTCATTTTGTTTTGTGCAAACTAACTATATATGGAACCCAGAACCATCCCATAATGTATTGCTTCTCGGTAGAACAATAATAAGGAAGGGCATTTTTAGTCTCTATCTTCTTTCAGGTAGAGTAGATATGATTTAAGATACTCAAAAAGAAGCCTTTGCTAAAAAAAGATCAATTGCACTGGTCATTCATTTCATTTACCTGAATTTTCAATCATTAATAGTTACTTCAGGTTACTTCATTGAAAGCCCTGATTAAAATGTACATATTTTATTTGATGGAGGGACCATATGAAGATGTCATCAATCAGTCTTTGAATGTAGGCTTGTTTATAAGGTGGGATAATAGGAACAGCTCTGACATAGTGGAAAGAACACATGACTTACAGTTAAAGGATCTGGGATCAGTTTCATATTCTAGTAATTACTAACTGTGGGACCAATGGGAAACTAGCTTATATTCTTAAGTCTCAGTTTCCTCATCTGTTGAAAGAGGGAATCAGATTAGATGATTTATATGGGCCCTTCTAGCTCTAGTTGTTGTCAGAGTTCCTCAGATGGACTATAAACAATGCTTACTAGGAGAAAAGGTTCAGGGCATAGCTAGAGTGGGGTCCTTGGGAAACCTTAGGCTTTGAGTGAGAAAAGTGCCAAAAGAGAGAACACATTTTATCTATTTCATAATTTCTCTAAGTTGGACCAGAAAGCGGCGTTGAATTCTTCTTCCCTCGTTTCACATCTTGCATGATATGTCATTGATGTTGTTGAGTCATTTCACTCATGTCTGACTCTCTGCGATTCCATTTGGGATTTTCTTAACAAAGATACTGGAGTAGTTTGCCATTTCCTTCTCCAGCTCACCTAACGGGTGAGGAAACTGAGGCAAAGAGGGTTAAGTGACTTGCCCAGGGTCACACAGCTAGTAAATGTCTGAGGCTGGATTTGAACTTGGATTCTTCTGACTCAGGGCTAGCTCTCCATCCACTCTACCACTTACCTACTGCTTTCATACCATAGGATCAAATTTAGAGGTCATTTATCCTGAATTTCCTCATTTCACATTGAGGAAATTGAAAAATGGAGAAGTTAAGTAACACATTCAAGGACACAGAGATAGTTAATAATGGGGCCAGGATGCAAAACCAGATCTTCTGATTTCAAATTCAGTATTTTTTTAACCACACCATGCTGTTTCTACTTTCCTTCAGAAACAGATTCATTTTGGATTGAAGAGGGATGTTGGGTGCGACATGGATGGAACAGTAACAATTGGGATAGATAGTGAATTCTGGAATATGTCTGTTTTGCAACAGTTTCTGTCTTTATAGAGTAGGAGTAGGGGAGGTGCTGCTTGCCTACTGCTATCAGCTCTAGACCCAGGCAGTTGGAATCCAAGCCACTCAATCCCTGCTTCCTCATTTCCTTTTAGTTCTGTTACCAGAGTTGCTTCTAGCCTTAACTTATTCAAAGCTATAACACTGGAATAACACTTTATTCTAGGATTGTTTTGAAGCATTCGGCTGACAGGAAAAATAAACACCATACTGAACTACATCAGAGTTATTCTATGTGGCCACAGTTACTACCATGACTAGGTTAATACCTGCCAGGATCCTGGCAAGAAATTACCTGATTCAAGGTTTTGCCACTCAGCCTAGTCTGCTAAATTATTTTTAAACTTCATATTTTTGCAGGGGTTTTAATGTTTTTGGCTTGGAAGATAATCCACATATTATAAAATAAAAATAAAATAAAGTCAACTTTGGATTTTTTAAGTAATGAGAGGATGTAGAAAGCCCCAGTGACTTCTAACTCAAACACAGTTCCAAGTTAAGACATGAAATTTTGTGGACCATTTGTCCCTAATAGAGATTAGTGCCTTAGCTATTTTTTGAAAGTACATAAATGCACTAAATTGTAAAAATACTGAGATTTGAAACAATAGCACATTATGTCTGCTCTGAATGCAGAGTGGGTGTCTGTAATGATTTGATACACAGGCTCTGAGGGGATATGGAAAGTGTGTTATGTTGTGTTGTGTTGGGTTGGGTTTTGTGTGTGTGTGTGTGTGTGTTTCTTGTCCAAGAAGGGTCTATATAATTAAAGTAAATCACCTGACCTAACTCCTCCCTGGCTTTGTCAGCATGCTTGGCTCATGTTTCTGCCTATAAGACCCAATTTTGGAGACTGGTGTCCCAAATCTTGCTAATGAGTACTAATACCTTGTGTCTGATTTGTGACTAAAAACCAAAAGGCAAAGAGATGGTTAGTTTGTTCCTTCTGGAAAAATGAAAGAATGAAATAAATTTTTCCACCCAAAGACAAATGTGCAATCATAGATCATTAAGTATCTAGTTTTAACTCTTTCATTTTACAGATGAAAAATTGAGGACCAATGAGGTTAAGTGACCTTCTCATAGTCACATAGGTTGTAAGTAGTCAGGCCAAGATTTGAACCTAAATCTGCTGAAGCTAAATCTATCCCTCTTTCTTCTGTATTGCACTGCCTCTGTGACACAAATAATGGTGGAAAGATGGTGGTATAATTTCCTGACTTTCTGAAAAGAAGTAGAATGATATCTCTCCTAGTTTTTGAAGTTGAAAATAACAGGAAGGAGGAGGTTTATGAAACAGGGATGATTTATCAATAGGTGCAGCCCTTTAAGTGAGCTACATGTCATCTGAAGTTAAATGAGATTCCATTCTATCTTCTATCCTACTCAAAGCATAGTAGTTGACTATCTTTAGAAGAATTTAATGAGCCTTCCATTCAAAGGAGCCCCTTCCACCAACCCATTCTTGGTGAAAAGAGAGACTTCATTTCTTACAATTATTGGATATACATCATGGATAAGTAACCTATGATAAGCTACTCCTGTCCTTAGTTACCTGAGTTCATTATAGTTGACATTAAATCATTCCTCAACCTGTATTCTTTCTTCTCTCTCTTTTACTTCTGTTCTTCCTATCATTTCTCTATTCCCTTTTCCATTTAACATCTTTAACAATCATTTTTACTTTCGCTGTCCAAATCTTATACTAGGCAGCAGTACTATGGTCATAGTTTAGTTCTAGTGACACCAAGAACTGGTGACTAAAGTAAGACCACATCTGAAAGGACTCATTGAGTACTGAGTGACATATTTTATCATAAACATTGACAAATTGAAGTACATCTAGAGTAGGGTGACCAGGATACTAAGGGGACTGGAGACTGGAGATCATCCCATATAAAGAACCTTTGAAAGAACCAAAGATGTTTAGTCTCGAGAAGAGAGAAGACTTAGGGGAAACAAGATAAAACAAGATAAACTGAAAACGCATTGCTTGGAATAGATTTGTTTTATTTGGCAGAATAATATATAATAATAGTAGAGTGCAAGTTGAAGAAATGCAATTTTCAGCTTGATATAAAGGGAAAAAACTCCAACAATTAGAGTTAAGTAAAGTGTAATAGGCTGCCTTATGAGGTAGTGAGCTACTTATACCTAGAGGTCTTCAAATGGAGGGTGGAAGATCACTTGTTAAGAATATTTTAGAGGGTATTAATGCTCAGGTACACTTTGGACAATTGACCTTTGAGGTTCCTTCTAAATCTGAGAGTCTGAATTTTTGTGATTCTGTTTTCTAACTTATGATTCAATAATGTTCTTCTTTATTGCCCCCACAGAAACATACTGGAAAAACTCATTGAAGTTCATAGTCCTCAAAGTTTGTGTAATGTCTTAAATCTGCATTACAGGAAATGCTTAATTGGGCAACATGCCCTTGCAATATCTGGAGCCATTTGCCAAGATTTTGTTACTATTATTATAATTATTATTTCTAATGTTTGGCATTCTGTTTCTGATCAACAAAAACTTTTCTTTGCTCAGATAATTGTACTAGTTTTGCTTGGTTTGGAGAATTCACAGTTGCTCCCTGCATTCCCATTCAATTATTGATGTCCTCATTTGCTAGCTTAACATTTTCATTCCTTGTTCTGCTTATTGTCATTACAGCGCTGATTGAGGCACAGTGGATTGCACACTGACCATTATGGGAAGGGAAATGTTGAATGACTTAGAACATCAGGTTAATAGATACCATACTATTTAATGGTGGTGATCAAATCCCTGCTAAAAAGTTTCAGAAACAAAGATTATTTCCTCCCTTGAGCTGCTTTTTTTTAATGCCAAAAAGGCAGCATTACTTTTATTCATTCCACAAATATTTGTCGAGTGCTAGTTGTATGTAAGAGGCAGGTTGGCATGGTGGATATATTGCACCAGTCTTAGAATAAGAACTCTCTGGGTTTAGGGCCTGCTTCTTACACTTTCTAGCTGGATGATTGTGGTCAAGTCACTTTGAGAATCCAGGTGATTCTTTATGACTGTAAATTACAGATTTGCATTTCTCACCCCACCCCCACCACCCCCAGTTCAGGAGTTCATCACAGTATTTCAATCTTACAATCATAGATTTAGAATTGCAAAGGGCTTTAGAAGCCATTTAAACCAAAACTTCATTTTGCATATGAGGAAACTGAAGCATGGGAAGGTTAAGTGATTTATCCATGATCAAACAGGTGATAATCTTGGGGATTATTAGGGACCTTTAAGCTCTTGGACTTGAGGTATTCTGATGTGAGCCCTCATGTACCATGCTTCCTGATGGTTGGTTTTCCACTATTTGCTACCACTCTCAGGAATTTTCAAGGTCCCCACTTGAGGATTTCTGACCACTCTGGAGCCTTTTGGAGGAGCTCTGTGCTCTTGTCTTAAGGCACAGAAATCTGTAGGCTACTGATCAAGCTGTAAAGCTACCCTGCACTGATGCTGGCTTTACTGGGAGAGATGGATTTTTATAATCTGTTGGCTTCTGGTTGACAATTTGTTCAGTTCTTAGGTGAAAGAACTGCAGTCTCTCGTTGGATTTCTCAAGCATTATTTGGTTTAGTGTGAATGTCAGGATTTGTTGGAGGTGATGGGAACAGGCTTATCTAAGCACCTATTGCTTTCTATTCAAGCCCCATCTTGGCTAGAAGTTCATACTTATTTTGTATATATTTTATGGGCAGGCAGGTGGCGCAGTGGATAGAGTGCCAGCCCTGGAGTCAAGAAGATTCATCTTCCTGAGTTCAAATCTGACCTCAGAACCTTACCATCTATGTGACCACAGGCAAGTCACTAAACCCTGTTTGCCTCGGGTTCTTCATCTGTAAAATGAACTAGAGAAGGAAATGGCAAACATTCTAGTGTCTCTGCCAAGAAAACCCCCAATAGGGTCATGAAGAGTTGGACATGACTGAAAATGACAGAAAAGCAACAACAACAATGTATTTCATATTTAGCTATCTGTGTATATTTGGCTTTCTCCCAATAGAATGAAAGTTCCTTAATGACAAGGACCATTTAAAATTTTATCTTTGTATCCTGAAAACCTAACACTCCGGCATTCTGGAGGTGCTTAGTAAATGCTTCTTGAATTGAATTAGGTTCTTAGATTTGCAATATCAAGCAAAGTATGAAAGGAAGGAGACATCCTTTACAAATATATTAATATGTGTCCTTCACAGTACCCTAATGCCCGGTGAATTCTTTAGAGATTATGAATTTCTCCAGTGGGTCCTGTTTGTGAATGATAGTATTCCGATTATATCAAGACCAAGGCCATCATATAGACTATTCACTGAGATCAAATCCTATTCAAAAGCAGTACCTATAAAAACAAAAGAATGAAAAATGCATATTGCCAAAATTATAACATGTAGTTAGATGGCATCCCACTGAGTTAGTCTATCATACATGTCTATATACACACGCGTATGTATATATGTGTATACATATACATACATACACACATCTCTATATATGTGTGTATATATACATATCTATATTTACATCTATATATATACACATACATGTGTGTATATGTACAAAAAAAATGAATGCCTTGGACATGGTCTGAAGACATAAAATAAGATGGTGCCAGAACTAAATAGGAAGTATCAAGTGAACTAGAGTGCCTTGGGAGGATTGTGCAGCACTTTCTGTGATTCCAGGTTGCTGCCTGACATAAAACACAAACAAAAAAAACTTTTTTGTACCAATATTGTCCCTATTATGCTATTAGGGCTGAAAATCATAGAATTCCAAGATCTCTGAAGAATCAAAATTGTGAATGAATGAAAGGGCAAAGTAGAGATGTGTGGTTGGGTTTAAGTAGGCTACTGGGTATTATCAATAGTGATAAGAATACTGAGTGCCATAAATTACATCACTGAGGTCATTTATTGAAGACGTCATTAAGGTCATAATGTTTTGCCCATAGTAAATTCTTAATAGGCTTAAAGATGTAGATGTGGTGAGAAATTTAGAGACCATGTTATTCAACCCTCTTGTTTTAAAGATGAGAAAGCTGAGTTACAGAGAGGTTAAAGTGTCATATCCAAGGTAATAAGGAGTTAAGCCATGATTAAAACCCCTGTAGTCCAATACAAGATCCAGTGATCTTTCCACTGTTGGAATGATCTTTTTTTTGATTAATCAAATATGTGCTGTAATGATTTTATAAAATATTAAGAGATCAGAGGATGTTCTCCAGTGTATTTGGTTGATACTCTATGGATGATTTATGGAAGGACACAGACACAACTTTCATAGATTGAGAAATCAAAGAAAGGTCAAGATCTATATCATTGAAGAATGTACTAATATCAAGAAGATAACTGATGCATGGAAGTATGTTAGATGACAACTTCTAAATTATTAGAAAACCTTTTCTAAGGAGAGATAAAAATGCTAATCTTATCTTTTCTAATTGTTTCAACTACTCTCCCTGTGTCAAGCCTCTAACTTCTCCAATCCATCCTCCATAGAGCTGCCAAAGTGATTTTCCTAAAGCACAGGTCTGATTATATCACTCCTCTACTAAATAAATTCTAGTGGCTCCTTATTAGCTCTAGGATCAAATACAAATTCTTCTTTTTGGCACTTAAAGCTCTTTACAACTTGAATTCACTTGAACTCTCCTGGCTTATTGTGCATTATTCCTTTTTATATACTACATTCTGGATAAACTGAGGAGGGGAGGGGAGAAAAGGGGAGTGGAAGGGAGGGGAGAAAAGGAAAAGAAAGGAGAGGAAAGGAGAGAAAAGGAAAATGGAGGAGATGGGAGGGGAAGGAAGGAAAGGGAAATAGAGAGAAGAGGAAGGAAGGAGGGGGAAGAGGAAGAGTCTCACTAAATTATTTGACTTCTTATAAACATATAACAACTTTATGGTACCAAGAATGTTGTTATGCTCTGAATAAAGTTTTCTTTATAAAAAATTAATTAATTTCTTATGTGTATGTGTGAGGTGAACTCTAGAATTTCTATCATATTGATCAGGGAGTCCAGGAAAGCTACAAAGAACCAAGGTGTGGGAAGCAAAAAATGATTTCAAACCCCTGAGTGAGTGTTAAGGCCCTCTTTGAAGAAGAATCCATCTTTGAGGTGGACCAAACTTCACTTTGAACCATAATCCAGTCCTAAAATCAGGGATTAGAGCTTCTGGCTTTCTGAATGAATGAAGAATGAGAAACCTTGTGGCCAAATGTATCTGCTAGTTTATACCTCTGCAATTCTTTTCTGAAGGAGCTGCTGGAAACACTGAGTGGAAAATTACACAGAAAAAGTAATGGAGAGGTTGGTGAAGGCATTAGTTAATAAATTAGAAGCTTTGAACATCTTAATGAGTGCTTTGGAGGAGCAGATGGATAGTCAAGATCATTTGACAACTTTGGCTGAGGCAGCTGTGTAAGAATACACAGCGGCAAGTTGGAAAATAACAATAATAACAATAATAATGATAAATGAACATGTATGACATAATCCATGTCCTGAATGTAGAGTATTATTCTCAATAATAAAGAAAGGTCCTCACAAGTTGGAATTGGTGTCTGGGAAATTAGCCAAAGAACAAGTAGAACTAGTCAAATTTAAGAAAATTATTCACAATAATTAACCTTAAATAAATTTGGTTGTTTTTATTTTAATTTTTTTTTAAAGTAGGCAACCTAGTTTATAATGTGCTAGTTTTTAAAAAGAAACATTTGGCCTTTAAGTTTTGGAGGTGACACTTGGATGGGTGTGAAATCTAACACAAAGCCTACTTTTCCATAGCACTCCTTCAATATTATTTTATTGTGGTTATAAGGGCACCTGCATCTTTTTCAGCTTTGAGGGTGGTAGGGGTGGGAGGTGGAGTAGGGAATCATGACAAGGAAGGCATTTGTAAAACAGAAGCTTGGAAATTAGAGATAATAATCATAACAATGATAATGATAATGTACCATGTAAGCTTACGTTGCTTATTTAAAGCTTCCAAACCACATGCACTTGCCTAATGTCAGTTTGGCTCCTTTCTCTCCTATCTATTTGTTGTGGGACCTCAGGAAAGTTACCTCTCTATGCTGTGTTTCAAAAGTCCTACTTCTCTAGCAATTGAATAAGAAAATAAGGACATGAAGGACAGTGGTGGAGACAACAATTGGTACCTGGTGGGTTTGAGACCTAGCTCCGCCACTTGCAACACCAGTTAGCTTTAGTAAGCCTGAATTTCCTTATCTGTAAAACAGGAATAACAATACTTCCAATGCCTATCTAATACTGTTATTGTGAAGATCATGCTTTCCAAACCTTAAGCCAAAATAGAAATGTGAATTATTGGCAAGGATAATGGTACATGTAGAGGTGTTCCTGGGTTAGCTCTAACCAGCTTGCAATAGCCAATTATTAAATTTTCAGTGTGAGCATTTACACTTCAGAAATCAGTAGCTTCTACAAATCAGGACTTGATTCATTGTTTTGTTGATTTTATAGACTTAAGAAACTGTCAATAATGAAGATTAAACTTAAAAGTGTGTGTTTTACACATGAAACATTTACCAGTACACTCCTGCATTGCTCTATTAGCATTGCTTGAGCTCTGTAGGAGTTCAATAGAAAGCTCAGGGAATGAAATCATCACCAGACTGCAGGCCTGGTGACTTTAGAATGATGGCATTGTTATTACAATTAATAACATTTAATATGAATACCAATTAAGTAAATAAATATTTAAATAGTAAATTAAATAATCAATATTGTTTGACATATTTCATTTATATGTATATAAATTTATATAACACTTTAAGTTTTGCAAAGGGTTTAATATCTATCATCTCATCTGGGCCTTATACCACTTCTGCGCATGCCTGGAATCCCTGTTATTGGAGGGTCTGAGACTGGTAGATGACTTGAGTTTAATAGTTCTGAGCTGAGGTGATTGGTTGTCTACACTAAATCCAGAACCAATGGTGTACCCCTGAGATCAGAGGGACATCAGGCTGCCTGAAGGAGAGATGAGTTGGCCAAGATTGTAAACCGAGTAGAATGAAGGTCCTGTGCTGATCAGCAGTGGAACTGACTGCAGCGTTTTCAGGCTGGGTGAGATAGGGTGACAGTTTCCATATCACCTCCCAAAAGAAAAAAATAGAAATATGAATTGTTTTTTATTTACTTATACAGGCACTCAATTGATTTTTTAAATAATTAGTTAATTAACTTTTAGTTTTCAATGTTCACTTCCATAAGATTTTGAGTTTTAAATTTTCTCTCCCTTCCTCTCCTCCCCACTCTCCAAGACAGCATGCAATCTGGTATGGGATCTATTTATACAGTCATATTAAATGTATTTTCACATTAGTCATGATGTAAAGAATTGGAACTGATGTGAGGAACCATGAGAAAGAAGAAACAAAACAAAACAACAAAGGAAAAATAGTATGCTTCCATCTGCATTCAGACTCCATAATTCTTTCTCTGGATGTGGATAGTATTTTCCATCGTGAGTCTTTTGGAGTTGTCTATGATCCTTGCATTGCTGAGAAGAGCTTAGTTTATCAAAGTCAGCCATCACACAATGTGGCTGTTAATATGTACAATGTTCTCCTGGTGCCCTGTTCATTTTACTCAGCATCAGTTCATATAAGTCTTTCTAGGTTTTTAAACAACATATTGTAGGATTGTGGTTCTTAATCCACTCTTCTATCTGCTTCCGTTTTATGGGACAATTCATCCCTTTCACATTCACGGTTATGATTACTATCTGTGTCTTTCTCTCCATCCTATTTTACCCCCTGTTTACGCTTTTCTCTTTCCTTTTTCCCTTTCCCTCCTCACTAGAGTTTTGCTTTTGACCACTGCCTCTCTCAGTCTGACCGCCCTTCTATCAGCTCCCTCCCTTTTCTTCCCCTTTCCCTTCCTACTTCCTATAAGGTAAGTTAGATTTCTATACCTACCTGATTATGTTATTCCCTCTTTGAACCAAATCTGATGAGAATAAGGTTCAGATAATGCTCATCTCCCTTCCTTCATTCCCAAGTTTTTGTGCCTTTTCAAGTGATGTAATTTACCCTTCTCTGCCTCCTCCTTTCCTCTTCTCCCAGGACAATCCCTTTTCACTACTTAATTAAATTTTTTTATCATCATATCAAAGTCAACTTATACCCATGCCCTCTGTCTATGTATACCCTTTTAAATGTCGTAATAATGATATAGTTCTCAAGAGCTACAAGTGTCATCTTCCTTTGTAGGGATGTAAGCCGTTTACCCTTATTAATAACATATTATATTTTTTTCTTCCCTGTTTACCTTTTTAAGCCTCTCTTGAGTCTTATATTCTTTTCTTTAGAAAGGTTTGAAAGTCCCCTATTTCATTGAATGTCAGTCTCCTCCACTGAAAGATTATGCTCATTTTCACTGGGTAGTTGATCCTTGGTTGTAATCCAAGTTTGTTTGCCTTATGGAATATTGCATTCCACACTCTCTGATCTTTTAACGTAGAAGCTGCAAGGTCCTGTGTAATCTTGACTGTGGATCCATGATATTAACATTATTTCTTTCTGGCTACTTGCAGTATTTTCTCTTTGACCTGGTAATTTTGGAATTTGGCTACAAAATTCCTTGGCGTTTTCAATTTGGGATCTCTTTCAGGGGGTGATTGGTGGATTCCTTTGATGACTATTTTACCTTCTGGTTCTAGAACCTCAGGGCAGTTTTCCTTGATGATTTTCTGAAAGATGATGTCTAAGCTCTTTTTTACATCATGGTTTTCAGGTTGATCAATAATTTTTAAATTCTCTCTCCTGGATCTATTTTCCAGGTCAGTTGTTTTACCAATGAGGTATTTTATGTTTTCTTCTATTTTTTAAATTTTTTTTTGTTTCTGTTTGACTAACTCTTGGTATCTCATAGAGTCATTAGCTTCTACTTGCCCAATT
The DNA here is from genome assembly GCF_900497805.2 of Vombatus ursinus. Taxonomy (NCBI): domain Eukaryota; kingdom Metazoa; phylum Chordata; class Mammalia; order Diprotodontia; family Vombatidae; genus Vombatus; species Vombatus ursinus. The sequence goes on from NW_020954580.1 coordinate 31,971,071, forward strand.
CTAATTTTTAATAAATCATTTCCTTCTATTAGATTTTGTACCTTCTTTTCCATTTGGCCCATTTTACTTTTTCAGGAGTTCTTCTCTTCAGTGAGTTTTTGTGCTTCCTTTTCCATTTGGCCAATTCTACTTTTTAAGAAGTTGGTTTCTTTAGTGTACTTTTTTTTTCCCATTTGTCCAATTGTATTTTTTTAAGGACTTGTTTTCTACAGTCAATTTTTGTCCTTTCTTTTTCAAGCTATTGACTCTCTCTTGTATGACTTTCATTTCCTTTCCCAATTTTTCTTCCACCTCTCTTATTTGACTTTTAAAATCCTTCTTGGAACTCCTTCAAGAAGGCTTTTGAGCTTGAGACCAGTTCACATTCCCCTTTGAGGTTTCAGATGTTGGTATATTGATGATGTTATCCTCTTTTGAATTTGTGCCTTGATCTTCCCTGTTCCCATAATAAGAATCTACAGTCATTGTCCATTTCTGCTTTGTGCTCATGAGGTTTGCCTATTTCCTGGCTTTTAAAGTTGAGCTCTCTTGCTAGAGTATAGTGAACACTGACTCAAGCTTCTTATGCTGACCTGGTCACTGGCTTTGTGTGCTGAGGCCTTAAGTACTGGCAGCTGGAGGCTGTAGGGGTCTGGCAGCTTACCTAGTGCTAAACTGTAATCAGGAGCACTGGAATTTTCAGGGTGGGTTGGGGAGTCTGGCCCCTGGAGGATGCGTGCTTACCCAGGGTACTTTAAAGCACTTGAATGTTTGGCTGCTGGAGGACGTCTGTCAGCCTGGAGTTGTGCTGAAGCACCAAGAGATTTGGCTGCTTGAGAACACCAGTGCACATAGTGGTTTTCTGAGTTGGTGTTTGCTGGATCCCCTGCTTGTGTGGAGGCACTTGGGGGGGGTCCTGGTGTTGGTGTTTGCCTGCTCCATCATCATGGGGCTCAGGAACTCCCCCTGGTTTGCTGAGGTGAGGCTTCTGGGGATGCTTCTCATCCTGTACTGCTCCCCCTCCCCCAGAGTAAGAAGGGCCTTTCCTGTTCATCCCCTAAGTTTCCTGGGCTACAAGACTGCTGCACCAGTCTTTCTTCTGGCTCAGCTGTTTCAGAGTTTTTTCCTTGGGTGATATTTTCTGGGCTTTCAGAGGTCAATAAGAGAGGATAAGAGTGACTTACTTCTTACTCCACCATCTTGGGACTTAACTCTTAAATGTACAAATTGTTAAAAAAAATCTTGAGGACACATATATATGGAAAAATGATTAAAATAAATATGCAGTATCATACTCTATGTGTTGTACTTTAGGATGACATAGATGCATTATGATATTGGAATTTTTTTGAAAAGTCAAACAGGAAATATTTAACTTATTAAAATTTTAAAATTGGTAAAAAGAATTATTGTAACTGATGATTTTCACATGGAAGATCCAAGTATGTTTGAAATGTACAATAGAGAAATTGATCAGTTTTGTCATGAGGTGCCACTGATAACATCCATGTTAACTTTGGTCATTAATTCCTCCCCTTCAAAAAATGAGAGAAAGCAGTTTCTATTATTTCCATTAAGGAACTACTCAGAGATTTTGTGGCTCCAATCAGATAACAGCTATAAAAGTGCTTCATGAACCTATATGAATGCCAGTTTATTATTATTTTTGTTGTTGTTAATTAGTGTCCAGTCACCAGGCCTCTAGTCTGGTTATCATTTCATTCTGTGAACTTTCTACAATATGCTTGCTGATCTCAAGCAATGTTTATTGGATCATAAGGTGTTATACCAGTCTGCAATATGTGTGTATGTATATATATGTATATATATATATATGCAAATTTACACACATATATACACACACAAATATATATGCATATATACACATACATACATATACACACACTATTAAGTTTAATCAGCATTATTAACACTTCCTAGGTCTAGGTAATCAACAAAACAATCAAGATCTAATTGCTAGCAAGACAAATAGAGATAGCTCCAGCATACTCCTGATTCTACTCAGCTAATTCATTATGAGAAGGAGGTGAATGTAGCTTCTTAAAGGTGATGTGGACAAAGCATAAGATCTGGTAAGTCTAAACAAATTAGGGAAAAAATAAACTTTTGAGTATAGACATAGTGGCAGTCTATATATCTGTCATTTGACTAAGTTCAGAGAAGAAGGTGTATTTATAAAGCACCTACTATGTGCCAGGCACTGGGCTAGGTGCTTTACAAATTTATTTTATTTCATCTTCACAACAATTATAGGATATAGGTTCTATTATCACCATTTTATAGTTGAGGAAACTGAGAGAAACAAGTTAAATGACTTGCCCAGAGTCACCTAGCTAATAAGTTTCTGAGGTTGGTTCTGTCTGACTTTAGGCCCAGTGCAGTATCCACTGTGCCATCTACCTGCCTTCTACTAACTGCAAGAAAGTCAGTTCAGTAAGGGAAACATTTATTAAGTACCAACTCTGTACAGGGCACTATCATCTCTACTTCCTGGCTTCCCTGGTGTCCTTCAAGTCCCAGCTAAAATCCCTCCTTCAGGAAGTCTTTTCCATTCTAGAGCCTTTCTTCTGTTGAGTATTTCCTACTTATCCTGTAGGTTATATAAATCAACCTATAAGGTTCTTGGTATGTAGTTGTTTGCATGTTATCTTCCTCCATTTGATTGTGAGTTCCTTCAGAGTAGGGCTATGTTTTTTTGCTCTTTTTTGTATCCTCAGAGTTTTGCACAGAACCTGGCATTTGGTAGGCACTTATTAAATTAAATAAAAAGAAACAATATCTGTCTTCACTGAGCTTGTGTTTGTCCTTTGTTCTCGAAGAGGACCATGACATCAGGGAGATGATGACATGACTCTCAATTGACTTTGAGTTGAGTGAGGGAAGGCTGTGCAAGGTCACCAGCCTTACTTTCTCCTCCAGAGCCATCTGGGTCCAGTGACCAGATATTCATCAGGATGACTGGAGATGGATCAGGATGCAATGGGAGACCCTGGCTCTTTTAAACTAAAGTCTTTTCGGATTCTCACTTTGGTTGAAGCAATGCCCATTCAGCAAATAGACCTCTTTAAGAAGTGGGTTGAGGGATGTCCCCTTTAACAACAAAAAAGAGCCAAATTGGGAGGGGAAAGACCCTTAGGGTTGCTGGCCAAAAGAGAAACAGTTACTATTTACATTCACTCTGAGCCAGGAGGGCCCAAGAAATAACCAATAAGTGGTGCTTGGGCAGGAACCTATTGTTGTCTAATTTATGAGCTCCAGAATGAATTGGGTTTAAGGCTTGGTCTTTAAGAAAGAAATCTGGCAAGTAAACCCCAACTTAGCTTTCTGCCATCAAAAGTTACCTTCTTTTGGGCATAACACCCCCATGTAAGGTGAGAAGAGAGGGGAGGAGAGGAGAGAAGAGAGGAGAGGACAAATTGAGTTACCCAAATGGAACTCAAATCCTAGTCAATTGCAAGTCATGTCATCATTTTCCTGATGTCATGATCCTCTTCGAGCATGAAGGACAAACACAATCACTGAGTTTACCTCTTATCGCTAAGAAGTTAGGCATGAAATGATTATTTTTCAGAAACAGAATCTATAATAATTTCTTATATAGTATGAGGGGTTGTAGAATGCATCAGCAGAGAGAGTACCTATCTATATCAATGAAATCATGGGTCCTTGAAGTACTGAAATATATAATCTTCACAGTCTTTTTGAAACAAGATTGCATTGGTAAAATGGTAGGTGGAGACATATGGTTTTGTAAAATGATATATAGCAGTACCTGCACTTTTTAATAGAGGCAGTATGGTATAGGAAGGGTAGCATGGGAATAATCAAAAGATGACTAAACTTAGATTAGGTAGAGATTTGGGTCCAAATTCCACCTTCTACACTTACTGGTTATACAACCATATTCAAGTCATTACCTTCTCTAAGACAAATTTTCCTCATCTAAAAACACATGCCTCCAAAGGTTGTTATGAGGATCCAGTGATATAATTGAATAACCTACATAATTGAATAACCTTAAAGTGCTCCACAAATATTAACAATTATCATAAACCCAAGAAACTGATTTTTCACAGTTGCTCAAATAAAAAAAGTGGCTGACTATTGTCCAGTAAGAATTGAGTTAAAAAGTTTTGAAACAATTGTCTTTTTTACTTTGTGGTAAGAATTTTCATTTAAACATTAAACTAGGATTCAGGGACTTTGAGTTTTTCATCCAAATTATCAGAGTGACATTGGACAAGTTACTTAACCTCCATTTTCTTATTTATAAGAAGACCATTATAACAAGTTATCTTACAGGGATATGGTAAGTTCTTAACTAGCAAATAAGTTTAAAGTGCTCTATAAATGCTTAATGATGATACTGACTAGGCAGGCAGAATCAATTTTGCAAGCCTCAACAATGAGCTCCACTGATACCAAGATGATATAGAAAGAAATCCCTGTTTTTTGAAGAAAGAGAGAGAAAGAGAGAGAGAGAGAGAGAGAGAGAGAGAGAGAGAGAGGGAGAGAGAAAGAGAATCTATGCATAGTCCTATGGAAAAAGGAAAATTTTAAGTCCTTTAGATCTAATTGAAGACTAAGTCAAGGGGGAAGAAGATGATGACAAGAATGGATTTATTAAGAACTCAGTTGAGGACTTCCTTGTCGAAGATTAAGCTCATTAGACTCTCTCCTCTGATTGCAGGTATACTGCTACAAGCAGTCCTGACCAGCAGAGTGTTAGCTCATTCTTCCTCCTGTTCAAAAACCTCATCTTTTAGCCTCCTGTCCCGATTCTTGCTAAATATTTTACAGGACAGAGACAAAGAACTAGGGCTGTGACTAGCTGAAGAGTAAAGAGAATGCATCAAAGAGAGAAAGAATTTTTAAAGACTCAGAAAATCTCAGAGTTCTTAGGGATGGTGAAGGTCATGGAGTATAACCCCATTCCCAATAGAGAATTCTCTTTGTGACATTGCTGACAAGTGGTCATCCAGGCCCTGCTCAAACACCTCCATTGAAAGGGAACTCACAGTTTTAAAAGGCAGCGTATTCTGTTCGAAGAGTTCTCTAATTCTATTTTATTCCAATCAACAAACCTTTAATAATTGCTTATTAATTATAAGTCAATTGTGTCAGCCATGGACTATGAATTGACAGCTAGGGTGTAACATATGGAAATCTCAAGTCCATATTTCTGCACTTAATGACTGTAGGACCCTGGGCAAGTCAATCATGTAAACTCTCAGTGCTCTAGGCAACTCTCTTAGACTATAAGTTACAGTGGAGGTACCAACCTTAACTTGTAGAGGTAGTTTCTGAGTCTTAAAGTTCTTTTTATCAATGAAATCAGGTGCAGCTCTTTGGATTGTGCTAAGCTTGGGATATAAGTCAAAGAAAAGGTGATGACCTGAATCAGTAATCATCTGGAGTTCCCTATATCAGTAAAATAATAGATTCAGTCTTTATCTGTATCTCTACAATCTTAAACTGGAGCAATGGGTGAAAGTTGAAGCAGCAAATTTTGGCTCAGTACAAGGATAGTTGGGCAGGGTAGGAGGTGGGGAATTGATCCTGGCTTCCCTGATCAATTGCCTTTCCCTCAACTCAGTTGAAAAAAATCATAGAAGATAAGGGACAGATAACAGAGACAACAAGGTGTTATGTTTTTAAACAAAGTGTAAAGAAAGTTTTACACTGCTACCTTTTATGTGGAATGAAAATCTCTGATAAAAACATACTAAAATTAGAAGGTAGCTAAGAATTTGGGGCCCTTTAACAAGTGAAATACACTCCCTAACGGTCAAGGCAGAAGGTTACTTTGAGGAAAGCAGAAGAGAGAGCCAATTCTTAAAAAGGACTAATTCGCTATCTTTCCATGGGAAGGGCAGTGGATTTCTCTCTTCTCCCTCACCTCTATCAACTATCATATCTTTTAGGGTAGTTACTCATCCAGTTGCCCAATAGAAGACACTGCAACAAACAGGTAGCAGACCTAGTTAGTGCACAGTTCAAGAGGAACTTTGGGAGATGAAGGAGACTTAGTCCTGTCTATCAGTGGTTGAACTGCAGAGAGGAAAAGGCCCAAGTAGTCTTTTTGAATGACCAGCCCTTGGAGACACTATCCCCAGGGAGAATGACTTGGAGACATAGCAAAGGGAAGAAAAGGATATTGGGGTGCTACAATGCTCAGTGGCGGGAATTTCCGGGGCCACATATATGACTATATATGCATCACTGCTACTTTACTCTGTGTGAACTCACTCTTTTTATTAATGCTATTTATATTTGTGAAAGAATGTGCTTATGGAGGGAGAAAGTTTTGTAGCTTCTTTTCTGAGATGCCATCTCAGTAAATAACTTTGTTTTGAACTAATTGTGTCTACCAACTGTTTATTAAAGGTAAAAGTTCAAGAGCTATAGTTTTAGGATGACAGACCCATAGAATACCTTGAATGTTGTCACACCACTTGGAACCTAACTTGTGAGTTCTAATTGGGAAATATTCCAGGGGAGGAGTTGCACAAGGGAAAAAAAAACTTCCTAAAATTAGATATATTAAAAATAGGATGAGCTGCTTTGGGATAGGAGCTTAAGGAAATAGTAAATTTCCCAACAGTGCAGGTCTTCAAGTAGTGGCTGGATGGCATTTTGTCTGGTATGTTATAAAAGGAATTTATATTCAGATATGTTATACTGGATGTAAGTCAGTTACATCCAGCTTTGATATAACTGATCCAACTCAGAGACTATAATTCAGCAACAAGTCAAATTTGGTGAGGCTATTTAGCTACCACTTACCATTATTGTTGTCATGTCTGTATCTTTCTTATTCTCATTTATCTATCTTTTAATATGACAGCTTCAGGATTCTCTTACACAAACCCTCTATTCCACCAAACTTGTTGACTCATTTACCTGTCTCTCTTTCCTTTCTCTTGTGATTTCAAGTAAAATTTGAGTGCCTACAATGTTCAACCTGACACTAGATTAGTTTATCAAGATAAAATGTTCCATGTCAAGTTTGGGGCAAGTGGAGAAAATTTGAAAAAGATATAGGCAAGTAAAATAGGTAGTGTGTGGTGTGGATAATGAAGAGAACCAGACAAAGTGTTGTGAGAACATTTAAGGGAGGAGAGAATATTTCTGGCTAAGCAGGGTAATCAGTGGAGGATAAGGGGAGTCTTTGTTAGGGAGTTGAACTGGGTTGAACTTTGAAGGAAAAGAAGGATTCTTTCTGAAAGATGGAGATGAGGAGGGAGTATATTACAAGTTTGGATAAAGGCCTCTGTGTCAAGAGATGTGGAAATGTCCTGTCAAGTTCAGGAAATAGATAACATCCTCTTCTCTGCCTATTAAAATCCTACTTATTGAAGGTTCAAAAAAACCCAACCCCCAAACAAGTAAATGAAAAAAAAAACAAAACACCTTCTCTGTGAAGTCTTCCCTGGATATAATTTCTCCCACTTTGAAGTACTTCAACACTTTCAGCCTTCACTGATCATATGACATGCCCTTTATGGTAATTAATTTATACACCATACATACATTATAGCACATATTCTTAGAGTATCTCCTATGCTTCTTTCTATCCCCTCCCTACAGTGTGAAGTTGGGGCATGGGGGGAGGGGTCCAAGGAGGACAAGCACTGCTGGCCTGAGGGCTTGCCAAGTTCTTTTTAGGGTTACTTATCCACCTTTGATGTCTACTTGGCTCTCGACTTTCACCTGTGGCTCCAAGAAGCTTCAGCATATACAGTAGCCAAACCACCTCAGCAGATGGGCTAAACCAGGTTGACAGTAATTGATGGGCCTCAAACCTATTGATAAGTTGGGGGAGGTGTCTACCCCAAACATGTGAAGTCTTTCCCCAGTGGAATGGGAGGATAAGAATAATTTGTTCCAAAGGCCATGAAGGCGGCTAAAGCAGGCTCTGTGGATTGCTTAGAGCTTGGTCAGACATCAAAGATGTCAAGGTCATCCACTGCATCCTGGGCCATCGCCAGTCACCTTGACTTTTTTTCTTGCTACTGGAATTTGATGACTCTGGAAGAAAGTGAGGTTGATGACTTCATACAACTCTGCCTTACTTGAATCCAGTTCATGCAGGAGTTGGGACATCATCTTGGGATATCATTTGACATCTGGCTCTCGGGTGTATATATGTATGGTGTATAAATTAATTACCATAAAGGGCATGTCATATGATCAGTGAGGGCTGAAAGTGTTGAAGTACTTCAAAGTGGGAGAAATTATATCCAGGGAAGACTTCACAGAGAAGGTGTTTTGTTTTTTTTTTCATTTACTTGTTTGGGGGTTGGGTCCTCTTTGAAAAGGAAGGACAATCAACAACAGTGTCAAGTACACTGAGACATAATAGATTATATGCTTAGTGAGAGGAAGGACCTTCCCTTTGATTTTTGTGCCCCTCACAAGAACCTGGCAGTGTTTATTAAGAGACTAGACCTCTATAAGAGTTCCTTAATATGTCTGTTGAATTTGAACTTAAGATGGTCTAAACAGAACTGTATTATGGGCTCACTAAGGACTTTTCTCAGGGGATCAATGAGTTGAGAGATAGATATGCATTTTTTCTGAATGATTCTGTTCATTCTGTACATATTATAATGCTTGATCTAGGCTGTGTATAGGACAGGGCTAATGAAGCTTCAGTGATATTTTTGATCTCAGTTAATGAGTTTATTAGCTTTACACAGTGAACAGTTCTACTCCTTAGTCATACACTTTGACCTTAACCCTACTCAGTCCTATAGCATATGCATGCTTTTGACTCCAAGGAGTAAGAGCATAGATTCCCTGCTGTTATAAATATGACACACAGAACATATTATGCTGATGGAAAGTGGGCAGCATTATATTTGTAGATGGCATATTTAATTTGAGTGTCCAGGGGGATCTGGGTAAGTACGTTCTGAATATCCTTAGCAAAGTGTGCTAAGATATGAACTTGTCCCTTTGACAAGAGTAACTCTTTGATAAGGCCTAGTCTACTCTAAATGATAATGAATGACTAGGTGATTGTCCCTGGCTTCCTTCCAATGTCACCTAAATCCACCCTTATACAAGAAGGCTTTCCTGGTCCACCTTAAAGTTAGTGCTTTCTCTCAGAGATTTACATTGTAATATATGATGGTGTGCTTGAGCCAGCTTGAATCAGCTCATGAGAGTCAATTGTTAAATTATCAGTGTGAGTATTTATGCCTCAAAAATAGGTAAATCATTATGAAACAGGCCTTGATTTATTGTCTTGTGACTGTTAGACTTAATAAAGTGATGGGGAAAATGTCAATAATAAAGAACAAACTTAAAAGCATGTCATATGTGAATGACTGGAGAAGAGAGTGAGGCTGATGACTTTATCTAGCTTTGCATCACCTAAATCCAATTGACTTGCAAGTCAAGACATCACCCTCCTGATGTCATTGGTCCTCTTCTAAAACAAAGGACAAACAACATGTCATGTGTATAATCTTTTTCTTTCTTTCTTTCTTTCTTTCTTTCTTTCTTTCTTTCTTTCTTTCTTCCTTCCTTCCTTCCTTCCTTCCTTCCTTCCTTCCTTCCTTCCACAAAGTCAATCAAAACTTCTCCACACCTCAGATGATACTTTCCTGAGTTTTGGACAAAACAAATGATCTCTTGGAAGTAAACTTGTAATTAGCTTCTCCAGATTTGCTTATTTGTCATTCAGATGCCTTTTCCTGGAGTCTGGACATAAAACTTAGTAGGACTTGTCACAACACACACTCTGCTGGCATAGCTTTTGGGAACAGAAAACACTTTATTCCAAAGGCAAAAATGGTTTTTTCTCTATCAGTAGTTCAGCATCTCTGTCTTTTTATCTATCTCATAAAATTATTTGTTTTTTTTTATTACAAAGCTAGCTGTTGCATGCTAGTACTATTAATTTTATACACTTTTAAATACTAATCCTTTACTTTCCTCAAAATCCCAACAAATTTGCTATTCTTAATTCTTTCTTTATTAGTATTTAATTTAGGTTTATATGTTAATATTTTACTATGATTCATTTTTTAGAATTGGCTTGGATTCTCCTTGTAACGAATTATTAGTCTACTTGTAATTAATTATTAGTCTACTGAAAAGGTTTTATTTTAATAAATGCTAGACTGAGTTTAATTTAATTCATGTTTATATTATTGGTCAAAAACAAAAGAATGAATGCATATAGCTATGCTGTATTATTCATAATTACTTTTTCGTAAATGCTGATGTCATTCTATCAATTATTGGAACTTATTCCCTTACTATTTTTAACTTACTGCCACATTCTTTTTAATGCAACATGCATATAGAATAATATATTTTATACTTTCCTTAAAAAAAGTCAGGGGTAAAAATTGTTACTGTAACTGTTGAAGGTCATTCTTCACCTATTAAAAGGAAAAGAAAAAGAAAAATGAAATAAATCTTTATTAGATATCAAGAAAAAGGAACTGATAATGTCCTTTTGCTAGCTTGCTTACATGTAAGGAACATGGAACCTTTAATTAGATCTTGGGTTGGAAATATCTTTTCCCCCTTATTTGGTAGATTTACTAGTGCTGGTATTGCTGTGTTGAAAAGTAAAAAAAAAGAAAATGTTAAAATTAATAAGGCAGTCATAAAGTGGGCAGATATATTATCTTTGAGGGGACTGAACAATCTTCAATAATATTAGCTAATTGGTGTACCCCTCACTTAGAAAAAAGGATCACCTAACACTATTTCAGTCTTTGAATGGCAAGTTTTCTATAAATAGCAGAGTCAGTGGAGATTTAAATATAATGTGAGGAAAAAGTAAATAACTTTGGACTTATCAAATTGCTGCCTGTGTCTGAAATCTCTACTTATCATCAGGTTGACCACAGAATGATTACTTTTTTTTGGCAACTTGTCTCATTGGAGGAGAGGACCCTCACCAACAAAATGACAGGTGTTTAAAGCATGGCACCCAAATGCTACTTCTTGAGGACAGGGATTATCTTTTGTTTCTTTTAATATCCTTACTCTTAGCACAGTCCTTGGCACATAGTAGGTCCTTAATAGATGTTCATTGATTTGTTGAAAAACTGCTAAATGATCACAGATTCCCAAAAAGAAGATGACTGGAAATCTTGGCATTCTTATTTAGGTCATATTTGACATTCCAAGAAATTCCTTGCCAGGGCATATCTATTTGGTGAATATATGGAATTATTGTCAGAGGAGGTATGTGATAGGGATTTAGTTTCTCTTCTATCCAGAGATCTTATTTTCTCCCCTATCCCTTCCTCAGGAGCTTATTCAAACACTGTTTGGCTCTTGGGTGACTAATTTTGATCTCCTTCCTTTATGGATCTTAATGATATGATTAGATTAAGAAAACAATTCTTGTAGAAACAATTTTTTTTAAAAAGAATTAATTTGATCAAAGGAAGATAAATTGGCATGAAATTCTCTTTTACAGGCCCATTTTTACTACTAAAGATTTTGGTTGGATAAAATGTACTAATTTACAAATTTTACACAATTATTTCCTTTTGGATGCAAACATATATGATAGTAGTGATGAGAAAAATACTGGTTGAATCAGCATTACATTTATTAGAAGTCTTTGAAGAGCCTTTATCTTTTACATAGTCTTTTGGATCCTGAGATTTCATCAGTTTTGGCCATTCTCTTGGAGGGAATTCCTTCTATCAATGCATATCACCAACTACTCTAAAATTCAGTCTGAAAGTTGACTATGAATTGTCTGAGGACACATAGATTTTAAGTGACTTGCAAGGGTTGTATAGGCAGTATGTTTCAGAGGCAAAACTTGAACCCAGGAATTTCTGAACAAGGCTAGCTTTCTATCATGGTACCATGGTATCTCTTATTATTCCTATGATCTTCAGATTCTCAAGGCTTGGAATGGGTCTATTTGTTTAAAACAATTAGATATCAATCTAATTTATATTGGTCATTTTATCAGTTATGTGATAATGAAGAAAGAAACTGGGGTTCTAGAAAACTGCTTTGTCAGTCCTATGCCACAAAGTAAATGTAATGGAAATAATTGCTTACTTTCCTGAGTGGAATAGCTTAACCCTGAAAGTCTCCTCCAGTGTTTAAATCTATGATTCTTGAATATTTGATTGCAATGACTAGAATCAATAATGAAGATGACCTATGTAATTATGCTGATCATGTCACTTGTTCAGTTTGCTGCTTATAGAAAGTCTTTAGGCTCCCCTTCCTTAAAAAAAAATGTATGATTTATTCTACAATGTATCTATGAGCTCATTGAAGAAAGCATTCCTTCCAATTAAGCAGTTGTTCAGAGTTAACAAGCATTTATTAAACATATAATAAATAATTTATTTAATTAAATAATAATATATAATAAACGATAATTTATTATTACTTTGTGTCAGGCACTATGTAAAATGCTGAGGCAGATTGCAATTCATCAATACAAGTTGATATCTTGTCACCGTTGTCCATGCCTTCCCCTAAACACACAAAAAGTATTGCACTCAACATACCAGGGCTTTTCTTCATGTTCTTATGACATTATATTGCTGCCAGTGGAACATACCAGCAATCCACATGTTATCACTCATTCTTGCTATATGACTGGCTGATTTTTTTAATAGCCATACACCTCTTTCATAACTTTATTTTTAAAGATCTCATTTAATTCCTCATTTGTAATATGCTGTTATTTGTTTTTACCCACTGTCTATTTTTCTATTGTCTCTTTTTGTGATCCTCAACTTTAATTCTCCAGAGACTGTTGTCTTTCATGAGTCATAGGTATATGACATCAATGGAAGAATTTTGATGTTAAAAAGATAAGCCTTTGTTTCAGTTTCTCAAAGGCAATCCAGTTTGCTTCTTCCCTCCTGCTCAGATTTACGTCTAGTTATTTATCCATTTGCAATGCCTGTCCAAGATATATGCATTGTAGTGGTGGCAAAGAATCAGAAACTAATGTGATGTGCATCATTTGGGGGGATGCCTGACCAAATTATGAAAGTAATAGAATGTTATTGAGTTGTAAGAAATGACACCATGGATGCCAGATAAACCTGGAAAGACATATTGAAATGATGCAGAATGAAGTGAGCTGAAATATCATTCTTAAGCAAAAGTAGAAAGATGACCAACTACTCCATATAGGGAATCCCCTTTCAATAGGACTCCATGTTGGACATTCCCCCTGACAAATGTAAACATTTGGGGATGAATAGTTCTCTCAATTTTATGACTTAGCCATGTTTATGGTTAAAAGATCCTTGAACAAAGTTATTTGTTATAACTTTCAAGTTACAGCAGCAAATAAATGGAGTAACTTTGTATTTGAGAAGTGTAAAGACTTAAGTTTTGGGGATAAGAATTCATTATTTGAAAAAAATTGTCAGGAAAACTAGAAAGCAGTTAAGTTTTCATGTGGGTTTGACATAACCTTTTTTCTCCACTACATCAAAGGCCTTTTTCTTCAATCAATAAACAAAAAAATGGAGTGACATATTGTATTCCTTACATCCTTTGGTCAATTTTGTGAGTATTGAGATGCTACCTTCTTGGGGATGGGGGTTCTATATCTATGATTTTATTGATATAAGGAACTACTGGGGAAGAAATTTCCTGAGCCAATACACATTGGCAACTGTTCTACAACTTGTGGTGTACTCTGAGGTTAAGTGACTTGCCCAGCATCACATAGCCAGGATGTCTCAGAGTCAGAACCTGAAACTAATCCTGACTCTAAAGGTGGCTCATTGTCCTCTATACCACACTGCCTCTCATTGTATCTATTGTGAAAGAAAGATTTGTGAAGACCTCTTTTTCCCTTCACATACTTTAATCAGGAATTCCCTCAATATATGTGATATATATATATACATATATATATATAACACACGCACACACATGCACATACACACACATATACATATATACGTAAGTGTAATAAATGCAACACATACATATATGCATATATGTATATATGTATATATTTATAGCTAGGATAGTAGGTATATGGGTCAGTAGTTATTGACATTCTTTTGGCTGCCTCTCCTCCTTTTTTTGGATGATAAAATAGGGGATGTTTTCCATGCATTTGCTATTTTCTTTGGAGAATGAAATGACAATCCATGTAAAATTTGTTTCTTTCAAAAAGTTTGAATTTCTTGGAAACAAGTAAGTCCTCTAGTTGAATACATAGGATAAAGTCAATGGTTTAAGATAACTGCTGAGTCCCCTAGAAAATTTCTGAAACATAGTTTCATGACATCCTTATGTGAATTAGACAAAGAAGACAGAGAATGATTCCAAAAAAGGCATCTGATAAAATTTTAAGGCAGCATTACATAACAGCATTTAGTAAAGCATGATTATTCTTGATACTAATTAATGAATAAATTTTGAAAGAGAATAACAATCCTGTAATGAAATGAGTTTAAATCATTGTTCAAAACTTTACTATATTTTGTGAAACATATTCCATTCTTTGCAAAGATACTGGCGCTTTAAGGAAGTAGTTTTGAAGAAACCTTTTTGACTATTGGAAGCCCCCATCTCAAGATGGTTGCTAGTAGCAACAGCCTATCAGAGAAGTAAATACATCAAGTTACAATTAGGTTCAGCTGATGGGAGGATATGTGTGTGTGTGTGTGTGTGTGTGTGTGTGTGTGTGTGTGTGTGTGTAATATTATAAAGAATAAAATGGGAAAGTCTCCTGACTGTGAAAAAGAGCCCATGAGGAGTGATTTGCTTCAAGCAAAAACTACTCTAAATTACTGCTTTTTCTGTTTTCTCTTCTCCCAGATGTAGAAGAAAGAAGCAGAGGCTCTGAGAGCAGGGGGAAAAAGATTAAAAGGTAAACTGAGATCTGTCTTGTCTGTGATTAGATTGAATAGCCTCACATCCTGGAGAGAGTGCCTAGACTTGCCCATGGCAGAAATAGGGAAGTTTGCTACTGACAGCTACAGTTGCCAAGAAGGGTTTTTGGCTCTAAGCTAAGATCACTAAGAATCCTGATGGTGGTGGTGATAGTGGTAGTGATGTTTATTTAATAGAAGAGGTGAATTGTTAAAAGAAATTTTGAAGATTAGGAAGAAAGGTACCAAATTATACTCACAAATATATTTTCTTAGTATTGTTGTTAAATAATTATTTACTTTATGGGTTAAAGTTATTTTGACAAAGATGATTTTGATCATATAATTTGCTGAAAAGCAAGCTAATGTCTTAAGTACAGCACAATTTTTTGGCAAACTTTTGCCATTTTTTTTTGCCAGTCTGTAAATTACAGGTTCTAGTTTTATCTCTTTTTTAGATGAATAAAAGGTTGATGGAATTTGCCTAGGTTGATGGAAGACTAGGAAGTGACAACAAATGATAGAGATAGAAGTGGAACCAGGATGCCATTTAACCACTCACATGTAAGAATAAAACTCAGTCTCACTGAAAGTTTAAAGATGGGGTAAAAACTTGGATAAACCAAAGAACTATTATCAGAATAAAATAGAAAGGTGAATGATTTTTCTGGCTTACCAAATAGAATTTTTTTTTAAATCATTGTAAAACCTAAGGTTCTCCCCCATAATACATATCAGAGAGAATTTAGTACAATGAAGCTTACCACTCAAGAACTTGGGAAAATATTGGAAATCAGTACTCTTCTAAATTCAGAGATATAATACTGTTTTAAGAATGACCTAAATTTACACAACTCAGAATTCCTCCCAAAGGGAAAAATGTAATTTCCAGGGGCTATGCAGGGGACCAACATTTGGTTGAACATTAATTACTTTCTATGAATGGGTGTTTCATAGCATAACTTCTACTAAGTTTTGTCTCTGTTCTAGGTTTGAACTACACTTAAAACTGCATATTTGGTTCAGAATGTAGTTATAACTGCCTTGACATGGCATGGTGTATTAGAAAGAAAAATGAATAAGGAATCTGCAGACCTGGGCTCTAATATTCTCTTTGTCATTCATTAGCAATACTATGTGATTTGGTGCAAATAAGAAGATTATGGTACTTTGAAGTATAAAACAAAACAAAACTTAGAATTTATTTAATTCAATATCTTCATTTAGACATGAAGAAATTGAGGCCCAGAGAAGTCAGATAACTTGTTCAAGGTCACACAAATAGTAAGTTGCACAGATAGGATTTGAGCCTATGGCTTTTGACTCCAATGTTTATACTATCCTTGCTGCTCTGTCACTTCTCTTATCTCAGTTTCCTAATCTAACAAAAAAAAAAAGATAAGAATAGTTCTGCCTGACTTAATTCTCTCATAGGCAGACCCTACCTGAACAAGACCAGATCAAATGGTATTTTTCCTCAGTCTTATATTAATTTCTTTCTTTTAATTTTTGGATGCTTTTCATCTTTATATTATAGTTATTTAAACTTTCTCTTCTTGGGACTGACTTTCTCTTTTGACAAGGCAAAACAATTAAGAAGAAATGTCCACGCATATTAGGCAATATATATCATATTCAGTCTGAGTAGTCTTTGAGACCTTGCATTTCTGCTGACTTGGGGATGTTATTGAGGTGGTAGTGATGGTGGTAGTGGGGAATATGCTTCTCATCTGTTTCCTGAGACCTTACCTGGTTTTTTATTCACTTAAAGTTCAATGGCCATTTAGAGATCTTTACATTTTGATTGTTATAGAAGACTATATTGTCATATGGGTTCTGCTCATTTTGTTCTGCATCAGTTTATAGAAATTTCCTTATGTGGCTCTGAATTTCTTATATTTGTCATGCAATGCATAATAATATTCTGTCATACTCATATGTCAGTTTTTTTTCAATCCCTTCTCAATTGATGGGGACCCACTTTGTATAGTTTTTTTACTAACATAGAATGAAGTTATGAATAAATACATACATAGACACACATTAATACTACATAGTGGACCTTTGTTTCTATCTTTTGACTTCTTTGACATATATGAGCAATAAGGTATAGATGGTTTAGTCATTTTCCTTACACAATACCAAACTGATATTCAATTCGCAGCTTCCACAATAATATATTAGCATAATTGTCTATCCCATAATTCCTCCAAGATGGAATATTCATGGATTTTGTCATATTTGCTGATTTGAATGTTATATAGTGATACCAGAATTGCATTAAATTGCATATCTCTTATTGATCATTTATCTATTGGGTAATAGTTCTTAATATTACATACTCACATTAATTACATATAGAAATTGAGTATTAGAATTTTTTGGCAGTATTTGAGACACTTTTTCTAGTTGAATGTTACTTTTCTATTATTATTATTTAATTTATTCATAGAAAAAATTTATGTGCTCCAGCTTATCTATTTTATTTTTTATGATGTCCTCTGACCCTAGTTAAGAATTTTCTCCCTAGTAATAGTTTCCTGGTATCATTCTCATCTTTTTTATTTTTTATCCTGTGACCTTGTCAAATGAAATCACATACCCATTTTGAGCTAATTGTGGCATATGGATTAATTTATTGATCCGAATCTAATTTCTGTCAAGTTTTCCAGCAGCTGATGTGCAAAAATTAGTTCCTTTCACAGTAATTTATGTTCTTTGTTTAGTAATTTTTTTTTATTTAGTCCATGTTACTGATCTATTTTCCTCTTTTGTTTTGTTTGTTTTACTATTGCCAGATAATTTTGATGTCTTATGCTTTAAATATAGTCTGAGGTCTGGTAATTCTATGTCCCCTTCACTCTTACTTTTTCTAATAATTTCCCTTGAGATTCTAAGCCTTTTACTCTTCTTAATGAATTTTGTTCTTATTTCATTTAGATTTTTAATGTATCCCTTCAGTAATTTGATTAGTATATAACTAAATCTGTAAATTAATTAAGCTATATTGTCTTTTTCATTATATTTATATGGCTCAACCAAGAACAGTGGCTGTTTACTATTTCTGTAAAGACTATTTTGTCGTTTGAATTTTGTAATTGAATTTATATAAATCTTGCATTTGTGATAATAAATAACTCAGATATTTAAACATTTTGCTGACATCTTGAGTGACATTACTAGTATTATCCATTCTTCATAGTGGTTGTTAATATTATATAGAAATGCTTATTTTTTGGTTGATTTATTTTGTATCATTCTACTTTTCTTAACCTATTCATCACGTCAGTTTCTTCCCTAATTTCCCTGGAGTTGTAGAAGTACATAATAATATCTGTAAATAAGGATATTTTGTCTCCTATTTGTTGATATTTATGTCTTTAATTTTGTCATCATTGCTGTAGCTAGTATTTCTAGAAGAACAGTTAAACTTGCTGCATGACTGTTTATACTGGGAAGGTTTCATGTACTTCTCCATTGCTAATAACATTAGCTCTAGGTTTTTTATATGTACTTTACCTGTGTTATGGAGTAGCCCTACTATGTCTACATTTTTAAAGTTTTCTTTTTTAAACATAATTGAAAGCTGTATTTTTTTCAAAGGATTTTTCTGCATCTTTAAATTGATCATATGGTTTCCATATGCATTATTATGTTGATTATTTTTCTAATGTTAAAGCAAATTAATAACTCTGGTATAACTCCAACTTGGTTACAATGAATTATTCTCTGGACATATTGTGAAAGTTTCCTAGTGAGGATTGTATTTATGATTTTTATATTGATATTTATAAGTGAATTTGGTCAATAGTTCTTTTTCTTTTCTTTGTCTCTCCCTTAATAGTGTATCAGGACCATATCTGCCTCATAAAAGTTTGGAAATGAATACTGTCTCTATTTTGAAGAATATTTTTTGTAGCATAGACACTAATTTTTAAAAATATTTAGTCTATCAAACTTTTGACAGGACTTGTAAACCTATTTGATCCAGTTTTTCTTTCTTTCCTTAGTAGTTACTTTATGGATTGATTGATTGATTTTCCTTAGATTGGGTTGTTTAAGATCTTTATTTCTGCTTTTGTTAGTTTTGGAGTTTTATATAAATGTAAATATTTTCCCATTTTCTCTAAATTCTCAATTTTCTTTGCATGTATTTGTATGTAATAGTTTATGTAAATTCTTTTTATTTCTCTCTGGTATCAGTTTAACCTTGTTCATTTTTATTCTAGTAATTTGATTTTCCTTTTTCTTGATTACTTCAGCTAATTATGAATCACTTTTGTAAGTCTTTAAAAAACAGACCTCTCAGTTTTGTTTTATATTTCTATCATCTTTTTATTTACAAATTTCTTAATTTCTCTAATTTTCAAAAATTCTTTCTTTGAACTTGCCTTAGAGTTTTTATTTAAAATTTTTTAGTTTGTTTTGTTTTATGTTCAGTTCATTGATCCTGTCTTTTTCTATTTTATTAAAATATTTTTTTAGGAATGCAAGCTATCCTCTGAGGACTTCCTTATCTTCATCCCATAAGTTTTAGTATATTTTCTTATAATTAGTATTGCCTTTAAGACAATTATTTGTTGTTTATTTGCTCAATTCTTTGAAAATAATTATGTATGTCATTACTAGTTTGTTCATATTTCCTTTATTTATTGTTATCTTAATTGTTTTATAATCTGAAAGGAATCAATTTTTTCTTTTATTTTTTTTCATATTTCCTTTATGCTCTAGCACATAGTCAATTTTTATAAAGGTATTGTATGATGTTAAAAATATCTGTATTCTTTTATATTCTCATCAGTAATCACCAAAGTTCAGTCAAATCCAAGTCTGTCAACAGTGCTCCGTAGTTTTCTCTTTGCTGATCTTTTCATTGGATTTATCCTTATCTGAGAAAGGTATATTAAAGTCTTCTACTGTTATTTTTAAAACTATTTCCTATTATTATAGTTTCTAGTATTGTGGTGCTTTCTCTTTACAATTAGCTTAGTTTTGGTTTTTAAAATGTAGCTGTTATATCATTTGGAACACATACATTTAGTAGCCAGTCTTACTTACTTAGTATCATCTTTGATTTCTGATTTGCACTCATTACACATGTCCAGTCTGTCATAAAATTTTGTCATTTCTATCTGCATGATTTTTCAGATCCATCCTCTTCTCTCCACTTACATGGCAACTAACCTAGTTTAGTTCCTCATCACTTCTCATGTAGACAATTTTAATAGTCTTCTAATTGATCTCCCTGCCTCAAGTCTCTCCTCACTTCAATCCATCTTCTGGTCAACTGTCCAAGTAATTTTTCCTAAAGCACAATGCTATGTCACCTCTCCCTTTACCAATTAACTCCAGTGGTTTCCTATTCCCTCTGGCATCAAATGTAAAATTCTCTGTTTGGCACTATTTATTTATTTGTTTTTACAATCTGACATCTTCTTATCCTCCTAGTCTCCTTATATTTTGCTTGCATTTCCTGCATTTTGAGATTCAGTTACACAGGCATTCCTACTGTTCCTGGCACACAATACTCCACCTCCCATCTCTATGCCTTTCCACTGGCTATCCCTCATACTTGGAATGCTCTCTCTCCTTAACCCTGCTTACTGGCTTCCTTTAAGTATCATTTTAAGTTCTACCTTCTGTAGGATGACTTTCCCAGTTTTCCTTCTCTTTTCCTTCTTTCCCACGGTGCCTTTTTTTCTAATGATTTCTATTTACTCTATATTACACAGATGCTTGCATTTTTTTTGTCTCCCTCATTAGAATATTGGCTCCTTGAGGGCAGAGGATGTATTTTTGCCTTTCTTTGTATCTGTAGTGCTTAGCACAGCATTTGGCACATAACAAATTCTTCATAAATATCTCTTGGCTGATTGACTGACTAAATGATGTAGTTGGGAAAAGAGCTGCCTCTCAATCAAACCTGTTTCCAGGATTCCCAGGGATGGATCTACATTTGGATGCATGCCACTTCCTCTTACACATGGCAACCAGAGGCATTTTAGCTATTAGTATTAGATATTTAAAACAACAACAACAACAACAGCAATCATCAGCAGGACATCAGGGGAGTTGTCCTCTTATTCAAACCACTGGTGTAATCTGTTCTTACCCTCCTATTTCCTCACTTTAAATTATTCCGTTCTGAATACCTTAAGGCAAGTAGCATATTTTAGAAAAGACAGTTTTTTATGCAAAAATCTCCCAAACAATGTTTTTTTTTCTTTTCCCAAGACATAGCCTTAGCAGACAATTCATGTATGCACTGCAGGTAACTCCCTAAATATTCTGCTCCAAAGTTTACAGCAACATTCACTTTTTTTATCTCATTCTGACCTTTGTGAGTAAACCAGTCTTCAGTTATCTAAGCTGTGAAAATCATTACAAATCACTCTTTGCTTTAACTCCTAGAAAGCTCAACATAAGACTCAAGCTTCTGCTGCAAAATCCATTTCTTCTGGTCATCCGACTTAATATTCAAGGCTGGTTGAAAGAAAAGATTCAAAGAATAGCTTTAAAATTTTTGATATCTGTGGTCTGCCTAAGACACTTCAACAAAAAGGAGTTTAATATCAAAACCTGAGGTGGGGTGAAGGTCAAATGAATCTGGAACACAAAGAGTAGGAACTGATAGGGCTGAGAAGTTGTGGTACAAATTTATCAGTCCATCCTCCCAAATGCTTTGTGTTACCATCATGCCACCAGCCCCACATCTACAGCAAGCTCTCCTATCTAGCTCTCTCACCCAAGCAAACATGGCTTCAGCCTATGAAAATTGGATTTGATCTTCTAAAGTTTTTTTTTCCAGATTTAAACCTATGATCCTATAGTTGGAGGAGATGATTGTCATGTCTTCCACCAAAGTCTCTGCCTCCTTGGGAAGATGGATAGAAGCATCAGATGCCCTTAAGGATGACTGGTTGTGCTGAAATTGGAGTGGGTCAGATAGCATGGGCTATAGGCCATTACTTCCCCATTATGAAAACACTCTACCATGAGTAATGGTTTACAAGAAAACCTCCTGTGGTACAATGATGGCAAATGTTTTTGTGCTGCAGAGGTGGGATCCTGAGTCCTTCTTGCACCCCAGGTGAATGCCTCCTCATCTTTTCCCATGATGCCATCTGGCAAAATTTCCACAGCTGGCTTTGTAGTGTCTCCCTGAGTTCCTTCCTCTTTCCTAGGTCTGCTCTGCTCACAGGGTTATTGTGAGAATCAAATAAGAGAATATATGTGGAAGTGCTTTGGAAACCATAGTGTTATTAAGGCAAATGCAAAATGTATTATTATCTATAATATGTCAGATGATTTTACTTGCTTTTCAGGTTATCATTTTGAGATGATTTGATGTCAGCTCAATGTCTTCCTCTGCAATACGGGATTTATATTGACTAGTTTTTCAGGTAAGCATAAATAAAAAACAAAAACAAAAAACAAAACCCAAACCCTCATACTTTAATGATCAAAATGAGCCCTGAAATCAAATCAGCAATTTGCTGCATTGGGAGCAAATGGCCCAGCGAGCTTTGCTCATTATTTTGAATTCTCTCTATGGTTTCCATACGGTTTTCCCTGGAGTGCATTGCTTTCCACTTCACAGAAATCTTCGATGTAAACATGGATCTAAGCAGAGCAAAGCAAAACAAAAGGCCCTTTTTGAAAGTTATGTTCTTTTATAGCTTTTAAGCTATCTGCTTTCCCTGTTTCAACCTTACTGATCCTGGAGGGAGCTGAGGACTGGGCAGCCTATCAGAAAACAACAAGCATTGAAAAGTTTGGAAAGGATGAATGTTATTACCACAGCTGCTTACAGGATGCTTTTCCCCTGGCTAACCATTTCTTGAAATAGAAATTGTGAAAAATCTACTTCTAAAGTCATAACCTTTTCCTTCATCCCTCCCCCCGAATTTAGAAGATAAATATATATCTATAAGAAAACCTTACTATAATCATTTCCATCTGAGATACTAATAGACACCCAACAGTTAGGACCAACAGTGAAGCCAGAAGTGTGAACAAATGAAAAACTGACCTGGAGTCTCACAAGACCTGAGAAGGAAGGTACTGATATTTTATGTAACATAATAACTCACATTTATTGTAAAATAATAGTATCACAGCTCCAGTGAGAAAGGATATTAGAGAACATTGAATCCAACTCTCTCGTCTTCCAGATGAAAAAACAGGCCTACTTTCTTACAAGCCACCTCCCTCTCTTTTGAGACCACCTCTTTCCCCTCCTCCGCCTTTTCAGTTCAGGGACCATAATCTAATCAATACTTCTATTACGTCTGGAAGAGGTGTATTAATATACTATTATTAATATTAATTTATTTCAAATAATTATATTATTATATATTTTATCTAATAATTTCTATTATATAATATTATATATTAATTAATATTAGTAAGTATTAATATTAATACTCTCCTCACCACCCTTATAACTTTCCAAACCAGCATACTAATACCAGGCTGCCACTTCCCTATATGTGCTTTTGCAGGCATTTTAAGCTCAACATATCCCAAACTGTGCTCATCATCTTCTTTCCCCAAATTCTTTCCTCTTCATAATATCCTTGTCACTGTGGAGGATGCCACCTCTAAACCTTGGCTCCTCACTCTCATATCCAAACACTTGCCAATTATCATTTCTACCTTTGTAATATCTCTCATATACATATATATATGTGTGTGTGTGTGTGTGTGTGTGTGTGTGTGTGTGTGTGTGTTTGTGTATATATATATGTATATATATGTATATATCCCCTTGCCTCCTCCGACACTGCCACCATCCTGGTGTAAGCTCTCATCACCTCACACCTGGACTATTGCAATAGCCTAATGGTGAGTCTACCTGCCTCCAGTCTCTTCCTACTATAATTAGTTGTCAAATTGGTATTCCTAAAAGATAAGTCTAATTATATCATCCCCATTCAATCCAGTACTAGTGCCTTTTTGCTGATTATTTTCTGTTAATATTGTATATCTCTTGTTTGTACATATCTGTTTGCATGTGGTCTCACCAATTAGACTGAGTTCCTTCAAACTAGAGATTGTCTTTTGCCTTTCTTCATACCTTGAACAGTTAGCACAGTGCCTGGCACATAGTGGGTGCTTAATTCATGTTAATTAACTGAATGGTTTGTATTTCCTGCTGTTTAGCATTATTCTTGGCACATAAAAAGGGCCTAATAAATACTTATTCACCCATCCATCCATCCATCCATCCATCCATCCATCTTTCCATCCATTCCATTCATCCATTTGTAGATTAAGTGCTTTGCTCAAGGTAGCAGGTATAAAAAATGGAAGAGGCAGAATTTGAACCAAGGTCCTCTCACTCCAAATCCAATTGTCTCTTCACTGCCCCAAGCTGCCTCCAAGGTTGCCTCCATCTGTATTATATTGCTGTTGCTGCTGTTCTTCATACTTGAAGAGGACCAAAGTGACACTGTGTTGGGGTCAATGTACAATTTGTCCAGTTGTGGCTAAGACCAATATGAGCTCAGAAAGCTCTATCACAGATTGGGTACAAATAGCCCTTATATATCACTTTCAAATTTACAAAGCATTTTAATCACAACAATCCTGCAAGGTAGGTAGTGCAAATATTATTATTATCACTCTATTCCAGATTAGGAAATAGCCTCAGAGAGGTGAAATAACTTGTTGGTGATAACGCAGCTACAAAGATTTGAAGTCAGGTCATCTGGATACAAATCCAATACTTTTTCCATGGTGCCACTTCGCCCTTCTGCTAATAGGCATAGACAGGGAAAGAAGATATTCTGGTTAATTATCTAACTTGATCAATGCTACTGCTAATAACAGTTCATATTTCTCTAACCCTTTACACTTTACACTTTTCCTCATGACAATCCAATGAAGCACATGTGTGGAACAAATGTGTTTTACCATCTTTTCCAGGTGAGGAAGTTGAAGCTCAAGGAGATGATGATTTGCTTAATATCACATGGTAAGTGATAGAATCAAGATTTGATTCCAAATCCTCTGATTCTAAAACCCAAAACTTTTCCTAATACATCAAGATCTAAGTTACTCCACTCACTATGGATAGATGAAATGATTTTCAAAGAATTTTAGTATGTAAAATATAATCAACATTGCAATTCTACTGAAAATAATTTAATATTTTCTTAATTATTTAGAAGGCACTTCAAGATCTTTCACTGCCTCAGCTTGATAATCAAGAATGTTAATTATCATTGTATTTGAGTAACATGGAAATGCCAGCTAATTGAGAAATTTTGGTGATAGATTGTATGTCAGGTAACAGGGTTAATTTTTCCCCCAAACTTCCATGATGAGAACCATGGTATATCTTATCTTGTTCTGTTTCCTAGGTAAGAAAAGATTGTTATATAAAAACAAGAATACGAGAAAGATTAGCTATATTTGTCTTCTGAAATACAGCCCTCAATGTGGAAAGGTTCTCTGAGATGATATAATGATAGCATCATTTGTCTTCCCTACTAA
Source organism: Vombatus ursinus (assembly GCF_900497805.2). Classification (NCBI taxonomy): domain Eukaryota; kingdom Metazoa; phylum Chordata; class Mammalia; order Diprotodontia; family Vombatidae; genus Vombatus; species Vombatus ursinus. Next base: position 31,996,426 of record NW_020954580.1, read on the forward strand.
ATATTATATATATATATATATATATACATATATACATATATATACACACACACACACATATATATATATTCATCCCTTGATTATTTGGAACATAACATCTATATTTATATCATTACATTGAGTCTCTAAAGTCTATTGATTCTATTTCCACATTATTGCATACACCTGTCACCTTAGAACTCCAGCTGTTACTACCCTAATATTGAGAGCTTCCTCTAACAAATCTCACCTTCTCCAGTTTTTCCTTTGTCCAATCCATTCTACACACTACCTCCAGATTGATATTAAAATGTAGAGCTCTTGTTTGAAAACCTTCCCTGGTTCAGCATTTTCCGATGAATGGAAAAATCCATACTTAGCTATGGAGATTCAAGGATCTACATCGTCAGTATCCAATCTACCTTTCTAGCCTTTTTTTACCCTATTCTCTATTGTATACTCTATGCCTTACTCAAACTAATCTACTTGTTGTGACTTGAATATGCACAGTGATTTTCCTCTTATTTGTCTTTGTTCATACTATTTGATGCACTTAGTATGTGCTTTCCTCCACCTCTTTTTGCCTATTAACATTCTATCTATTGCTTCAAAGTCCAGCTCAAAGCACCAATCTGCATGAGAGTGTCTCTGACCCTCCTACTTGTCACTGGTATCTCTCTCTCTCTCTTTCTCTCTCTCTCTCTCTTTCTCCATCCCAGCATTTTGTTCTCTACTTACATAAATCTTCTTACATATAGTTAGTAGTTAATAAATATATGTTAAATTGTATTGAATGATTCACATTCTAATTTTATTACATATTCATCTGTACATGCCTTCTTAGCCATACCAGATAGTAAAGTCCTTCAACACAAGTTCTATGTCTTATCTTGCTGCCCTCCATCACCATTCAAAATATATTACACACAATAGGGTCCTAATACATCTTTGTTGAAAGAACGAATGATTGAATGAATAGGTTTTTACTATGTTTTTAACATACTTATTTTTTAATGACAACCTGTAGAAATCTCAGCTGTTATTATCCCTGTTTTTCAAATGAGGAAAATGAAATTCCCATAGGGTATGGGGTTTGTTTCAGCTCACCCAGAGAGTCAGTGAACTGTATAGGAGTAGAATGCAGATTTCCTTCTAGTTCAACAACCCATTGACCTACTTCTCTGCATGGCCATTGCTTACTCTGTTGATTATTCATGGTGAATTTTATATGGTGGTCTTCTTGTTCTCACTATCCATCACGGTCCACAGTGGTCACCATCTTTTGCTGAACAGATGGGAAATGTGAATATACAAATTAGTTTCAAGATGACTAAAGTGTAAGCTCATGAGGGCAGAGGTTGTCTTATTTTCTGTTTACCTCTTCAGCACCTTGCACAGTATATTGCACATTCTTGAATAGAAATGAATTAAAAATCAAACACATGGTAATTATGAAGGCAAACCTATGAGAAATATCATATTTGCATTTCAAAATCCAACATCAATGTTTTTAAGCCTCTCTACCTGCCACATAAATGTGGGTGAGTGACAGGTGGCTATATCTGTATTCCATACCTGGCTTTGGGTATTTTTAGCTTCCTTTAATGAATTAGATTGAAAAGTTCTCATTGGTAAAAGTTATTTTTATTCCATTCACGTGTTCCTGGGTTGGGCTTATAGGTACCATCATCCTTATAGATTATAAGCTCCTAGAGGGTAAGAATTATATCAGTCTTGTTCGTATCCTCCACAATGCTTAGTAGAATGCTGTGTGCTCTATGGGTATACAGTCTCTATTTGTTAAGGCAGAATTAGTTGAACTGAATGAAATCTCTTGAAAGTGACATAGTGAACTTGGGATACAGGTGTAGCTGCCTTCTAGAAAGATGCTTTAGAGGTAGTTCCCAGTGTTTTCATCGTAGTGTATGTGACTGCTTTTACTGAGGTGTTGTCAGAATTCTAACACATTTTTTTTTCACCTGAGGCATGTGTAGGCATCTCAGCTCCCGTTATTTCTAACAATAGTAAGTAGCACAAAACCAAACCTCAGACCTGGAGTCCCCAGTCTATAAGAAGGAGAGAGATACCTTAGAACACGTATGTCTGGGGCAGGAGACTGGTGTTGGAGGGGCCACTGGAGCAGGAAGGAAAAAAGTGCAGCTAGGCCAGACCATGGCTTGCTATTTTTAATAGTTATTTTTGCTATTCTGGTGCTAAAATTTATTTTTTTTCAAGTGGGGTAAAACCCTGGTTGCCTTATCCCAGCTTCATATCTTTGTGTCATATCATGGTTGAGTTTTTACAGTTTCAACATTACAAATTCTTAATAGAAGTAGCCTGACATTTCAAAGTGTTCCTATTCAACAACCATGTTCCAGTGACTTCCTATTGTAATTCATGCATTGTTATGTTAAAGATTTTGACAAGAACCAAAAAAATCCCTTGTGAAAATTTGATGCATTTATACATTTTTGAAAAACCCTAAGTGTACTAATTACTTTGGAGATGAGATGTTAAGCAAATTCCTAGGCAGGGAGTATGGTGCCTCTGAGCGTGGGTGTTGCCATGTCTACCCAATGGAAAGGCAGGTATTTGCCTATGCACAATTACCCTTGGTAATTGTGTCCCCTGTGGAAAACAGGCTTTACACATTCTAGTGAAATAATATCCCAAGCCAGAGAAAGCATGTTAGCATCAGAATACTGTCCTGGAATAACTCACAGAGGGGAGTAGGCACCAAGCTGCCTCTGAAGCTATCAGACTCTCGTGCAAACATATTGGTTGCCAAACCTGCCACAGGTGTATACTGCATGAACAGGTGCCTAAAAATAAAGCAGGATTATGAGGCAATCCTTCTAGGTTTCAAAATGCACTAGTCCCAAGGCATGTATGTATATCTGTTCTGTGTCTGGTGTTTTACCTTTTAAAAATATTTAAAATCAGGCTTTATGGTTATTAGAGTAAATGTGTATGGATATTGGACACTGATTGAAAACATTGAATTTTGAAGGATTTGTATCTTCCACAGTTCCTAGAGTTATGACTATAATGCAGTAGGAATGCAAGAGCTATTTCTTCATCAATTAGGAGATGTCAGTGTTCAAAAATGAAACGTTTGTGATTAGTTTGGAAATATATGGCAAACTGTTTACTCCTGGATTAGGTTTGCAACTGCAGTGAAATCTTCAGAAATGCAAATGCATTTAATTTGTTTCACTGTTACTATCTTTCCCACTATCATCACACCTTGAGCATTCTAAAGAAGCAGAAAATGCCATAGTCATGAACTTGCTCTAAAAGATTACAATTCAAGGATTTCCTTTTCTCTCTTTGATTTTTCTTCCTTTCTTAAAAAAACAGTCCATAGTTATTGTCCTTACCTCAGTTGTACCTTGTAAATTCCCTCTAAGTGTTCCAACAGGGTGGAAGGAGATTGTTGGGGGGGGGGGAATAACCAAACAAACCAAAAACCAAAGAAATTTTATTCCCCAAACTTCATTCTCATCTGTCTGTGGAGGCTGAAAGTGTCCAGCATCTTGCCTTGCTATAAGACTACTTACTAGTGGGAATGCTTACTTATGTACAATACTTCAATGGGAATATTGTACAGAACTCCTTTTGAACATACACCCAAGAGCACTTTTGGAAGAATCCCTATGCAGCACCCTCTAAGACATGCCACACACAAGTTTATATTTTGCCAACCACATTCATCAGCAACCTCAATTAGATCTTTTAGGTATCAGAAAAAAGAAAAGAAAAGAAAATGAGTTTGGGTTAATTAGTTCTCCACTGGGAGAAAAAAAGAACACAAAGACAAAAATGACAGTATGCTTTGCCTTTTTGTCTCAGCTGGGTGGGTTGATGGCCAAACAAAGTTTTGACTGCAAAATTTCTCTGATGTCCTGGATGCTTGGATGCCATGACAGTTTCCTCTATTCAAAGCAAGATTGGAGAAAGTCTCTGGGAAGTGTGAGAAGTGATGAACTTGGCCATCCACTGCACTTTAAGGGAAAATGGTGGGGGGGGAACACAGAGCATACATGTTTTCACAAAAGAATAATTTTCTTTTCAACTAAGAACACATAATGAGCTGCTTTAATTTTAATGAGTTTTAATCCGTCATTGTCCCTTTTGCTCATATGTTTTCCAAATCAGCATTCCATTGTCTGTATATAATACTGGGATGGTTTTCACATATTTTTAAAGAGCTATTTTTTTAAAAGGCTTCTTTTGTTTTGAAAACCCTCCTTTGTCCCCTCTCCCCCATGTATTAACTACTCAGAAAAACCCCTGCTTGCAATTATCTCTAGGTTTATTCTTTGCCTTCAGCTACATACAGTACTTTAATCAGAAACCTGGGTCTTAAAATTATGCTTCCTTGGTGGGCTATGTCTGTGTTGCAATTTGTATTTATTGTGCTGCCTTCAGTTTATTAAGAGGCAGTTTTTTATTATGCCTGAAATCAGTAAAAAAGAGATAGCATTGGATAACTTTTTTTGCTATTTTTAAAGCTCTTTAATATTTCAATGGAAGCTTTATTTATGTTTTTGAGCTATAGCCCTTGGGGTGGTGGTGTAACTTATAAGACAGCAGTTATACAATGTTTTCCTTGCTTTTTTTTTACCTACAAGTTTTACAAAGAAATTATTTTGTTATATAAATATACACTGTTCAGTACATACCTATCTCATGTACTTCTATGAATTACCTTATGCAGTTTATTGCATTTTCAAAGACAGTGGAAAAAAGAATGATAGTATAGTCCAGGCTTCTCAAATCACAGAAAAATTCACAGGATTACTATGTGCCAGCACTATGCAAAGTGCTTTACAATTGTTATTATCATTTGATCCTCACAACAAGCCTGAGAGAGAGGTGCTTTTCTTATTTCCATTTTACAGATAAGTAACTGAGGTAAACAAAAGGCTAAGCAAGTGTCTGAGGTTGCATTTGAATTCAGGATATATATATATATATATAAAGTTTGATATGATGAGAAACATGAAAATCTGTTTTCAGTCCAGGATCAGTCTCTATCAATGGAATCCCTGAATGAACAAGAAGACTATAATTCTGGAGCTGCTGAAGGGCTACTGATAGACTGAAAAACAATCCTAGTTCAGAATGGATGGCAAGGGCCTTTCACAAACTGCTTAGAAGTAGCCATCAGGGAACCCAGAACAAATTCCTGTGCTTAGAGGTCTACTAGGTCATTAGGGATAGTGTATATGTTCCAGGGAAGTGCTACCAGAAAATGGCCAAGCTGGTGGCATGCTGGAGGTTCTGGCACACACTAGATTGCCTCCATTGTTACAAAACATCATCACTGGCCAAGACAAATGAAAATATTGTCAACTCTAGGTGTTTGAGCTAGAAAGCATATTAGTGATAGACAGTCTAACAAATCTCATTTGACAGTAGAGGAAAATTTGGCTTAGAGAGGTGGAGTTAAGTCACATCAAGTAGTAGTAAGTCCTTACTATTGCCATTCATTGTGCTAACCATTGGAATTCAAATACAATCAGAAAGACTGCCCCTGCCCTCAAGGAGCTTACATGCTAAAAGTGGAAGACAACACATAAAAAGAAGCTAAAATGGAAAGGATTATGTGACCCTGAGTAAGTCATTTAACCCTGTTTGCCTCAGTGTCCTCATCTGTAAAATGAGCTGGAGAAGGAAATGGCAAATCATTCCAGTATCTGTGCCAAGAAAACCCCAAATGGGGTCATGAGGAGTTGGAACAACTGAACAACAATAAAATGGAAAGGGGCAAGGAGGGAGAGATGAAAATACCTGGCTCGAGCAACATTGTAGAGAAAGTCGGAGAGAGTGAAGAGTGCACCCCAGGAATGAATACATGGTTGGCCTGGGAGTCTGCCTTAAAATAGAGGTTCTGGGAGAACATAGGCAATCAGAGGGAGAGGATGCAGGAGCAGCGGATATTTCCAGTGTGCAAGGTCCAGGGTTTGAGTGAGTTTCCATGGTGAAGAAGCTTCTGGGGGCATTGTAGAGAAAGTCTGAAAGAGTCAGGAATGAGGCCTGGAGATGGAAGAAGACATCAAGTTAAAATATAACAAGTTAAGAAATTTGTCCAGAGTCACACAGTTGACAAATACCAGAGCTGAGAGATTCAGACTTGAATATTGGGGTCTTTCCACTATATCAAGTACAACTATTTTCATAAGAAGCCAATTATTCCAGGGTTTGGGCTCCATTGAAGGTTAAGGCAAGTATATTTCATAGTTAGTTGGGGAAAAGACCTGTATTAATTTTGGCTTTCATTCCCATAGGCAATTAGATAGATGGCTCAGTTGATAGAGCACTGGGCCTGGAATCAGAAATACCTCAATTTAAATCCGGCCTCAAACACTTACTTACTAGCTATGTGATTTAACCTCTGTCTCCTTCAGTTTCCTTAGCTGTAAAATGGAATTAATAATAGTGCCTCCCTTTCAGAGAGTTAATCTTCCTGTTGTGAGGATCACATGAGATAATATTTATAAAGCACTTTGCACAGTTCCTGACACAGAGCAGACATCTAATAACATGGTTGTTTTTTTCAGTTTTTTTCCCCCCGGAGTTCAAACTTGTTGCACATTTTCACTAGGGTTGGAGTTGGAAGACCTAAGTTTGAGTAGGCTCAGACACTTACTTGTTGTGTGACTATGGGTAATCACTTCACTTTCCTCTATAAAATGAGAGTGCTTGTACTACTATTTTTGCAGAGAAAAATACTAATTTCTCATGCACAAAGCACATTAAACATGTGCTATTATTATAGACTAATAATTGCTAATAATACCCTATGCGCATTGGTCAGAAAATGTCCACCATTCAGCTGAGGGACCCCTTCCCTTCTTAATTATCCCTTCTTACTAAGGCTTCTGCTTTTCTGATCTAGTTTGAACACTCTTTTCTCATTCACTTTTGCCATCTTAGATAAATGGCCACTACTGGGAAACACATTTACCTGCTCCAACCAAAAAACAAAATGGTGACAATAGGCTAGAATGCTGAGAGTAGAAGGTACCATGTCTGACTAGCAGAGAAACAGCATCCTGAGGATCAGTGATCAAGTGAATGATTCCTTGGATCCCAAGAATCCTCAGGAGTGTCAGTTCACATTTGTAGGACTGACTTTTGTTAAAGTATTGTCATGCATGAGGTTCACCTTCTTACCTGAGCCTTCCTCCCTTCCCCTTTCCTCTCTTTCCCTTCCCTTTCCTCCTTTTCCCTTCTTTCCCTTCCTTTTCCCTCCCCTTTCATCCCCTCTCTTTCCCTCTCTTCACCACCCTTCCCTTATCTCCCCTTCCCTTAGTTTTCCTTTCCTTCCCTTTCTTTTCCTTCTTACATGGTACTTCTAAAACCGCTTTTAAAAACCTTGTGTTATTGTTCTCTCTCTCCCTCCTTCCCCCAGTGAACTCTCTTCTCAGGAAATGATTATACAAAGTCATTTATATAGTATAGAGGAAGGTAAGTTGGTGAATTACTATACCCTGAGATATTTACATTTTGAACTTATCTCTAATTTTGGATTTAAGACCTATGGCGCCTAATGGGGTTAGATTATTTTTCTGTACAGAGGAGAAGCCTTCCATGTTTGTCATGTTGGTACCCATGTGTACAAGACTGCTTTATTTGTGTTTGGAATCAGCAGGCACCTATCTTACATATGAATAAAGTCACCCTACACATATTGGTACTATTCAGGAACTGGTAGTATGTTTTAAGTCCCTTTAAACCACTAGATATCATGTCATAGGAGATGGAAACCTCACCTTGACACTAGGAAGAGTATGGTTTCAGTTCTGTCTCTGACCCATATTGGTTGTGGGACTGGATAAATCACTTACCCTCTCAAAGCTCTAGACAACATTCTGAGATTGTAAATTGACTAGAAGGTGCCAACCTGAATTTTTGGAGGGAATTCTGTCACCCTGGAGTTCCTTACCTGATGAAACCACAGGTCTGGTTCCTATTCCCTTCATGTACAAAAGAAGATGCTTTCTGAGTACTAAGTGGCAATCCCCCAAAAGAGAGTTATTTAGATAAAAGTCCAGGTATTTAGATGAAAGCCTGACAAATAGGAAATACAAACAGTGCTTTATTATAAACTTATTTGAGTCTCACAACAACTCTATTATAGTACTCCTACTATCCCTAATTTAGAGATGAGGAAAATATTTGTAGAGGCTTTAACTGGGTATGTAACTTGCCCCTGGCCAGAAAGCTAATAAGTACTAGAGGCAAGATTTCAGTTTGGAACTGTTGGACTTGGAGCCCGCCACTCTAGCCATTGCTTCATGTTGCCTCTCATGGGGAGTCTTTGACATATTCTAGTTTCTTTGCCTAGTATTGACCTTTTTTAGTATACTCGTCTACTTCCCTTTACAGCAAAATGGGAATTAGACCTTAAGCAGAGCTTCCCATTAATGAGGACAGATACCAGTTCCCCAAAGAGAATACAGAGCAGGAAGGAAAATGTTTCCTGAATTCATTGTATGCAGATGAAAAACATATTCACATAAGGGATAGCCAGAATAAAAACCAAATTCTCATTTTATCTTGTTTTTTCTTGTTTTTTTGCACCTGCTCCTTCTCCCTGTGTAGAAACCCCATGACTCAGAGGAGAATTCTTTAGGGATAGGAAGCAATATGAGAATCTGACTGTTGAAAAGGATCAAAATCTTAATGAGTCTTAAGAAAACTTATTTACAAGAGAAGAGACATCACATGTGGTTCTTGGGGACCCAATAAAGACCTGAGAAAGCTAGAAAAAGAATGCAGTTGTTAAAAGAAATAACAATGACAGGAGGTGCTGGAGAAGGGCTGGAAGAGACCCCACTTCCCTAAAAGTCAGCTCAGAGATGCTTACACTGATGTGAACTGCCTCCCCGTGGAGTTTACCTGATACCCCAAATACTTTCAGCCAGGCTGATGGCTTTAGAAGAAAACAGGGTGTGGGTACATATATAACACTGTTAGCACAAAATATAATCTCCTCCCAACACTCTTTCATTCCCTTTGACATCCTCACTTGACCTAGAATTGCTCTCATTCTCATTCAAGGTTAGATGCAGGAATTTTGTGTGATTTGGGCCCTAGAAATACTTTGAGGGAACAAAAAACAATGTTGTGCCCGGTGACATGCTGGCTAGAGATATGGACCTGGAGTCTGCCTTGGGTGGACCTCTTGCCTCAAACACTTACTAGCTGAGTCTCTGGCGTCAATAACCTCTCTGAACCTAGAAAGAGGGGAATAAAAAGAACCCCTACTCCACATGGTTGGCATGAGGACCAAATGGGACAGTGTGTGTAAGGTGACTTGAAAATCTTATCACTTTCTTTCATTTTTTTTTCTTTTATTTGAGTCTTCTTGTACAAAATGGCTAAAATGAAAGTGTTATACATAATTGCACAGGTATAACCTATATCTGATGGCTTACTATCTCAGGGAGGGAGGAAGGGATAAAATTTAGAACTCAAAACTTTAAATAAAAATGTTTAAAAATTTAAAAAAAAAGGAAAATCTTTAGTCTCTCTAGTAACATGAGCTTAATTGTTTTTAAAATTCACTGCTATTGATGCTGAAGATGTGTTTGAGTCCTAGTTTGGATGTTTACTAGCTAACTGGTTAGGCATCTAGCTGTAATAGAGGACAGAGAGTTGATCCTGAAGTCAAAAAGATCTGGTTCAAATGCTGCCTCAGATACTAGCTGTATGATTCCGGACAAGTCACCCTCAGTTTCCTCACCTCTAAAATGGGAATGAAAGCAATAGCATCTAGCTCACAGGGTTGTTGTGAGGATCAAATGAGATTAGATGTAAAGCACTCTGTAAACCTCAAAGTGCTTTCTAAATCTCAGCTGTTATTAACTAGCTTACAGCAGAGTGACTTCATATTACCACCAAGAGGGGCAGCTAGGTGGTGCAGTGGGTAGAGCACCGACCCTAAAGTCAGGAGGACCTGAGTTCAAATCTGGCCTCAGACCAAACACTTGACACTTACTAGCTGTGTGACCCTGGGCGAGTCACTTAATCCCAATTGCCTTAAAAATAAATAAATAAAAAAAACATTACCAGCAAGATTCCTCTGGTGAGCCTTTAAAGTTTTTCACAACCTGGTCCCTTCCTACTTTCCCAGTCTTCTTACACTTTGCTCCTTTTCATCCACCATATGATTCAGCAACACCAGCCTTTTTGATGTCCCCATTTGGGTTCAAGGCCAAGGGTGGAGAGGGGATGGAAATGAGGATGTAATGAGTGATTGTTTCATAATGTTCCATGACTCTATATTGTTATCCTACATCAAATTCACCTTATATCATGTAGAAAAGGATTTGTCTTTTTGGGATGACCAAGTAACTGGTCTTAAGCATGGATGCCCAGAAGAACCCGTACACGGGCTGAAGAGAGGTTGTTCTAACAAATGTTTCCAGAGGACATGCTTTTTGTGGCATTTTGTGTTCAGAAGAGAGAATTAGGGGTTATTATCGAAATATACTTTAAGTATCCCTAATTTCATCATTTAGAATAATACAGTTCATAACTTGTTTAAGAAGCCTATGGGCAGAGTGCCAAGTTTAGAGTGAGAGGACCTGGATTTGAATTCTGCCATTTGATAATTAATTATGTGACCTTAGGCAAGTCACAACTTTTCTGAGTGTCATCTGTAAAATGAGAGGGTTGTAAAAGATAGAGCCCTTCCAGCTCTCAATCTGTGATCCTTTGATAAGATTTAATGATAGTCTTTATGAGTTACTGTGGCTGAAAAAATCATCAGCTTGCAGCCAAGCTTTTGATGACAAGTCTTTCAGAATGTTGGCCATTGGAAAACAGATATGCATTCATTCAGTCTCCGGACCCATATTCAATGTCTTTATAGATTGACAGAACTAGCCAGAGGTTGTGTTTGACAGGTGCTGCCCTCTAGAACCCAGTACCATGTCATGGTAAGGCACCAGAGTAGGACTTAAGTGAAGGGTGGGTCAATAGATAATAAAACTAAAGACCTAATATAAAATAATGAAATGCAGTAAAGTAGGAATGAGCAATAAAACAAAGAAGAATAATTTATTGAGAATGAAAGGAGTCAACTTCCCTTTCCTTAGGTGCTAAATTGGACAAACAATTTAGACAAATATGCAGACTATGGATGATTTTGGAGATGATTGTTAGGGGTGAAAGGTTCCATTTTTAGAAAACAATTATCACTAGAACAGGCCTTCATTGGTGGGTTACAAATGAGCATTTAGGAGGGATTTAAATAAAGTGGTCTAGGAAATGAGGTTCTGTTGGAGGAATAATGAGCTTTGATTAAAAAAATGAGAAAAACAAGGTGATGGTTTTGTTACCCACCATAGCAGAGAGCTCAAGATAGTAAGTAGGTTGAAATAAAGAAGATGCTTCTTATCAGAAATATATTGGAGTACACATTGTAAAGGTGAGCCCAAGAAATGTTTGTGTACTGGCATGGTACTTTAAGAGGTCAGGATAGAGAAAATGGAGAAAGGTACATAGTGTTCAGATGAATGGTTATGAAGAAATTTATTGGTGGAAATAAAACCTTAAACTGCCTGTTTAATGTCAATCTAGTTTACTGTTTTTGGTAATGTCAACTAAAGATGACAAATTCCAAACAGATGGCAAGAAACAAGTTTTATAGGGAGCAAATCATAAATGCATGTGGAATGGACATCCTGAAGGGATGGTGTTCAAATTCACTTCCGGGGGAGTTCACAACTCTCATTGCTGATTTACCGGTGACAGTCACAGGCAGAAAATACAAGCTAACAAAGTTTCCTCCTTTTCCTTACAACTAAAGCATTGCCTCAGTCTGTTAGCTTGTTTGTGGTGATTTGCTGATTGTGTTTGAGGGGAAACACAATGGCCACACTGATAAGTATGCTGTGGCAAAGGCTTTTAAGGAACAGATGCATGGTAACAGTCTAGTGGCAAATCTTTTTCCTCTCCTCTCCATTTTTTGTCTCCTACTTTGTAGAATAATTAGTAGTGTTTGGATCTGTGTGTGCGTGTGTATGTGTGAGCAAACATTCTCTGATTACTAGTTGGTTTCAAATTGGCATTTGGGTGCCAGTCTAGTAGGAGGCTGGATTTCCTTCTCCACCATTCTCATTAAAACTTCACAGGGTACCAGTGTGGATGCTGATGAGTTTAGGCTTGTTCTTCGAGGGAGTGACCATTTTCCTTATGTTTTCTTTTTCTCCTTGTGTTGACATCGCTGAAAGGATTTGGGTTTTTCCCCAAACCTTACTTTATTTGTATTCACATCTTCTTTAAATAAGTTTATTGTCTGCAGTGCCTCCACTCGTTCAATTATTCTCCCTGGCTAGATGTTTTGGTATTTATTATCTTTGATTCTTCCTATACTTTCCCCTCTTGAATCTGCTTTATTATCATCTTGTCTCATTAGTTCTATGTGTCTCATTGCCCTGTCCCTTATTTCCATCCCCACTGCTACCCCTCAAGTCCGACCCTTTGTCTCCCCATGTCTAGATTAATGCATCAAACTCCTAGTTGGTTTATTTGTATCTAACTTCTTGCTCTTCCAATTCATCTGGCATTCTACCACCAGACTAATTTTTCTAAAATTCTTACATCATAGCAATCCCCTTTCAAGAAGTAATTTTGGTACTTCATTGTCAAAAGTTCTTCACAACCTGGTCTGTCCTATTTTTCCAGGCTTCTTGTACTTTACTCCCCTCCACGCCCTCATGTCTAGGAATGCTGGCTTAGAGGTCCTCAAGCACGACGCCTCATCCCTCATCTCTGTGCCTTTGCATTGACTGTGCCCTATTCCTGGAATGCTCTGCTTCTTAGTTTTTCTGGATTTCTTCTAGACTTATTTCAAATCTCATTTTTTGTAGGAGGACTTTCCTGGTCCATTCAGTTGGTAATGCCTTCTTGTCTCAGATTTCCTTCCTTCTACTCTGCAGATATCTCGTATGTACCTAGTTGTTCACATGTTGTCTTTCCCATTATAATGTGAACTTCTCGATGGTAGGGACTACTTTTCCTTCATTTGTATCCCTAGCACTTATCCCAGGGCCTGGCACATAGTAATCACTTAATAAATGCTTATCAATTGAACAACTGACTGACTTACTTGATTGGCTTTCAAGGCATTCTGAAATCTCATCCCACCACACCTAGTCAAACATTTCCCACCACTGCCCAGTGTATATTCCACCTGTTATTCCATCAACTGTCTTTTCTTATTTGTCTTAGATACATTATACGTGTTGCTGTCTCTGTGCTTTTTGTTATTTCCCCCCACTTTTTTGTTGTTCTGTTGTTTCAGTTCTGTCTGGTTCTTCCTGATCCTATTTGGAGTTTTCTTGGCAAAGACACTGGATTGATTTGCCATTTTCTTCTCCAGTTCATTTTACAGATGAGGAAACTGAGGCAAACGGGGTAAAGTGATTTGCCCTGGGTGACACACTAGTAAGTGTCTGAGGCCAGATTTGAACTCAGGAAGATGTCTTCCTGCCTCCAGGCCTGGCGCTCTCTCCACTACAACACCTAGCTGCCCTGTCCCCACTTGTCATATCTAAGTTGTTTAATGTCAATCTAAGATCTAGGTCAGCATCATGAAGTTTCCACTATTTAAAATTTTATAATATAATCCCTTATTATCTTAACTCCATTGCCTTCCCTCTGTTGGTTATTTCCTATTTATTCTCCATATAGCTTTCTCTGTATATATTTGTTTGCGTGTTGTTTCCCCCATTAATCTTTTTGACAGCAGGGATTTTTTTGCCTCTTGTTGTATCCCCACTACTTATTATAGTGCCTGGGATATAGTAGGTGCTTAATAAGTGCTTATCGATTTATCATAAACAACATCATACCATACCTTTTAAAACAATAGCATTATATTTGAAAATGAATGAAGCAGTATGGCATAGGATAGGATGGATAGACCTGAGTTTAAACACTATTTTTGATGCATATGAGCTGTGTTATACCTAGCAAGTCAAAAAACATAGTCGAGCCTCAATGTCCTTTTCTGTAAATTGAGCAAAGGCATGTGTAGAACATGGGCCAAGTATGCTAGCATACCCTGGGGAAACATTCCCACTGGCCCTCCCCTTTCGCTTCTTGGAAAGGGCCAATGAGAATAGTTCCCCATGGACTATTATGCCATCAGACTATTACAGTACACCTGCTTTTATTTTGATATGGCCCAGAGGGGAAAAGCCAATGGGAATGTTCCCCCAGGATGCACCTGCACAACCTGGCCTAAGCTATCTGTATGCCTGTGGAAACAGATAATAATGCTTCTGGTATTTACCTCACAGGGTTGTTATGAAGATCAAGTTAGATAATGTGTATAAAGTTGCATGGTAACTTTAAAGCGCTATTTTGATATCAGATACCAAGAACAATGTCTGATCAGCAGCAAGAGGAGAGAGGAGAAAGGAAGAAGTAGGAGGTGGTCATTCAGTTGAATTAGTTAGTAGTCAAGGGCAGCTCTTATTTGGATTAGGGTATTAGCAAGGATATGTTAATTTATATGCTGCACTCACTTGGGTATGAAGGATTGGATAGTCATAAAAGTCTGAATGCCTGAAATGCACAACACGTACATAACTCATACAGGCATGCATGCATACATACATACATATAAATGTGTGTCTTGCAAGAGCCTAGCATTTGAACTAGGACTTGAAAGATTGAAGAAAAACATAACTAGCATTTATAAAGTTTTATGGTTTGCATAGTACTTTCTGCGTATTAACTCATTTGAGCTTCACAACTATCCTACATGTGTCATTATCTCTCTCTTAGAGATGAGGGATCTAAGGCTCCAAGGGGTGAAGGACTTTTACTTGGGCCCTCACAACTAGTATGTATCACAGATGAGATTTGAACCCAGCTATCTCCTGCCTTCAGGTGCAGCACCCTCTTTGCTACTCTGCAGTGTCTCATCAAGGGTTAGAAAGAAGGGGGCATATTCCAGGAATGAGCAAAGGCATAAAATTGGGACAGCAAAGCACAGGATGATGTTTAGGACTAGGTGTCATAGGCACAGAAGAATGTGACATAAGACTGGAAGAGTAGATGGACCTTGTAGGTAAGCCAAAGGTATTCAGACAGTGTTCTCTAGGCAACTGAAAGTTTTCTCAGAAGCCTTCAGGAGCAGAGGCCCTGACACAGTGACAGGGACTTTGATCTGGAAGTTAGAAGCAGGACCTTTAAAGAACTGAGAATCTCAATTTTACCTAGAATGCAATTTGTCAATGAACTAGCATTTGTTAATTGCCTAAATATCCCTGTTTTAAGCACCAGGGATATGAAGGGAAAAGCAAACCTTGTCCCTGCCTTCAAAGGGCTTATATTCTAATTGGGAGAAAACACACACACACACATATGTATATATCATTACATGTGACACAAGAGATGGAAAATAGTCTTAGAGTAAAAGTAGCTAGCAGATGAGACAAGAAGGAAGGGCTTCCTGTAGATGGTGGCATTTGGTCTGAGTCTTAAAAGAAATCAGGGCTATCTATAGGTATATGAAAAACTACTCTAACTCACTATTGATTGGAGAAATGCAAATTAAAACAATTCTGAGGTACTACTTCATTCCTATTGGATTGGCTAATAGGACAGAAAAGATAAATGACAAATGTTGGAGGGGATGTATGTGGGAAAAATGAGACATTAATGCACTACTGGTGGAGTTGTGAATTGATTCAACCATTCTATAGAACAATTTGGAACTATGCACAAAGGGCTATAAAACCATGCACACCCTTTGACTTAGCAATATTACTACTAGGTCTACATCCCAAAAGAGACAAAAAAAACCAAATAGGAAAATATTTGTGGCAGCTCATTTCTGGGGCAAAGAATTAGAAATTGAGGGGATGCCCATCAATTGGGGAATGACTGAACAAGTTATGGTATGTGATTATGATAGAATACTATTGTACTACAAGAAATGATGAGTAGAGTGCTCTCAGAACAACCTGGAAAGACTTGCATGAGCTGATGCAAAGTATACTGTGTACAAAGTAACAGTATTATTGTAAGATGATCAGTTGGGAATAGCTTAGCTATTCTCAGCAATACAATGATCCAAGACAACTCTGAAGGACTTAGGATGATGAATGCTATCCATCCCCAGAGAAAGTATTGATGGTGTTTGAATACAGATTGACTTTTTTTTACTTTATTTTTCTTGAGGTATTTATTGTCTATGTTTTCTTTCATAACATGACTATTATGGATATGTTTTGCACGCAATACGTGCATAATCTATATCAAACTGCTTACCTTCTCAATGGGGGTGGAGATTGGGGAGGGAGGAAGGAAAAAATTTTGAAACTCAAAGTTTTAAAAATGAATGTTAAAATTGTTTTTACATGTAACTGGGGAATTTTTTTTTAAAATGACTTCACAATAGAAAGAAAAAGAAATCAGGGATTTTAAGGGAGAAGGTGAGAAGAGAGATCATTGCAAACATGGGAAGCAGCCATGGTAAAGGCATGAGTATGAGAGAAAGAATTTATGTGAGAAACAGCAAGTAATAAATCAAGCCCTATAGGATGTGTCAAATGGAATAATGACTTGAAAGATAGGAAGGGGCTAGTCTGTGAAGTGCTTTAAGAGAAAAACAGAGGGATTTGCATTTGATCCTAGTGATAATAAGGAGCCATTGGAGTTTATTGATTGAAAAATGAGGTATATGTGTATGTGAGAAATGTGGAGAAAAAAATGACAAGATTTGGCAACTGATTAGAAGGCAGAATCTAGTGAGGGTTTTTAAGGTTGAAGGATATTTGGGTATATTTAAAGATAGTAAGGAAGGATGAAAGATAGTGAGAAATTTAAAATTAGAGAGGGACAATGTTAGTGGGAATAATCTGATGGAGAAACTTGGAGGGAATGGGATTTAGGGTACATACTGGTTAGCCTTGGCAAGCAGAAGGACCACTTTTCCTCAGAGACTAGAGTGAAGGCATTTGTGGAAGATGATGTCAAATGGATGGAAGGAAAAGAAAAAGGGAAATGAGAGAGAACTTGGCAGATGGCCTTAGTGTTTTTGGTGAAATATGAGACAATGTCTTCATATGTGAGGGTGGGGTAGGGTTGAAGTGGGATCTTGAAAAGAGAAGAGAAGGTTTGAAGTGGTGAATGGTATAAGGAATCAAGGAATAGCAATAGACTTGACTTGGTTCAGGAAGTCCCTTAATGAGATTAGATACCATAGATTTGCAGCAAATCTAGTCAGCACAATTTTGTAATTTCCTCCCGTTCTGTTCAGCAACATCTTTGTAGGAACGAAGGAGGTGGATGATAGGAGTATTGCAGGATTAGGATTTGGCAAGGAACATCATGATTGATGATAGTACTAGGGAACAGTTCATTAGAGAATAGAGGATAGTATAGAGTTAAACTGTTTCACCGGGGGTAGAGATTGTGAAGGGAAGAAAGTAGGGATGATGGTATGAATTATTATTAAGGAACAGAGGTTTTGGTGAAGATGAGGAGTAGGCTTAGGAAGAGCAAGGCATAGGTAGAGATAGGAAGATAAAATATTTTGATCTGATAATTTCAGAATTCATGAACATGGAAGTGGAACACTTGTGGTGCTGACAAGATCAAAGGTAAGCCTTATTATAGCTGTGGTGGGGTGAAGTAATGGGTCTTGGAGGCTGTGTAGACTGAAGAACTGGGAAGTTAGGGTGTTTGAGGGAACATCAATACATATATATAAGTGAAGGAGGAGTCAGTACTGGAAAGGGTGACCATAGATATAGGGTAGCCAGGCATCAGCAAATGCCAAAACATGGATAATGTAAGACTAGAAGTAGCATAGTATGAAATTAAATTTGCTAATTATGGAGCAGGCAATTTGAAAGACACAGTGGAAAGGTGACAGATCTGGAGTGGGATATTGCTGGGATAGAGTTGAGGTAGATGGGAAAGAGGGAGTTGACAGCTGAATTAGGGAAAGAAGATTTGTGCTTTGAAAATCAGGATTTTAATTTCACAAGGATAGGGAAAGTAATAGGACGTAGAAGTCCGATGTTAAGCGCTGAGGCATGCTGATGAAAGCAGGTGATCAGCAGGTTGAAGATGACACTCAAGGTTTTGGCACAGCCCTCAACTCGTCTACCTGCCATGTTGCTGTGCCCTGCAAGGAATATGGAAGTTTACCTCATGACAGACATGGGTAAGTTGTGTGTTCTCACCCTGGAAGATTCTGTGTTAAATACCTCCCCCAATGCCTAGCAGAGTGTTCCAAACATGGTAGGTACTTAATAAATGTTTGTATAATTGGATTCCTTGCTTTCAATCAATAAACATTTGTTAAGTTTCTACTATGTGCCAGATACTATGCCAAGCATTGGGGATACAAAAAAAGGCAAAAGATAGTCCCTGCCCTTGAAAAGCTTACAATCTAATGGAGTATGAGGCACTTTACAACTAGCATCTCATTTGATTCTCACAACAATCCTGGGGGGTAGGTACTAATATTATCCCCATTTTATAGTCGAGGAGACTGAGGCAGGCAGAGGTTTAAGTGACTTGCCTAGGGTCACACAGTTAGTAAGTATCTGGATTTGAACACAGGTCTTCCAAGATCCAGACCCAGTGTGCTCTATCCACTGAGCCATTTAGTTTTCTGAGTGTGTGTGTGTGTGTGTGTGTGTGTGTGTGGTGTGGGGCATTGTGGATGTCAGTGTAGTTGTACTCCTTGCCAAATACTTCACTCTTATGTCTAATCAGTTATAAGTGATTATCATCCAATTATAAGTCCCCTTGTATAGTGTTCTGAAATAGTTAAACAGCCTAAGGAATATGGCTAATTTATAGTGAGCTATACTCTGATTAGTTATTAAATGAAGAATCTTTCCTGTATGATCTTCCAGAAATGAGAAAATTAGTTATGTGTGAGCATAATCCATTCATTATTTTACGTGCTTGAAGACCTCTAGGGAGTGTCACAAGTCTATAGCACAGCCCCAGAGTTTTAGATTTTGCATTGGATTCTCTTCATTTGCTGAAGGATGAGTAAAATTAGATGGCTCCCTATTGACTATGCATCTGAAGCAGCTCATGTGTGTTGTTTATTTCCCCAGAGAACAAAGATTCTATAATATCCTGCTTTTAGTCACCTTGTGCTTCCTTTTTTCCTCAAGATTTGCACATGTGAGTAGATTAGATCAACCACCGGAGAGAGTAAGAACACACCTTTGGGAGGACAGAAATAATCCCATACCTTTTTAGACGCCTTCTTCAAAACATGGTATTTCCTGTGTGTTGTTGTTCATCTGCTGAGCAGTTTTATGATACAAATGCTTTTATAAAACATTTTAAATTATCAAAAACATTGGATTGTGGAGAAATTTCTTTGAGAATAATGTAGCAATTATTTTTCCTTCTTCCATTCTTACTCTTTTTTACTCCATGTATCACAAGCACTAGAAGAGTAATCTTAATGTGCAGGCCAGTCAAACCATATTACTCCTCCTATGAAAAGGTTTTAGCTGCTACTCAATGCGTACTGAGTAAAAGAAATCCATAGGATCATCTATCTGAATCTGAATGGGACTTTATGGGTCACCTAAGCCAACCCCCTCAATTTATAGAGGATGAACCTGAAGCCCAGAGAGCTTGGGTGGTTTGCTCAAAGTCACATAGGTTAGTAAGAGGAACAACCTGTATGTGAACTTGGGTCACGTGACACCAAGTCAGCAACCCAGGTTCTATGCTGCCATTTTACTTCTCATAAATACTCTTCAGTCTGGAGTTTAAGGCCTTCCATAATCTTTTCAGATAGAGACACAGACACAGACACAGACACAGACACAGACACAAACATACATACACACACACACATAGAAATAAAGAGAGAGAGAGAGAAAGTGGGCCAGAGACAGTGACAGAGAGGCAGAGACCAAGATAGAGAGGGGGGGAGGGAGGGAGATTATTTCTGGGTGGGAGAAGGGAAGCTGAAAGGAGGAAAGGAGACGGGGAGGGGAAGAAGAAACTGAGAAAGAGGGGAAGGGTCAAAGGGAATGTGGAAGAAGAACAAAGAGGTGGGAAGAGGAGGAGAGGAAAAGATCTTTGATAGATGGCATCTAATGTCTAATGTTTAGTTCAGGGCACCACATTTTGGAAAGGATATTGATAAGCCAGAGCTGAAGTTGTCCAGAGGACAACTGGGATGATGAAGATCTTTGAGTCTGTGCCATATGATATCAGTTGATGAAACCAGGGAGATATAGATGGATAGATAGATAGATAGATGTGGGTTTGTATATGTATGTGAGTATGTGGGTGTGTATGCGTGTGAGTGTGTGTATAGCCTGGGGGAAGAGAGAACTTATGGTGGTTATGAAAGCTGTCTTTGAGTATGTGTAGAGCTTTTACATGGAAGGGGAATTTGATATGTTTTGATTGATCTTAAAAGAAAGAATGGAGAGATATGGCAGAGAGGCAAACACAATGAAAAAGTTTCCTCATCCTTCTCTCTAGCCTTTGTCATTGATGATCATTTTTTCATTCTGGAGAATCTCTCTTCTCTTGGTTTTTCTCCTGCTTCTCTGACCACTCAGTCTTCTCTGCTGAGTTTTCATCTATGTCATGTTCATAAACTAGGGGTGTCCTATAAGGTTCTTTCCTAGACCATTTTCTGTTTTCTGTATCACCTGGTGATCTCATCACCTCATGTGAGTTCAATTATCATTACTATGCAGATGATTTCCAAAATGATATGTCTAGCTATAGTGTTTCTCCTTAGCTCCAGATGTACATCACAACCTGCCTTTTGGACAGCTTGAACTGTCATGCTGTAGACACAGCAAATTTAACATGCTTCAAATACAATTCATTATCTTTCTCCCTGGCCCCTCTAGATCCCAACTTCCCTATTGCTGGTGAGGGCAATAATCCTTCCAGTCACCTCAGCTCACAACCCCAGATCATCCTCAATGGCTCATTTTCACTAACTGAACAAATCCAAATCCATTGACAAACCTGGTTGTTTCTACCTTTAAAACATCTCTTATATATGTCCTTTTCTCTCTACTCATACAGCCACCACTGTCTAAGTATGGGCTCTTATCACTTTTCATTTATACTATTGCAATACCCTTCTAATTGGTCTTCCTGCTTCGAATCTCTCCTTTCTTCAATCCATCCTTCACTCAGCTGCCAAAGTGACTTTCCTAAAGTGTAGGTCTGACCATATCACTTGCCTTACTCATTAAACTCCAAGTGGCTCTCTGTTGCTGGTAGGTTCAAATGCAAAGTTCTCTGGCATTTAAAGCTCTTCACAACCTGGCCTCTTTTACCTCTCCATTCATTTTATACTTTAGTACTCTCCATACACTATGTGATCCAGCTGCACTGACCTCACATACAACATTCCATCTTGTCTTTTGTATTGTCTTGTCTTTCATGCCTGGAATGTTCTCCTCTCTTACCTTTGCATCTTAGTTATTCCATTTTTTTTCTTTCTTTCTTTTTTTTTTTTTTAACTCAGCTCAAATTCTACCTTTGGTAGAAGGCCTTTCCTGGTCCCTCACCCAGATACTAGTATATTCCTCCCTGAAAATACCTTCTACTTACTCTGTAAATTTTGTATGTACCAAATTATTTACAAGGTGGCTTCCCAACTAGCCCTTGAAAGCATGAACTGGGCTTTTACTTTTCTTTGTATCCCCAGTATTGAGCCTATTGTCTGATATGTAATAAATGCTTAGTAAATGCTTGTTGATTGACTGACTTATTTGGAAGTGTCCAAAAATGGACTCCGTATCCCCTCCCACCTCCCAACACACATCTTGGAAAGTATTTTGGACATCTGAAGCTGAAGCTCTTCCAGCAAAGTTTGAAGAACCTCCTAAACAGTGTGGAGAGCATTCATGTTGAGGTAAAGTTTCTCTGAATGTCACTGAGATCCTTTCAACTCTGTGATTTCATTAGGGCTGACTTGAGCCAAACGCACTGATCAGCTATGTGACCACAGGACTTTTCTGTTGGGGCAAAATGAAAATGTTGAGAACTGTACTCCTTCCTGTGGCCTGAGGCTGATTAAATGATGAGTTAAAAGTAGATTTACCTACCTTGTATTTTGGATAGAATTCTGTTGACTCCAGGCCACACGTGGCCCTCTAGGTTCCAAAGTGCTGCCCTTAGACTGAATCCAAACGACACAGAACAAATCTCCTTAATAAAAGGATTTATTCTGTAAAATTTGGACTCAGTCAAAAGGTCACACCCAAGGATCTAGAAGGCCACATGTGGCCTTGAAGCTGCAGGTTTCCCACCCCTGAGAGTCCCTTTGGATTGCTCTCCCATGCTCTGGCCAGGTGTTCACTACCATTAGGTGGCAGCAGAGAGTCACATTTATGTAGTTCCAATTTTATCTGTCCTTGGCAGTTGAGAATCAGAATATCACAGCTTTCCCGACTGTCGGTAAAAAATACTCTTTATTAAGTTAGCTAAAAGTAAATTATTAAGTAAAAACCCTGTTAAATGGCAAGGCAAAACTTTTATGAGAAACAAAAGAAAATAAACAGATGAACTGGCAACTTGATATTTTTCCATAATGATCATCCTCTCTGCCACTCAAAACCAGGAGTTCATGGGTTAGTCCATGGTTTAATTTAACCTCACTTGGAATGACTACTTATGAGTCTTTAAGGTTACCAGGTCTCTTAATGCTGAGGGAAATAGTGTCATGTCTCCCACCTGACTTCTCCTTCACCCCACCCCAATTACAGCAGGTACTTTCCCAAAAAGAAACTCTTACTATAAATTCTTCCCCCTAACCTCCCCTCCTCTCCCTCTCCCACACCCACAAATCCTGCTTTCTAGGAAGAGAGCGCTGGGTAGTAGAAAAGGCAATGGTCTGAAAATCAGGAGACTCGGGTTATATACATGTGTGCGTATGCCCAGCACATAGCAAGCATTACATAGTTTACATAAAGGTTAGCAATTAGGATAAATGGTGAATATTTGTAAGGAAATGTAGCAATATTACTTTCAAGATCATCAGTTGCTAAAACAAAACCAACAGGTATTGATAGAGGTCACCTGCAAAAAAGAGTAAAGATGGATTCTAATTAATGTGTTGATTGTATATAATAAAGGAGGGATCTAAAATCTGTTGCTTTATATAGATTCAGAAACTCCTTTTGCATTCTTGTAAACTTTTTCCCTTGGTCCAAACTTGTATTTGCAAAAGAAAAAAAAATGTTAGCCATAGTGATGATGATAATTAATACTATGTTTACAAATAGATTCAAGTCTCAGGCATGTCACTTTTTACCTGTGGATGGTGAGCTGGTAAGTTAACCTCTCAGCCTCACTTCTTCATTTTTAAGATAAGGGGTTTGGGTTTGATGACCTCTAAGGATCCATCCAACTCTACATTTATGATTATATCACCCAAAAGACTTCAGAATTTATCTAGTCCAATCCCTTTTTTTAGAGATGAGGAAAAGAATCTCAGAGAAGTGAAGGGACTTGTCCAGGGTCATTCAGTTAGAATAACAGCAGAGCTGAAACTAGAATCCGTATCTTTTAAGCCCTGGTCTCATATTCTGCCAACTTGATTTCCTACTTCTCATTGATTACGGTTTTTAATGATAAGGTTAATTCCAGATTTATAGTTCTTGACATTTGAACTATGAAAATACACTGCTAAGAAGTAATTTAAAAAATTATAGCTTTAAAAGTCACAGAAACAACAAAATGTAACATTTCACATTAGTTCACCATATGAAGTAAAAATCACCTGACATGATAAAGAAAATGCCCTTTACAAATAATAAGCCTACCAAAGGGAGAGATGGCAGTGGAGGGTCCCATTGAGCTTACTAGAACATCTCTCTGCAGTGCCTCTTATTTAAATCTGATCTATCAAAAGCTCTCATTGACATGGTATGCCTACCGGCAAACAGAGGGTAGGTAAATAACTCAAAAGGAGGTTTACAGATGTCTCACAGAAACACCATTTTGTAAAGGACAAGTCCATAATGTATTTTATGTCTGAAGAAATAGGAGGACATTTTAAGTACTGTACAGTCTGTATTTTAAATGATGATCTGAGGCAGATCCATTTTAAGTATAGGCTCTTTTAACTGACAGCAATTTGAGGAAGTTCTAGCCACTCTATCTTGTCTTCAGAAAATCGAAGCATTGTGGACCTGCCTTTTGTTGTGGTACATGCAGAAACAATGCAATCAAGGGGATGCCACTAGGGCTTGGCAATGGAGGATCTGAGTTTTGACCTTCTAATTGGCCTGAAAGCTAAATCAGCTTCTTTCTTGATTCCTGAAGGTTTTCATGTATGAACTTGGATATTCTTTATGAGACTCTTTGCTGGGACAGACAGAAGGGAAAACTGGTTCAGTGGAAACAAAGCAACAAAACCACTTCCGGGAAAGCACATCTTGGGGTTTTGACTAGAACCTAGCATTCTTACATCCAAGTCATTTGAGCTGCGGTTCTTTAGTTCATAGAATCTAAAAGTTAGATGGCATTTCAGAGACAATGTCCTCTAACCCATACCTTTACAAGAATCCTAGCTGAAATCTCACTTTTGTGAGATTGTGAAACTACCTCTAGTGAGAGGAAAACCTACTACTTAGAGAAGCAGCTCGTTTTACTTTCAGATAACTCCAATTCAAGTCAATTCTCTTCAATCTATATTTATTAAGCACCTGCTATGTTCCAGGCACTGAGAATACAAAATAGAAAAGAAATAATCCTGATAGAAATATACAAAATATTGGAAAATTTCCCTTACCTCTAGCCTTAATCTATCATTCTGTAACTTACACCCATTACTCTAAGTTCTGACCTATAAGCCAAGAACAAATTCAATCACAAGACTTTCCTTCAGATATTTGAAAATAGCTATCATGTAGGGACATGATACATCTTCCTTTCCTGCATCTAACGATCACAAATGTGGGGGAAAAAGAGCGCTAAACCCAGGGTGATGAATTTAGAGTCACAGGACCAGAGTTCAAATACTAGCCCTGTCCCTTACTATTTATGTGGCCTTAGGCCAAGTCACTAAGGACTTTCGGGTCTTCAGTTTCCTCAGCCACAAAATAAGGGAGTGTGCCTAGTTGGCTTCTAAGATCTCTTTCAGCTCCAGATCTGTGATCTCAATTTTTTCACATACTTGAAAAGAACAAGGTCTTCAATTTTTTCATATGCTTGAAGGCAGGTGAGAGATCAAATGTGAATCAGTTTGGTGAGAAGAGGATTGGCATAGGGTCTGGAGGTGGAGGAAAAAAAACAATGGAGGGCAGTCATTAGAAGTTTTTCACCAGAGATGAAGTGTCTGAGACAGACAAGGCTCTGACTACCTGCTAACTTAGGTTTCTGTAGCTTCCTTCTTTAATTTTTATATTCAAACCATATACCACAGGGCCTGTAAATCAGCAGGCCCAAGTAATTTACTGCTCCTATGTCTGTTCTCTCCTTTTTCTCTCACACAGAGCAGGTCTGGATTTAAAATCTCCTTTACTGTTTATAAACCGAATGGTGGGAACAAACTAATTTCCTTTTCGAGCTGCAGAATAGAAGAATTAAAAAAAATAAAAAAGGACGTATCTGGCTAATTCTCACCCTTAGATCTTTGCAAGAACATTCTTTAGTTTTGTAAGGTGTTACTTGGTTCACATAAACTGTTAGCTTCTCTTAAACAGCTTTAGCATTTGGGCATTTCCTATTCTAAATAGCATTTCCCACTTATGGGGGGCATTTCCCCTTCATTTATTAATGCCTGTAATGCTTTCATTTTTTTTTAATGTTCAGATATCAGGGGAACTTGCATTTTTCTCATTAATACATCGAATCACGAGGGTGTCTGATTAAATTAACCACAAATTCCCGACCACAAGTGTGCTCTGTTTAATCTTCAATTTCCTTATTCATATGAGAGTGATAGAAACACTTTCTTCTTATCCTTTCACACTGTGTACACTCAGTACCAGGGAGACTTCCTGTTGCTGGCTATGACAAGAAATGTGTCTCTTATAAACTGGAGGCAGAAGAGATCAATGCTATACATCTTTGAGGACATTTGTTACTTTTTAAATAAGAAATGAGAAGGAGGAGGAATATATTCCGCATAGCAGAGGATGTGTCAGAATTCCTGAATCACTTTTTTTTTATTCCCCCTCCAGTATTGAAAACCCAGCATTTTGGAATATATTGTGTTCAAAAAGGAGGACTTGTCTTTCCTTTTTTTTTTTTCCCCTCTCCTATGTTTGTCCTCGCCCATTTCTTCTTTCACTTCACCAATGTGTTTTGGCTTGTCCTCCTTGCTTCATCATCTTCTCACGGAATTTATTAATCAAGAAATCCATCTTTCCCATACAGCCAGTGCCATCTCTGCAAATCCTACAGATGCTCAAGCTGACTATAAAGTAAACCTCTTTTAAGAGCCTTGGGATGGTGACGGGTTACATAAAGTAGATTATTCCTGTCTGGGGTTTCTGGAAAATTGTTGTATTCTACTTATTACCTGTCTTTGAAATGAAAACATCAAGATAGTTTATCTCTGAAATGCTATTCTGCAGACTATGAGGCAGAAAACTTAATAGTTTCATGAATTCAGCTTAAAACAACAATCCATTTATTCAAGATACCCTTTCCCCTACTCCACAGGGTGAAAATGTCCTCAACAAACCTATATGTCTTAGAATTATTGTTATTATTATAATTTATTGAAACCAAAAGTATACTTGGTGCTAAGTATAAAAGAGTGGGAGATAAAGGGAGATATGTTACTTTTTGAAAGGGTTTATATCTAAATGAGACAGACAAGACTACTTGAAGACAGCAGTATCTCACAAGTCTGATTTGCTTGTTACTTCTTTTCTTTTAGAATCTGTTCTTCTTCGCCTGGCACAGGCATCTCTCTAAGCTAGGCCACTTTGTATTCTCTGGTGGGAGGGGGGGCAGTGTTCAATCCCCTCTAGCCTCCTTAAGTGAACGTTAATAGTCTGAGCTGGAAACTCAGGTCACCAAAGTGACAGAAAGAGGTACAGGTTCCTTGAAAAATGGCTCCTGCCCCTCTGCCTATGGTGCAGTTGGCCAGGGCAGTGGCAAGATAAATAGAAGGGAGGGAGGAGGAGTAGCATGGTATTTGTTTAATTGAGTTTCAAAAGAGAGGGCTGGGCTGGAGTTGCAAAGATTCTTCATCTGGGGTTGTACATCATGGTCACTTGATAAAGTAGGCACTGTATTTTCTCCTTAGTGTAGTGCCTGGCTATTTGCATGTAACACATATATCCTAACTTCAAATCTGACTACAGGGGCAAACAAACCTCTGGCTTGGGATTTTTTTTTTAAAATGGTTTAGCTTCTGACCATTCCATCAACCACTTCAATTTTCAAATAAAACATATGGATTACTATTTATTAATACAAAACATGCATGTCTACTGAGGACTAAGTAAGTGTACATAATCTTAGGTTGAAGCATGATGGATTTAGGCTACATAGGAGTATAATTATTTCCTGGCAAGGAGAATTGTTTGATGTGAAATGAATTATCCAGGTAGGCTGCAGAATTCTTTTCTCTCGAGGTCTTAAGAGACAAGATAAAGCCTCATTTATTGAGATGATTTAGGTGCACCCTTGCCTGAAGTAGAAAGACAGACTAGATGATCTCTCAAGGTCTCTCCTAGCGCTAAGATTCTATGATTCATCTGTGCTTTCTTTTCCTCGCACCATGATTTGTTAGTGAGGGAGAAAGGAGTGAAGAAATAGAGGTCAGATTGTTTCAGACTCAGGGGAAGGGAGAAAGAAAGCAGGAAAAATAGCAGGAAACAACATCTTACCTAGCAGAGGTGGATAAGAGGAAGAGGAGTTATATGGGAAAGTAAAGGGGAGGGTGATAACCCAAAGGCTATCAAAACTTTGAAGTTATATGGGGAAGTTTAAATCGAGGGTGGCTTGGGATGAGGACAATGCAATGAACAGATTTGAGGAAAGTCAGTTCTCCTATAGAGACATAATAACAGTTATGCGTTACCTCACAGGTAATGTGCTTTGTAAACCTTAGAAGTGCTACATAAATGTGACATTCTAATAGTCCAACACTATATAACACTTCCCCATAACAACCCTGTGAAATGGTGCAAGTGGCATTATCCTTACTCTACATGTAAGGGTGTGCCTGGTTCTCCAGCAGGGGTTCAACAGGGGTAAAGTTAGAGAGAAAATGAAATATTATTGAGAAGTCCTTACACATGTAAAGGAAGTATTGCTAAATTGAAAGGTTTTTGAAGTTTAGAGAGTTCAAACGCATATGAAAAGATCAGCAAAGACAATGCATTTTCCCTAGGAAAGAGGGAAATAACAGATGCCTCAACTTCCTTGTCCCTACCCACTCCTTTTATAAGACCTAAATAGGAATCTGGGAAATGTAACTGTCTAGTCACCCTAAGTAAAGGTGAAGTCCCTCCTTGAGGCCTCTGGACCATTTTGAACCTGCAAGAATTGCTGATCAGGAGAAGCTAGACCTTACCTACTTTCTTCAGAGAGATGACATACCTTAGAGTTAAGGCCCTGGGGGAGAGGAGAGGCTTCTGCTAATCCCAGACTAAGAGTTTCAATCCTTAAAAATGTACAGCAGCATTCCAGCTGACACTTTGAAATCTTAGTGGAAAGAATGCAAGAACTCCCAGCCAAGCCCTTTCTAGAGGTGTTGGAGACTGCCATTGTCCATGGAAGACTGATCCCAGGGATTTCAGCAGATGGACCCATTGAGCAGGAACATCCAGAAAGACCAGCCTAGGCATTGAATAACTCTCAGCCCAATAGTAGCCATGACCAGTGATGAGCCAGCTGAGTGACCTTTTTGTCTGAGCCTGGAAGTGAATTACTGAGTCATTCAGAGACACTGTGCCCTGCTAAAAGCAGCAGATTCCCTGGGCTTAGTAAGCCCAGATAAGTAATGGAACAGTGCTCAACCCCACAGTAAATTTCATAGGGAACATTTCTGGAGAGAGAAAAGACATTGAGGCTATATAGTTGCAGAATTGTGGTTTAATTTGGCCACATGTGTTCCCTACATACATACTTCACTATCATTCTACTGTAAGTTTGTATCTCTGCCCCATCCTGGGACTCTATATCTGTGAAGAGAGCACCCCAATGTTTTGGGAAAGTGCCTAGTGTGTTCTTGCTATGTAATTTGAGTAAATGCCTTTGCTGAGAACAGACTGAGTTTATGGGCTGATGGTTTATGGGAAGCACACCTATGGGGTATCATGAGCCATAGTATTAGGAAGATAGCCAAACACTGGAAAATTCTTAACTTAAGGTAGCAGCAACTTCTTGAGACCCAATCTCCAAGTATTACTGCCAAATTGCAGAGTGAACCTAGAAGAGTTACTGTACACTTAGGATGTCTCAGGAAGTTAGATGACTTGCCCACTGTCTTATAGATATTAAATGGTAAAAAATGGGACTGAAACCCAGGACTTCTGACTATAAAACTGGTCATCTTTCAGCCACACTGAGAGGCCTTTATAAAGTCGTACTAATTTAAACTGATAAAAAGGAGAAAAAAATTTCTCAAAGAAGTCAAGTGAGGTAATTAAATGCTCTGCTTCTCAGTTCCTGAATACACATTCTTCCTAGCTCTACCTCTAAATTACTTTTGTGACCTTGGGGAAGTCACAACCTCTGAATTTTATTTGCTGAGATGGCCTTTGTCTCTGGGACCAATTTCCATGCACACCATTTTGTAGGCCCGTGTGTTATGTGGGCAGGAAATGAAAGCCTCCCACTGCAACAATAAGCTATAGTTTTTCAAAAAGTGTCAAGCACTCTCAGTCACAAGGGAACAAAACTTTTCTTCAAGGGTCACTAGTCATCATTCTATTGCAACCCCAAATACTGAAGGCTTCCAAATCTAGCCTATCTTTCCAGTCTGATTAACCATGACTTACTGACTTCCCCTCGGCACTCTATCCTCCATCCATTATCTCCTTACTACTGTTCCTGCACAGGACATCCCATCTTTTTGCTTCTTTGCTTTGGTCAGGCTTTGCCCTGAGACTGGAATACTCTCCCTCCTCTCTTCCTCCTCTTTGAACCCCTAATCACTTCAAGGCTTAGTTCTAGAGTCACCTCATTCAAGGGACCTTTCCTGATTCCTACTGTTGATTCCTACTGATTCCCACCTCAAGTCACTTATATTTATTTTGTATAAATGCAATTTTTACTTATCTTGGGCAAGGCATTTAATGCATCTGAACCCATTTCTTTGCTTGATCAAATGAGATAATAGATTTACAAGACTTTGGAAACCTTAAGGTGTTAGCTATTAAAATAATTATCATAACAATAACAATCACAATTATAATTATTCTCCCTTTCCTTTACTCTCCTTTCCCTCCCCTACCTTCCCCTTCCACTTCATTCCATTCCCTTCTCTCTTTTTTTTTCTCTTTACGTTGATCATTTTTTTTTTTCAGTGCAGGTATGCCAGTGTTTTCTTTGTATTTACTTAGCTTTATCATGGGGCAGCTAGGTGGCTTAATGGAGAGAGTGCCCAGCTTGGAGTCAAGAAGACTCATCTTCCTGAGTTCAAATCTGGACTCAGACACTTACTAGCTGTGTGACTCTGGGCAAGTCATTTAACTCTGTTTGCCTCAGTTTCCTCATCTGTAATATGTTAGAGAAAGAAATGGAAAACCATTCTGTTATCTTTGCCAAGAAAACCCCAAATGGGGTCATGAAGAGTCAGACAAGACTCAAGCAACTGAACAACAAAAAGCTTTATCACTTAGGTGAACTGAGACAGCCAGCAGTGAGTAAGGCCTGGTCCACTTTTGCCTCTGATACTAAATGTGTGAGCCTGGGCAAATCATTTGCTCTTACACAATTGTATAAGACCATAAGTTATAAGGTGATATCTGATAACCTTTACTTTCAGGAATTTCTATATATACTGGGAATTCCCAGCATTAAAGTGATCGTAGGTCTGGGCTAAAACAAAATAAAAAAAAAATAACCCAACCTAACCAACCAACCAAACACAAAGTACCCAAAACTGGTTCTAGTCGAAGGATTTGCAGTGACACTATGTGACCAAATTTGCAGTCACACTATGTGTAATATGATCAATATTGGCATCATAATAACCTCTGCTAAAAGTCTACTTTGATGTCTTCTTGTGCTTCAGCACTGACTACAGTTGCTAAAGTCTCTGCCCATGGCAGGAGAGCAACACAAACAGATGGGCTTGGGAATGAACTATGTGTCTATTGTCTAAGACCAGTCTGGCTAAATATCCAGAGGGACTCATTGTCAAAGACTGGCCACAAAGTGATGCATACTCTAGGCCAAAACAATTAAGGAAGATAATCTAGTGAGGCTCAGAAGGCTACAGTCTACAGAAATATAGGCAATTCCTTCACCAAAATTAGAGGTCTCTTAAATAACAATAAATAATGCCTTCCATTTGTGTAGAACTTTGAAGATGATAGATAATAATTGACATCAAAATTGCACATACATGCATACATATATGTGTATATCTGTATCTATTTATATATCTGTATCTATCTATCTATTTATCTATCTCTATCTTAGTTGGTGATCTGTGAGCTAGAGACAAGGTAATTCTGAGATTTTTGTATTACTGATCAGAGGGAAGATTTGAACCCAGGGTTTTCTGTCCCAAAATGCAAAATTCCCCACTATACTGTGCTGCCTATCAAAACACATTTGCTTATATATTATCTTATTTGATGCTTATAACAACTTTGCAAGTGAAGCAGGCCAGATATTATTATGCCCTATTTATAGCCTCAGGAAACTGAGTCTCAGAGAGATTGTGTCTTACCCATGAATAAATCAAAGGCTGGTAAAAGTCTGAGACCCAACTCCAACCCATTTTCTGACTTCTCCTCCAGTGACCTTTCCTATAACAATAGCTTCTCTGTTTTTATGTCAGCTGTCCTTTTTCCATTTGACAATGTAAGAAATATTTTTAAAAATCCCTCTTTAAGGCATAACCTACCCAAGCTAAGCCTTTAGTGTTTGGAAGAGTAAGGGGGAAGTGCATAAAAGAAGAGGATCCTTAAGGGTATAGGAGGAGGTTGCTGGGAGGAAAAAAGTGAAAGCGTATGTGGAGAGATGTAGTATTTTACTTGAGGCCATATAACTTAAACATCCAGTGCTGGTTTTTTTTTTCTTTGTCTCTCACAACAGGAGATCTAAGCAGACTAATCAATTATAAGCATTCCCCAAAAGGAATGTAAATCTGAGTTTCTATTTTGACATTTCCCCATCATTGATTAGATAATTTCTGCTGTATTTCATTGTGTAGTACTAGAGTGTTAAAATATCTGGAGATTGCTTTCTGTTGGTGTTCTCTCCAAGAGGGAAAATTCATTGTATATGAACTAGCCCTTATAACATCAAACCAATATTCTTGTGAGATTCATAAATTAAATTTTCTTTCCAACTTTTGTTTAATATATTCAGTGTCACCTTGTAAGGCAACTGAGATAATTTTGTGTACCCTATCAATTTGTTTCTGGTTTGACATCTGTGTTTGTTTATAGAGCTTTCATAAGTGGAGAATTCAGTTGCCAATTGATGTTGATGGTTTTGAGTTAGAGAGGAGACAGAGTAAGCTTCTAAATAAAAGTTTGTTTTTGTAAGTTCTATTTTGTTGTGGCTGAATGTTTTTCAAACAGATATTCACTGACTATTAAATATTAAAACTGAATCTTTTCATCATTGACTTTAAAAGAACCAAGGCTTGAAACACTGCAAAGTCTTGTCTCTTCTCCTTAACTCAATTAATCAGCAAGCATTCATTATGTATCTATGATATGCCAAGCACTTTCCTAGGTAAGAGGGATATAAAGACATAATCCAAACGGTCTATGACCCTAAACAGTTTATATGCTATCAAGGAAGACAACACAAACAACATAACAATATATACAAAATAAATGTGAAGTAATTTTACGAGGGATGCACTTAGCATCTTAGGGGAATCATTAAAGACTTGATATAAGAGGTGGTGCTTGAGCTGAACTTTGAAAGAAATGATGGGTTCTAAAAGGCAGAGGTAAGGCAGAACATTTCACACTTGAAAAGCAGTTAATACAAAAGCATGGACATGGGAAATATGTGTAAGGAAAAGCAAGAAGTCCAGTTTGACTGGATTGTAGATGCAATGTTATATAAAGGGGAAGGATATATAAAAAGCCTGGAAGGGGATTTTGGAGTTAGGTTTCAAATGGTATTAAATGGCAAATAGAAGAAATTTATATTTGATGTTAGAAGTAATCAGGAGCCACTGAAAGTTACTGAGCAGAAAGAAGTAGGACCAATGGAGGGAATCTAGGTGGCACAATAGATAGAATTCTGGGCCTGGAGTCAGGAAGACTCATCTTCCTGAGTTCAAATCTGGCCTCAGACACTTCTAGCTGTGTAACCCTGGGCAAGGGTTTGCCTCAGTCTCCTCATCTGTAAAAGCAGCTGGAGAAGGAAATGGCAAACCACTCCAGTATCATTGTCAAGAAAATCCCAAATGGGGTCATGAAGAGTCGGACACAACTGAAACTACTGAACAACAACAAAGAACCAATGGAAAATGAAAATATATTAAAGGACTCTTTCCATGTGATTAAAAAAGAGTCTTCACTTTCATTTTTGTCTTTGTATTGCCAGGTCTAAGCCAGTGCCTTTCTATAGCAGTCTCTTAATAAGTGCTTAGTGATTTGAAATTAATTGAATCTATGCAGTAAATGAAGGGTGGGATTAATGGAGAGAGCCATGGATTTAGTGTCAGAAGACTCGAGTTCTATTCTTTATTGGCTGTGGTGAGCAAATGGTTTAACCTCGGAGCATCAGTTTTTTCATCTCTAAAATGGGGGTTCAAATACCTATACTGCCTATCTCCAGGGTTCTTGTGAACATAATGTTTTGTAAACTCTAAAGCATCTCCAAAGAGGGGTAATACATGATGAATTTGATATCTAATCACATCTATCAGTTCGAGATAACTTGGATTAAAATTCATCTGGGCCTTGAGTAGGTGACTTGTACTCACGCAGACAGCTGGGTGCTCCCTTATTTTCTTCCAATTTATCTTGGATATCAAATCCCTATTCCTCTGTTTGCATTCTGTCCTTTCCAGTCCAAAATTGTTTTTGTTTTTTCAAAGAAATCAAAAGCAAAATAATGGTTGAGTAGTTCTGCCTTCTCTCTGTTGTCAGTTATCATTATTTCACCTATTTTATGGTTCAATCTTTCTTTGATCTTCCACTTTTCCTTACTATAGCATTCAAATTCCCTGCCCCCCCACTTTGTTTTCCTTAGCTTTCCTCACTGGTTTCAGCTAATTATGAGCACTAGCACTTTGGACACTCTGCTCCATTTTTTGAATCATACTGTTAGCTGACTTGTTTCCATCTTTTCTATGTGTCTTTTAAAAAATATAAATTATCTGTGAGTTCCCTATGTATCCATATCAATCTCATCTCCTTCTCATTAGAATTGCTACTCTGTCTTCAAAATTTCATTCCTGAGAGCCTCTCCTTCTTTCTGAGCTCACCAAAGAATTTTCATCTGCTGAATCAAACCAATCCTTCAGAAGATTTTGAAATCAACTCTCTCAAAATCAAGGGAGCATGTCAGACTAAGCCTTGCTCTTTTCATAGGTCACAGATTCTAAAATTTCCCCCTAAGATTCTCAACATTTCTACCTCAGGAACCAGTTCCTTCCTGTTGAGAATCAGATACTGAATTGAAATTCACTTGTTGGTTCTGCTACCTTTTGAAGGATGAAATTATCATTAAAGAAGTTCAAGAGAGAGTTGGGGCAGATGACCAGGCAATTAAAGTCCCATTATCACTGTAAATATCATTCTTCTATTTCTGACTTGTCACTAATGTTTTGAACTTTACAACAATTTCCTTTTTCTACACAGGTGGCCTCTGGAATAATCCAATCACAACATTGCTTTCATGCTCCTGTTTCTGCCTCCTTTCATTGTTTTTTGTTTGTTTGTTGTTGTTGTTGTTTGTTTTGGTGACGCAATTGGGGTTAAGTGACTTGCCCAGAGTCCCTTGTGTGTCTGAGGCCTGATTTCAACTCAGGTCCTCCTGACTCCAGGGTCAGTGCTCTATGCCTTCTTTCATTGTTGTGCAATGCTCTACAATATATTTTTCCTCTTCTTTTTCTAGGATTTCCTCATGACAATATTGTTTTTGTTAATATACAATGCTGTGCTCCCTTTCTCCTTTACCTCTTTTGTTTCTTTTGATTAATGTATATCTTTTCAGAGCCATAATCCAGTTGTGAGTTTTTTGCCTCCTTTCCTTTAATTTATCTTGCTTGTAAGCTTCCAAACTACCCTTTGGATTGTTAACGTTCACCTTAGGCACAGATCTGTTCATCTCCTCTGCTCAAAACCCTTCCATGGCTCCTTATGGCTTAGAGAGTTAAATTCAAACTCTTTTGCCCAGTATTTAAGGATCATCATATTATGATTCCACATTTATGTTCCAGCCTTATGTCATAATACTCCACTCCTCATATTTCATACTCTAATTAACCTAGAGTACTCAGAGTTCTGTGGGTGCAATATGCGTTCTCATCCCATACCTTTAATCATGTTGTTCCCTATTCCCGTAAGACCTTTAACCCTTTTCTGTTGATTGAATTCCTATCCATCATTTCAAACTCAGCTCGAATGTCACTTCCTCCAAGAAACCTTCCCTGATGTTCCTTTCCTCCCTCTTCAATCTGTAATGACCTTTTCCCATTTTGAATTTCCATCACATTTCATTAGTCTTTTTTTTCTGGCCTGGACTTACGATTTTATTCGTGTAGGCAGCTCCCCAGTGAGGAAACCTTAGCTACTTCTAGATTTGCAAAGTACTTTTACATATATTTTCTCATTTAATCCTCAGAATACCCTTGTGAAGTTGGTGCTGTTATTATCACTATTTTATAGATGAGGTAACTAACACTCAGTGAGGTTATGATTTGCCCACTTTGGTTTGCCTTTCATGCCTCAATACTTATCTCTTGCATGTCCTTATTATACTTTCTAGCACTGCTTGTTGCCTTTCTTCTTCTCCTCAAGACACTCAGTATCCTGATGCTGCCCACAGCTCCTCAGGTGGTACTCCTTGGGCTGTTTTCCAACTCAGGTACCCCCTGTACACAAACTATCTCTCTCCCTCCCTTATAGACCAAACTTTCCCCCCAATTCTGTCCAATCAAAGATAGCATAAGACAATCTAATCTAATTTCCTCAGTGGAACCAATTTTGTTTAAGGCATTCAGTTCAACAAATGTTTGAGTGCCTAGTATGTGCCAGGTGTGGTGTAGGAGTTCATAACTATATACCATCACAACTCCTACAAACTCATTTTAAATAATACTTTATATTTGTACACCCCTACTAAAGTGCTCCACCCCATAGCAAATTTCTACTGCTTCTATGTTGAGGTCTCCCTGTTTTTTTGACGGTTGAGCCAGCAAAGCACAAGCAATAATAGGTCTTGCCAAACTAGATAGGAAGCAAATATTTGCCTACTGATGTCCATTGTCTGAAGGCTGTCTAGCTAAGTTTAGAAAAGCTCATTACCAAGAGGTTGAACCATGGGCCAACAGGTAAAAAAATTGCCCTTAGTTCTTTTAGTCTCCTCCTGCTTTGATAGTGATAACTGTGGCATGTCAGAAATGGGGGTAGAGGTACCAAGAATCATTGAGTGCTTTGACTATTTTTACAAGCACTGATTTAGTTATTATTACTCTTAAGTGTGAGATATTTGCCTAATTAGCAACGAGTTGGTGTACTATTAGAAGACATGGACTATATCTATATTGACATATTTGGTATAAATAAAACCATCAGACATAATTGAAAGGAGAACTGACAGATTTTTCTCTAGTTGATTAAAAGAGTTGGTTCAATCATGCGCTCAAGGGACTTGAAAACATCGCTTCATGGTCCACTTGGTCTTCTTGTGTTTCACTATTCATGATTAGTTAAAGTAAAACACATCACTTTAAAGATAATGACAGCTGATATATCCACATATATTGTGAAAGGATATATCACATACATATATATGATATATAGCATATATATGTTTTTGCAAACTAAGTCAACATATATATTCAGTGACTCCAATAGTAAGGTGGACAATGGGGGAAAGGAGAGGGAACATTACAAAGCATGGTATAACAGGGAAGAAGTGACAGAGGTAAAAATGTGGTCAATAACTCAAAAGCCCTATGACAGGAAGCTGAAGGATACTTTCAGAATCATCTATCTCTGTGCAGTGAGACTACTGATTAGTCACAGGAAAGATTAAAATCAATACACCAGATAGAAATTATAAAGGTGAGAAAGTATAGTGTTGTAATCATCTCCATACCTATCAAAATAAGCTATTAACTCTGAAAAGTACAAGATTGATCAAATTAAGAATTCAATTTATCACCATTTTAAGGAAAGTTGAGATGATCCTAAGGTGGCCACAACAAGGAGGCCTACAGAATCCAGGCATCGTCTTAACCCACAAATGCTGTATATCTATAATTAGCAGAGTCATTGCAAACTGGGGCAACACAATTTTTAAATATAATTTATTTATAAAACTGTGGACACAATGATGGAAGGTCAGAACCATGTCACTTTGTAAGCCAGCCAAAGGAATATGCAGAAAGTTTAGCATGAGACTCAACTAAATCATAAAATCTTAAGATGATAGCAAGAGTATTTATAAATTATATTGGAATAGATAGATATGGAATTAAAAAGATCTTCCAGGATGTCTAGCTAGCTACTCTCATATTCAATAAAAGTGGCTTTTCTCTAGGTGTTTGTTTGTTTGTTTGTTTTAAGACAGTACTGTGCCGATCACATTGGGCCTCCTGACATTATAGGGACACCTCGTATGCACAAAAGGAGAAAAGTAGATGAAGAATTAATATTTTCCAGTTTGGGACACTCAAATGGATAGGCAGTTCATTGAGGGTATCCATCAGTACTTATCTCTTGTTAGGCACTGTGTATGGATAATGAGTTAGGCGTGGAGCTGAATAGGAAGAAGAAAAGCAGGCTGGATTGTTTTTGTAAAACTATGGATCAACCAAAAATTTATGAACAACCTACTATATGTCAGATGTTGTATCAAGTTATGGGGATACAAATATAAAAGGGAGATAGTCCCTCTTCTTGAGTATCCTACCTTTAACTAGGGAGATAGGACACGTTTACCAATAAGAACATACAGGATATACAAAAAGAATGCATAGAGATTTTGGTGGGGTGGCTAACAACTGGAAGAATGAAGAAAAAAAAAGGCTTCTGGAAGGCAGTGGGACTGAAATAGCCTCAAAGAGGACTGAGAGTTCTAAAAGGCAGAGGTGAGGATGGAGGTATAGACTTTCTATCTCAAGCTTTTCTTTACAAATAAATGCACATATTTAATATGAAATTCTTGCATTGTTGCTATGAATCATAGAGCATCATGAACTCTGAAGAATAAAAATTATAGGTAGTGCAAAGAGAAATGAAATTATATGTTGCACTTTCCTGTCCAATCTCTAATCACAGAATTCAGTGCCATCAGTGAAAGTTGTAGAGGCATGTGTGTGTGTATATATATATATATACACACACACACACACACACATAATATACACGTATACATAGATATACACATATACATATGTGCATGCATATGTATGTACATGTGTGCATGTGTGTATATATATATGTATATATATGTTCAAAGTGAAGAAGACTCTCTTAACAAATTAATGCTATCCAAAAGCATAATTCTATCCCTGAGTGGCACATGGTAGGTACTTAATAAATGCTTATTGAATTGACTTGATCTGTGGTTTAGTGTGTCTCTCACCCATAGACACCATTAAGTAAAGGCTGGATGACAGCTTGTTGGAGATATTGTAGAAGGGATTCCCATACAAGTATGGGTTTTCTCCCATATTTTATAAATCTATGGTTTTGTAGTGTGGGTATAAATTGGCTGCAATATATTGTAACAATGATGTATATAAGAAGTGCTATGAAAAAGCATCATCAAGGATGTGAATGAGCAGAAAAGGAAAAGGGATTGATCAAATAATGAGAGCAAAGGATAACACATGAATGCTCTATTTTCACAGGTACCTTAAAACAGAAAAAAAAAAAGTTTCAAAGCAAGGCCTCTAAGATACTATGCTTGACTGACTGTGGAAAATTTATAAAAAAATCATGGACTCATAAGAACATAACTTTAGCACTTAGGGAGGCCATTCAATCCACCTCCTCATTTGACATATGAGGAAACTGAAGCACAGAGTGGTGAAGTGACCTGCCCAGAATCACACAGCTAATAAGTATCTGTGGCAGGATTTGAACCCAGATCTTTCTGACTCCAAGTCCAGTGACTCCCACAAGATGAGGAGATAGAAAGAACTTACAATTCCCATGGTTGTCAAGATTATGGACCTATTAACTACTGACTAGCTCATGTGGTCTTCACCACAAGTCAGTGAGATAGACAGATAAAATAATTCACACTAAGGTGAAAATGAATAAATCTTGCCTTCTTTGAAATTCTTCTGAAACTTCCTTAAGCAATTATTCTCTCTCTTAGAAATTTTAAATCTTTTTCCTTTTTATCACCTCTTTCCCTTATGCTTACAAATATATGCATCTCCTCAATTCTTAATTGTTATTATTATTTACCTTTCTTGGTTATCAAGCTTTTTCCCATCTCTCTCCACCCTGCTCCCTCTTAAACTCTTTCACTGATGTTTGGGTGGGATCTGACTCAGACTGGTATCCTGTTCAAATCTGAGACCAGGACAAAATGAAGCACTCACAGGTCATTAAAAAATTAAGAAAAGGAAGTTTACTTAGTCATAGCATAGAGAAGATAATTCAAGAAGGATACTCCAGCACTTAGTTTGGGTAAATGTGGCTCCCCTTATCTCCATATTGTAACGCATCTGGTTAACAGGACAGGAAGTGCTGAATTGAGAGGTCTTGGGACAGCTGCCATGTCTAAAGGATCCCAACTCCATGTGGGTAGGTCTTTATATAACCTTATGTGACTGAGAAACCATATTAATAAAGTCAGAATTTACTAATAAACTTCATTAAAGGAAGCAAAGCTTAAGCCTTGGCTTCTAGGTCAATCATATTCCAGGAACAGCTTTCTATAGTTTAATAGTCTACAGAAACTCTTCTCTCAAGATCACCCTTAACCTTATAAACACCAAATCCAATGACCTATAGTTGATATTTGTTTTGTTTAATTTCTTTGAAGCATTTGTCTCTGTGCTCAAGCTTCCTGGATATCCTTTCTTCCTTGACCTCAGAGATACCATACTCTTATGGTTCTCCTTTGGGTCCATGGATAGATTTCAGGAGCATCTATGAACTTGAATGGGAAAAAAATACCCCTATTTTCACTGTCTTCTAACTGAAAATTAGCATTTCTCTCAATCATTTAAAAACATTATTCTTAGAAGGGATCCATGACACAAAAAAGGTCAAGAACCCCTGCTCCAATTGATTCTTTTTCTGAATTCTTCACTAGTAGTACCTAATCTTCTATCCTGGGCATTCTCCAAGGATCTACCCTTGGCCCCCTTTTAATCTCTGTGTATATTCCCTCTCTTCCCAATTTCATTCACTTTCATGACTTTGACTACTATTAGCTATATACATATTTATATCTCTATTTTTGACCTTCATTTGACAGTCCAGAGCCATAGCTCTAAATGGTTCTGAGACATTGCCATCTAGATGTCCCACAAGTACTCTCAACTCAAAATATCTAAAACTAAGCTTATTTTCTTTTCCACTAAAGCTGTTCATCTTTTTGATTTCACTATGTCTGTCAGTAGTACATCCATTCATTTACTCTTCTATTTGGAATTTTGGTCTCATGTTTTATTCCCTCTTTGTCCTTCAATTCTTGTATCAAATTAGTCACTAAGTATTCTGAGTTCCACCTCCATAATAACTTTTATATAAAGTCTCTCTTCTTCCTTACCATTGGGATCACCCAAGCACCAGACCTCGTTATCACCATTCATACTATTTCAGTACCCTCCTGACAGTTATGCCTTCTTCCAGTCTCCCTCCACTCTGGTGTCTGTTTTATGTATTTGCCAAATGACTCTTCCATATGTAAAGATAGATAGATAGATAGCTAGCTAGCTAACAAGCTATATGGTCACATCAATCTGATCAAAATCCTCTAATGGCTCTTTCTTGCTTTGAGTTAGGTTCAAAGTCCTTTGCATTCAAGGCTCCACAATCTAATAGTGTCCTGCTTATCTTGTAGTATCTCATATTATTCATCTCCAGATAGTCTATACTCTAGCCAACCTCGATTACTTGTTGTCTTTAAAATCTTTAAAACCTTTGCTGTCATGCCTCTCTGTCTTTGATAACACTTTTTCTTACACCTGGAAGACACAGAAATGTTGTCTTCCCTTGGTAAAGGAACCTTCCCCTTCTGAAATTTCCCTAAATCAGTGGTGTTAAAAACAAATAGAAATGGTACCACTAAACCATACATAAGGATCTTTGTGGGCCACATATGAACTTAGAAAACCACATATTACTATTATCTGTGTTTTATTATATTCTTATTAATTTTGTTAAATATTTCCCAATTATATTTTAATCTGGTTCTGGATGTATTTGGGAAAGTTGTGGACCCAATATAGCCCTTATCAATGGAATCTCAGGCCTGGTTCTTCTTATCCCTTAAGTACTTATCATTTATAATAGTTATCTCTTTTGTGTTACTTTCCCCTATTGGACTATAAACTCTTTAATGTCAGGCTTTATGTTTTATGTAAATTTTTAATTATTCTTAGTACCTACTACAGTGACTTACATACAATAGGTGCTTAATAAATGCTATTTATTGAACACTTAGGCTTAACACTTCCTGGAAGTATATGTATTTTAAAAGAGGAATTAGTTAACCTAAATAATTAAAAAAATCAGTGGAATTCATACAGATAAGTATGAATAAAGTATATGATATTATGAAGATAAGTATGAACAGACATAATTTGACCTGACGCCCTTAACCCTTCGTCACTATAATCCATGGCATTAGAGAACATTACAGTGAGAAATGGATGTCCTTTTCCTAGCAATATGGAAATAATTGTAGGTCTTGCCCACATAGTATAATCTGAGAAGTGCTACTATATGGTCCTGTCTGTCCCAAACTAGGCCCCCACTGGTCTATTCACCATTGTGCCATTCTCTCCATCAATCTAGTATGAAATTTGAACCTCAAAGAATCACATCTCTAAGACTCTATAAAAAAAGGCAATGAAAAGAGTGACTTAGAGACCAAGGCTGTCCAATTATCAAAAAAATAAACAACTCTGTTACTTTAAGCAAAGTGGGAAGGTACGGCCAGCATGCTACCAAGGCACAAAGGATAACATCCAGATAAGGCCAAGAGTAGAACAAATTGTGTGTGGCAGATTGTGTTCCCATGTCTTTTCTGGTCTGTTTCTATAGCTACAGAACAGTAATTGTAGTGATCATATCTTCTGCTTTGCCCTGAAAAGACTGTTTTTTCCTCTGGTGAATGACCAGCTTCCCATTACTCTGGTCCTGTCTCTGGCCCCTCCTTCCACATGGATCAGGTAGGACAGGACAGATACATTCTGTTACTGCTGAAATTTTCTTGGGAACATTTCTATGTTGCAAATGAAACACTTCATCAAAGAAACTTGTATGGGAAAGGTAGAAGAGAAACACAAAAAGCGGAGTGGAATGAAATAGCTATAAGTGATATTGAACTAGAGTTGGTATTATATCACTTGCCTTTATCAAATAAAAATGTTGAAAATAAGAAACACAGGTAACACTTCCTTTTTAATCCACACTATTTTTTCTTTAAAATAAAGGCAGAGAGACAAGGAAAGTGAAAATAGGAGTGAAATATAGTGAGGGGAAAGAGCTAAAGACAAACTGTCTCCATTTATTTCCTGAGCATTGGAAAACAAAAAAAAAGTGGATGGATGTTGATTGTGCCATTAAAAGTTGGTGAGCAAGGTCATCTTTACTTGATCTCTTTCCATGGATGGTCAACTTTTCTGTACTTAAGACAAATTGGCCATTTTGCAGAGTTAAACAGTCATTGTTGGAATAATCAGATGAGTGAAATGCTTCTCTCTTCTTCAGACAAAATTCCCCAACACTTACTGCTGTTGGGCCATTGACTTTAAAGTCTTTCACTGAGATTCTTCCTCTGACCTCTGCCGTGCTGGAATATAGTGAAATATAGCTCATGCTCTTGATATGTGATGCCAGGCATATGACTTTACCTTTTTAGTTTCCTTCCAAGAAAAGCATTGGATTCCTTTCTTTTTTTGCCAATGGTGGGAGGCGACCTCAGAGAATACATAAAATTCAAAATGCCTCATTTTTATAGCAGTTTACATTATTTCTATATTTTCCCCTGAAAGTGTGAAATTACATATCTTAAAATGGAATCAGCATAGTAGTTTTTTATCTTTTTAAATATTTAGGAGTACCCAGTGTTTACTTTCTGTGTTACATTCTCAAACATTGTATTTTATAGTAGAATGTCAGGAAGAGTTTTTTTTTTCTTTTCATTTTTTACTAAACCTCATATTATTACAGAACTTAGATTATTTTGATTGCCTCCTGTGGCATTTAACTATTCATCTAGGATGAAAGAAACATTTAAAATGAGTTGCTGAATCATAAACTTTTTAAAGAACTATGTCTGAAAGGTATCTCAAGGTCATTCATTTATTCATTCAGCCTTCCACCCACCCATCTATCCATTCATTCAATAAACATTATGTGACAACTATGTATTGAGACTAGAAAAGATGTAAAGCTCAATAGGAAAAGGTCCCTACCCTTAAGGTGCTTATAATCTAGTAGTACTTCTTGTCCATCTCTCTACCATGGTATAAAGCAACTGAAAACAAGTTGCATCTCTTTAGGACATTGTCTAAAGTTGCATTTCCACATAGAAAGTAAAAGAAAATAAACGGAATTAGGACACAAGGGATTTTTTCCTCTAATGTGCCTTTAAATTTTTTTGTTTATTTTATTTCTAATTTATGAAATAAAATAAGTATTTCTGTAACATAGTAAAATAAAAAAGATGATGATTACACATGAAACTTCAAATCTTCATGATTTAAATTAAGATATTGCCTGTGATTGATATGGTAATTATGGAGCCTTCTATCTGAAGCCTTTCCTGGTTCCCATTCCAGCTACTAGAGTGCCCCTTTACAGAACTATTTTGTGTTCATTTTCTATCTATCTATTGTACGTACTCAGATATAAACATATGTTCCCTACTAGAATGCAAACTCCTTGAGAACATGGATTACTTCAGTTATTCCCAATGCTTAACATACTACCTGGAACACTGTAGATGCTTAATTAACACTTGCGTAAATATGAGAGTAAATCCTTTTGGGAAAGGACACGGGATAATCTACCAGAGCCTGTATAGAGGAGAGGAGCAGAGGAAAGGACATTTCGCAAGAGCAGTTAGGGATTGAAGGGAAAGGTAGAATGGAAGATACTGCTCAATCCACAAATTTCTAACAGAAAGAGCTTATTCCCCTGCTGTATACGGGAAGA
Source organism: Vombatus ursinus (assembly GCF_900497805.2). Classification (NCBI taxonomy): domain Eukaryota; kingdom Metazoa; phylum Chordata; class Mammalia; order Diprotodontia; family Vombatidae; genus Vombatus; species Vombatus ursinus. Next base: position 32,041,104 of record NW_020954580.1, read on the forward strand.
ATATCTCTCTATTCGCAGAGCATATGCCTCGGGGTAGCATGTGCTAGAATTAGAAAAGGTCAATGGATGGGATCCAGTGGAGATTTTCTAGATGTTCCTTAACTACTGTAGAAGAGCCAGGGCCCTCACTCAGATTAAATTGAATGTGGAAACCAAGGGCATTTTTTAGACCAACTGGTTATATGCCAGACTATACTAGACAATAGTGGGCGTGGAGTGATCAAATTCCTTGGGTATTACTAAGATAGAACATGTCTTGTGTTCCTCTAAGCTTGAATGGAGTTCATAAAGAAGTTTACTCCCTTTGTACTTTTGTGCAAGGTATACCTGCTCAGTGTGGAGGAAGATATCTGCTACCCTTCCCCTCTCAGGTAGGTATATTGGGAGGGCAAGTGCGTGAAAATCTATGATAGGCTGCCAGTCCACAAATATAAAGAATAGCACTATGATTAGAAACCCACACTTACCTCTTATATAAAAATGTGAAGTCATACATATTGAAATTTTACTAACAGCTATTTTAATTCCTGTCCATGGCCCACTTTGAAACAGTTGGCAACCTTCTTTGCAGCACAGATTGGGCCTGCTGTTGGTAGTCTCAACAGTGAGGGTGAAGAAAACTGAATAGCTATGCAAATTGAAACGTACAGTTTCCTCTGGATTCTTTCTCTTTCTCCCTCTCTCTCTCTCTCTGTCTCTTTCTCTTTCTGTGTGTGTGTGTATGTATATATGTATATTCACACTTCCATATACATACATACATACATTAGCACACACATATGGACACATATACACATGTTTATATGCATTGCATTTTTGTATGCATGTAAGTAACATAATTAAACCATGCCTGAAAAATACCTGGCAAGGAAGTTTGGAGGGCTGAAGAAAGATGTGAGGATTTCTCTTCATGTTAGACCTACTTATTCAGGATACAAAAGTGCCTTTTTATTTTCCTGTCAAGGAATTTTTTAGGGGGTTAAAAAATGTACTCACAGTTTGAATCACTTTGATCACTAATTGACTTGCTCTCCCCTCCCCATATGAGTATATTAGATTTCTAAGAAGTATATTGCCCTCTTTTAATATATGGTGTTTATTCAAAACCAAAGGAGGCAAAGCTTTGGTTAATAATATTGATTCCTTATTTTGTGGAGTAATTTCTTATTTTGCTTAACAATATGTAGGTTTTGAGTTTACCAAAAAGCAGCATGATTTGAACAATAACCTCCCCCCTACATTTTGTAGCTGAATCCCCCAATAAATCCTATTGCCAAGAATCTTTAGGTTCCCATAGGGTTTGTTGATACTTCTGGGTTTTTAAACTCTGGTATGGATGAACTCAATTTTTCTTGAATTATTTGCAAGAAAAACATTGTTAAAATGGGAGATAGTGAGCACAATGAAGACAAGAGCCTAGAAAAATATGTATTAATATTCTTAGGCTATCACTTGTTTAATCTTATCTTCATAAAAGTCATCAGGAACCCTTCCATGATAATAATAATAACAATGATAATAACAACAACAATAACAGTATGACCTCCAGAAAGGAGGTAAGAGAAATATAATAGCATCATTTTGATTTATAGTAGAATGAAATTGTGCCAGGTTATTTCCTTGGCAATGAGCCAGTTCTCCAGGCTTTATTCACTTGGGAGTAAGATTATTGCCTCATAAAACAAGAGAAACTGCCCAGTTATCCCTTAAGTAGAACACTATTAGCTCAGAGTCTCCACTGGAGTTAACACTGTCACCAACCCTTCAAAGATATCTTTCATTTCATTTCATTTCATTTCAAAGGTATCTTCTCCTTCTTGGGGTAGAAAATACATTTTGGTACTGTCAGCTTTACAGTTTTATCTACACAGGTTTTGTGATCCAAGGAAAATTCTCTATATATAGTATGAATACATACATATTTATATGTGTATAATAATTTTAAAAGTACAAGACAAAAGGAAAAGCATTAGAGTGATGCTTCAAATACCAGGAAAAAAAGTTTTCAGTGATTTTGTAAGATCTTTAATTTCATAGAAAATCTGTTATTCTGAAAATAATAATTCTCAAAAAATGAGGGTTACTTTTCAGTGCTTTTCAAGTTTTACAGAGAAGTTATGTTTGTTAGATTTGTTGGAAATAATTTTGTAAAAAATATTCATCAATACAGAACACTTATTTTGAAATATCTGTCCTTCCCTTCACATCATATTCAACTAGATGTTAATTGATGTAGACATAGCCTCCCATTGTTTTTATCACTTTTGCTTTCACCTGAGCAATAGATTTAGCTACAATCAGGGAAATGCCTTTATTTTTGCTCGTCAACCAACACGGTTCACGAATTACCTCTGTTCACTCATCCTGAATGCATAAAGAAATTTATATCCAAAGGAGAAGAGCTATGATTGTGACTCAGAGAATATGGGGTGTCATTCTCTGTTCAATCAAGTCAAATCAGCAAGCATTAATTAAGCACCTACAATGTGCCACACAGTGTTAGATACCATTCCTACTATAACCTGCCTCAGTTATGACAGTACTTTGAAAATTGTCACCAGTTAAGGAAATATGCATTTATTAGGCACCTACCATGTGCTAGGACCTGTATTAGTGATGTACTAGTCAAAAATTTATTTGGGTTTGCAATCTAGTCATAAACAGAAACAAAGTTAATGGTATACAGCTTCTTACTCCAGAAATTTCTTTGAGTTACCTCCTAAATGTACCCTAACTGGGGCCCATAGCATCACTTAGGTTAGCTTAGGAATGGCTAGAGAAATTCATACCAAATATCGATTAAGGGGACCTTTGTGGCCACGGTATATCTTTGTGAGGTTTCCCCAGTGTGAGGGGGCATGAATTGTTAGTCAGTTTCCAGTCAATCAATCAAACAGTATATATTGAGAGTGTGGCTCAGAGAAAATGCGGTTGAATTGGATTGGCTATTTCAGAAGCCCACAAATCATTCAGACACATGAAAAATGTTCTCCATCCAGTTGATCTAGTATTGTGGACTGTTTTCATAAATATTTGGACATTAATCAATTAGAATGTGTGATGACTTGGTTTGGTTGAAAGGACCAAGCTAGCTGTATTCAGTCTGGTGATTTCAGTCATAAAGACATAGCCATGATAAGCTATTGATTGCAAAGGGCTTTGACGTTTTGAGATAAGATGTGCTCCACGAATACAAATTAGTAATTATCAAAGAATTTAGAGATAGGAGGAACATGAAGATATTTCTGAAAATTAAACCAGGATTCAGTAAATCATTAAACCAACAAACATTCATTGATCATCTACCATGTTCAAATCAACAACATCAACAACAACAACAACGTATTTGGTTTTAAGATAGATACTGAGTTGAATATATTAGTCTGTGCCCTCAAGAATGTTACTGTGTAAGAGCAGGGGGGTTCTGACATAAGTAATTATAATGCAAGAAAATATGAAAAGATTCAATAAAAGTACAAAGTTGTATGGGAATTTCAAACAAGGAAAAAGTTTGTTGCTGGGAGGATGAGGGAAGGCTTTGTGGAGAAGATTTCTTGACTTAGAAAAATAGGTAGGATTTCATCAGACTAAGTTGGGAAAGTGGGACTGCATGCTTCTCTCTGTGAGTGTGGTAGTTATCTGGTAATTTGCAAACTTTGGTTTAATTGATTAGTCTTGTACAACAACTAGATAATTTTTTATCAACAATGCTAAGTTTAGTGTGTGTGTGTGTGATTTAGGCAGAAATGGTTATGGTGGAATGGGCAAGGTGGAACCAATTACTTTAATAATAGAAAGAGATTTCCTATGGATTATCAAAGTTTTATACGCACCAAAAGGATGTGTAAGAACTTAGAAACAAAAAACAAAAAAAAGTTGGATTTTCTTCATATGTGAATTTGGTCTTTAGTAACACATGCCAACTTCTCCCACAGTTGACTCAAGGCAATCTGAGAAAAGGAGTGGTAAGGAGGAAAGAGAAAGGATTTAAATTTTTTTTGGTGTGCCAAAATTGATACTTGTTGATGAATATTCATCCACAAAACTATTTCTTCTGCTTCTGAATGGTGATGGTTAAAGGCTTAACAACAAAGAAATGTGAATTTCAGGTAATCTCTAAAATATATACTTTCTTGGATATTGAATAGGGGTAAGATGTATCATTTCATTGATGTGGAAACTCAATTAAGACCTGGGCAAATGTAATCTATGGGGCATGAATTATCCAGATCATTATCTCAATTCTCTGTTTGAATTTCGTAATGTGTATCTGTCCTTTGGGCCTGCTGATGAGGGGCACAGTGCCGATTCTACATTTGGAAAGATAGGTTTGTTTTTTTTTTTTTCAAATGTGTTCAATTATTTATAGATCTCTTTAAGTCAGTTTTTACATAGCAGAGGTGAAGAACAGATCAAGCTATTATCCAGATTCTTTGATTATTTTAGAGAACCAATCAAAACAATTCAAATTAATTTCCCCCTATGAAATATGCCAATATCAAGTAGGCTACTACCAAATCACTTTCTCTGGGTGCTGTGTAGATTTAATCATAGACATTTTAGGTAAATTCAGTCTCTTAGACACTTTTCTCATTGTAATCAGGGTGATACAGGAATTTATTTTTTATTACTTGAATTATATTGTTAAGGGATCCCCTGAACTTGTCCTTTTGAGTTGGCCATATTTTCCAGAAACTCTGGACCAAGAGTATGCAAGAGGCCCTAAACATGTCAAGGACACATCCCGCCCCCCCCCCCCCTCCCCGAACAGACATAATTTGTTGTTTGTACCCCAGCCTGGACTCCTTGTGTATCTGTGGGAATCAAGATAGGCACTAGTCAGTCTGCACTAGACTGAGAAACTGCATATGCAGCTGGGACCCTTGCAGATAAGCATACCCTCCTATATTATGGTTTAGCAGTTCCCAAGGGAAAGGAATGCAGCATTTGCCATCTTAATTATTCATGATTTCTCCTCCCCTGCCACTTCCATTTAGGAGGAGATTTGTTTCCTCCTTTCTTTGTTGTAATGTCATAAATATGCAAGCTTCTGTTTGGATTGTAAGCTCTTTGCATTTGCTTAAGGCTCCACATGCATGTTCATTTCTCTTGTAATAAATCTAGTTGCAACACAATGTCTCATGGACTTGTGGTATTGTTTTTGATTAACAATATGAATCATTCCATTGTAGCTAAAAGATAAGAAATTCAGTCTAATAAATACCTTCTTTCAGAATGGCATCTCAAACAAAGATGCTCTAAAAGATGTTTCTGAATCTTTCACATTTTTAAATTCTTTTTGCACTTTTTTCAAGGAATTTTCACAAATCTATTTTCAAAAATTTCTATCCTAAGCTTCAGCAGTAAGCAGAAAAAAAAATTGTTTTGAATTATGGTTTCCTCTTTATTTTACTACATATACACTTGTAGGAATTGAAGAGACTATAGTATGGATAGATTTTTACAGGGAAAGGAGTTTTTTCTTGGTTGTATTGTGAAAATGAAAATAATGAATTCATTTGGCAGCAGTTCTGGCCAAAATGACCTCACTGAATGGCATTGATGTTTATCTTCTGGTATGTGGATATTATGAAAGGGGCACCCACAAGGTCTGATAAATAGTCATGGTCATAAGTCAAATTCAATCTTTTCACTGAGGTCCAATTTCTCAGTACTTTAGATTACTGATTTTGGAAGTTGAGAGAGAAATATGGCCTGAGAAGTAAGCTCTTTCAACTGGAAATGTGGATTTTTGTACATTTTTGATTAGCTTTCCATAATGATATATATATATTTTTAAGCAGACAAGCATAAATACTAATGAAGGAACTGAAGGAGTTGTAAGGTGAGTGTCTGGTGGGGATTTTCTTCACCTCACTTTTTTTTTTTTTCTGAATGTGAACTTAGTGCTGATGAAGGGTGTTAGGCAATAAGCCTTTGAACCTATAACCAATCATTCTGAAACTGGAACCCACTAGAAAAACCACACCAATTGCATGGACTTTTATCCTTCTAGTCTGTTGCAAAGGTTCACTACTTTAGTGACTGCAAGAGCACTGTGAGTGACCAGAAAAACTTAACAGAGGCAGTCCTAATTGTCGGTAGGGGTTAATTATGCATGGAAGTGATGGTTTTAATAATGTTTAATAATGTGCTCACGTTTTAATAATGTTGACAGCTATATTTTATAAACTGGGAATTTCAAGGAATTGCCTTTTATAAATGAATAAATATGGATTCCCTTAACCTGAATATTTCATTTATTCAAAATATTAATAGTAATGTGGGTTTATATCTATCCGTGAAAAAAATAGTTTTTGAACTTACAAGAATCCAGTTGAGAAATCGTTGACAAAAAATTGAATTTAAAGTATTTTCAAATTGTGTAACAAAACCTGTACACCCAGGAGTACTGTGATATAAGAATGCATTAGTTCAGATCAGTTTATTAGATTAGCTAGCTGTCACAATCTCTAATTTACTCTGTGACCTTGAACAAGTCACCTAGTTTCTCTGAGACTCAGTTTCCCCATCTATAAGGTTCAGACTAGATGAGCTCTATAGTCTCTTTGGACTCTAGTATTATACAATCCTATCGGATATGATAGCCCTGAAGGAGTAAGACCTAGGAGCAGTATGTTCTATTGAGAATAGCTACATGATATAGATTTGCATGAATAGGAATTGTAGTAAGTGATCCAGTCTGAACTGGGGATGGTATAAAAGGTCAGAGAATCTTAGAGGTAAAGGCATACTTAAAAAAAAAAAAAAAGCTAGAGAGTTTCCAAAGTCAACTTCATTTATTTTGCAATTTTTCTGGGACCAGCCCTTTCTCCTTTATTTTTCAGAGCTGTGAAAGGCCTAGCAGAAGCCCTGGCTTGGAAGCTCTGGCTAATGGCCTAACATCCCTGACATTTTCCTTTTCTGCTCTGTGGAGGTCTTTCAGGACTGGTCATAGACTATCAATCAGGGTAGCAGACTCAGATTTGGGACAGCAGGAGCAAGAGTTCATTAGAAACAAAGCTTCCAGTTGTCAATTATCTTTCCTTTTGTACTATTTCCTCTGACAATGAGAATCTATCTCGTATCATCAAGAAGCTCAGCAAAAGGCCCATGAAAGACTGACAAAATGCAAAATTAATTTCAGCACAGGGCCTGCTGCAGACTTTGGGGTGAGAGTCTTGGTTAACAAATTGTCCATAACTCCATAGAAACACCCATGTCTGCTTAACATAAAAGATATGAGTGTGTGGCGTTGCTCAATCTAGGTTTCAAAGACAAAATAGAAAGCTCTACTTCAATAGTCTTTGGATCACTGGGAAGAAGTTCTCGCAAATGATATCACAGCTCGGGTCATTACTGGTTCTCTCCCTTCACCTCACGTTGCAACCTCCATGTGCAAGTTTCTAATTAGTGTAGCTCAAACAGGGTACTCTTCTGATGCCAAAATGTGTGGAAAATTTCCAAAGATTCATTTCCATTTTAAAGGGATTTAAAATCAGTACCTGAATCAGTTGCCCTTTAAAGATTCTATTCCTGTGTGTGCGTGGGGAGTTGGGGGGGGGGGGGTTATACGATTAGTTATGTATGACTTTTGTTAAAAACCTTAGCTGATGCTACCTAATCACAAAGTATTTCATTTGCATTATATAATCATAAAATAATAATAGACTTGGCAATTCTTAGGCCCAAAGACATCCTTTTCTAGAATCCATCTTGTAAATACTTTCTAGGTGATCTTTTAAAAAGTCCTTGTTAAGAAAAAAAGACACTTTAATAAATTCACAAATAAATTTCTTCAAACTACACTACCAAGTCCTTAGGGAAGGCTTACTCTTTGTTCTTTGACTTTTGTACCTTTCAAATAATTACTTATTCCACATGTCCAAAATGAATCTGCAAAAAACACAGACTTGAAAGATTGTGTATTTCTCCATGTGACTTGCCCTTCAGAGTATAAAGCAGGAGATGGAATCACTCCAAGACATAACAAATGGAACTCCTTGGTAACAATTGCTAATGTCTTGAAAAGCTAGTGGGACTTGGAGTGATCCCGTTTTTACAAGTGTGGTTATCCATCTGTAACACATTCTTCTCTATATACCACTTCTCTTCTATACCACTTTCTTCTCATATTGGACTCAGACCTGTCAATCAGTTTAGAAAGATAAAACAAATCTTTTTTTCTGCTCTTCAGTCTTCTTTTTTTTGCTTGCCTTCTTCCCTTTCATCATATCACCTGGGAGCTGATAGCACGCTCTCACCAGCTACTTTTATACTCTTTTGGTTTTCAAGGAAAAACTTTGAGCTCCCACTGATGATCATGGCATAGATTGTTTTTGTAATTAGTGTGGTTAATGAACTTCCCACTGAAGCTTTAATGGGTAAAGATGAAGCTGGTTGATATCAGCAGGTACTGTATAAAGAGCTGGAGGAATGATAGGTATTATGGATTCCATCCTCACGTCTCAAAGACCAAATCCCAAATGGTTTAATCATCATCAATGTCAACTTTTGCCATAGCCTCATTCTGTATGCTATATGGTATGATGTTGCATTTATATTCAAGCCTGACTTTGACATTTGCTCCTTCAGAATAGAAGTGCCTTGATTAGACAAAGCAACTGTCAGGTGAAAGAAAAAAAAAATAAAGATATGCACACACAATCACATTTCCCCAATAGTGATTCTCCCTGTCCTGTTCTGCCTGTATTTGCCTAAAGTTTTTGTCTGTCAGGTAGAGTTATGATCAAGAAGATTCATAGGCAAGGGCTGAATTTGCTAATGGTCTCCTTTTTTAATAGAAGTAGCATGGTGCAGTAATTAAAGAGTTGGCCTCAACATCAGAAAAATCTGGATTTTAGTTCCACCTCTGAAATAGGCTGTCTGTGTGATTCTGGGCAAGATATTGAATCAATGCTCTAGGCAAATCTTTCAGATTAGAGATTGAAAAGAAAGTGCCAACCTCCATTAGTCCATTTGAATATACGCTCCTTACTATTAGGGATTGTTTAATTTTTTTGTACTTGTACACTCAGTATCTAGCAGAGTGCCTGGAATATAGTCATTGCTTAATAAATCCTTATTGGTTGACTGATTGATTGGTAAAGGGAATTTCTATATGAATGAAATCACAGGTCTAATCCCTACACCTTATCCCTTTCCCCATTCTTATTCCTATCCCTATCCCTATCCCTATCCCTATTAACCTTTGTGAAGGGGGCCTTTCTTCAGTAATAGGAAAGAAAGTGAGAGGTAAGCTTTCTTTGTGTATATCAAGGAAAGCACTACCTGTATTACTTCAAAACTGAAAACCCCAAATTCCATCAGGATGGATACTACTGCCATTATAAATTATTGAATAATGTTTGTAAACTGTTGTGTCTAGAAAAAAAATTATAATAAGATTACAATATGTTTTATTATATTATATATTAAAATACAATGCACACTATGTATAATTATATATATACATATTTATCTTCAATAGTCAAGTGAATTGCTTCTGTGCACTTAGCTGAAACAGCATCTTCATTAAGAACTGAGATAGGTCTTACATTGAATCAAACAATTCCACTGATGTCTGCTGATTCTGTCATGGATTCACCAAACTGATATTGGATAACTTACCTTTATCATTCAACCAAATTGACAAATATTTACTGAGCACTTGCAATGATCGAAGTAATGTACAAGGTGGTATGCTGATATGCATGTACTATGGGGAAAGGAGACCAAGCCTTGTAAGAGAGAGCATACATTTGGAGCAAGAAGGGACCTTAGACACCATCTGTTATAGCATCCTTATTTTACATATAAGGGAACTTGAGGCCAAGAGAGGTTACATGGATGATTTGCCTAAGGTCACACAGGTAATAAATCTGTTTTTTCTTGCTGTGGTAGGAGTACTAACATTAGTTTACTACTTCAAGGATCTTTGGTTTGTTTGGTGGGAGCACTCTATTGGCACAGATCTCAACCCTTTCTATCATTTTCATGAGTTTCTGTGGTTGCAAAAAATTAATTACCTGCTTATAGCTTTTCCCAGATTAACTTTTCTAAACTTAACTAGCTGTTTTTCAGTCATGTCTGACACTTTGTGACCCCATTTGGGGTTTTCTTGGCAAAGAATGGTTTGCCATTTCCTTCTCCAGTTTATTTTACAGATGAAGAAACTAAAGCAAACAGGGTTAAATGACTTGCCCAGGGTCACACAGCTAGTAAGTGTCTGAGGCCATATTTGAATTCAGGAAGATGGGTCTTTCTCACTCTAGGCTGAGCATTCTATCTACTGTGCCACCTAACTACCCATAAACTTAGCTGGACTGATAGTCAGACAATGGGCATTCATACTATTTCCAATTCAGTGCAGGAAGCCTGTCCTTCTACCCTAATAGTACCTATTAGAGCTCATACTTTGTTAAAGACCCCTAGGTTTGGGGATCAGATGACCTGCATTAAAAACCTGGCTCTTCTAGTCACTACCTGTGGGAACTCAGGGAAGTAATTCTACCTTTTTAGGTTTCAATTTCTACATTTATATTTTGGAAGAGGTGTAACTAGATGATCTCTAGTGCCCCTCTCTGTTTTAAATCTATTGTCCTGTCATCCTATGGCATCTTACAAATATTCTATTCCAGGCCACCTTCCCACTAAAGCGAGACTTCTGCAGTGATCACTTATGTTGGAAAAAAATCTATTATTTATACAAGTTTGAACGTTAGCTCTTTGAAGGTAGGGGGCCATTTCATTTCTGTTTTTTTATTTGAGCTCAGGGATTTGCAAATAATATCTGCTGAGTAAATGTTTTTATTTGAGTTGCTGACTTTTGAATGTGTGTGTGTGTGTGTGTGTGTGTGTGTGTGTGTGTGTGTGTATTACTGAAGAGGCAGTGTGGAGACTTGGATAAGAGAGTTGGTATCAGAGTAAGGAAGACCTGAGTTCAGGTCCTACCCATGTCTCATAATGTCTGTGTTAGCCTAAGCAAGTCATAACTCCCCAATTCCATGTGTCCCCCATGCACCCAACTCTCTAGACTACAAGTTGCAGAGAAGGTGTAAATCTTCCCTGGTAGAGGAAGGTCTTCATCTAAAATGAGTTATGCTGATGAAATTACAGGGGCAGCCAAAAATCTTTACCATAGGGGAGTTGGCTCTTGTTCTCTATAAAGTCATCAGTGAAGAATTCAAAGAATCATATGAAATAATTCCCCTCCTCAAAATGCTTACAATCTCTGGGCGGAGCCAAGATGGCAGAGGGAAAGCAGTGACTTGCTAGAGCTCTCCCCCAAACCCCTCCAAATACCTGTAAAAAATGGCTCTAAACAAATTCTAAAGGAGCAGAACCCACAAAAAGACAAAGTGAAACAAATTTTCAGCCCAAGACAGCCTGAATGGTTGATTGGAAAGGTATATCATGCCAGGCTGGGAGAGGAGCACAGTTTGTTGTGGGCGTGCAGGCCTCAGCGACCCTAGAGTAGGCCTCAGAAGACTGAATCGCGGGCAGCTGTGGCGGTTTCCAGACTTCTCAACCCATGAATGCCAAAGACAACTTAGAAGGTCAGTGGGAAAAGTCTGTGACTGTGGTGAGAGAAGAAGCTACGTCTCAGCTCCAAGTCCTGAGCATGCCCTCGGGGCCGCGGCTGTTTCTTGAGCTTCCAGGCCACAGACTGAGGGGGAATCAAGTGGCTGATCAGAAGGGGATTGCAAGGATCTCTTTGCCAGTGCTGAGGCAGGAATCTTTTGCTTTGCTGTGCTTGGATCTGGGTTACAGTTGAGAGAGCTGGTCCTGGGGTGAGGAGGAATGCTGGTGTGGTGGAGCTTGTTGTGGCGGTGGAGAGGAAACATCTTGCCCCTTATCATAGCACCTTGGAAGAACTGACACTTTTCAGGTCCCTAGAAGTATCTCTGAAAACAGCTGTACAAACCCCCAAAGCTTGGGACAGTGCATTCTCCACATTGGAAAAAAGACTCTCACCTTAACAAAGAATTTAAAACTCAAGTTATTGGTTGGGATCATGAGCAAGCAGCACAAAAAGAGTCAGACTATATTATCTTACTATGGTGACAAAGAAGATCAACACGTGCAACCAGAAGAAGAAAACAAAGTCAAAGCTCCTACACCCAAAACTTCCAAGAAAAATATGAATCAGTCCCAGGCCTTGGAAGACCTCAAAAGGGATTTTGAGAAGCAAGTAAGAGAAGCAGAGGAAAAACTGGGAAGAGAAATGAGAGTGATGCAAGAAAATCCTGAAAAGCAAGTTAACAGCTTGCTAAAGCAGACCCAAAAAAATACTGAAGAAAATGACACCTTAAAAAATAGCCTAACCCAAATGGCTAAAGAGGTCCAAAAAGCCAATGAGAAGAAGAATGCCCTAAAAAGCAAAATTGGACAAATGGAAAAGGAGGTCCAAAAGCTTACTGAAGAAAATACTTCCTTAAAAATTAGAATAGAACAATTGGAAGCTAGTGACTTTATGAGAAATCAAGATACTGTAAAACAAATCCAAAAGAATGAAAAATTAGAAAACAATGTGAAATATCTCATTGGAAAAACAACTGACCTGGAAAATAGATCCAGGAGAGAGAATTTAAAAATTATTGGACTATCCGAAAGCCATGAACAAAAAAAGAGCCTAGACATCATCTTTGAAGAAATGATCAAGGAAAACTGCCCTGATATTTTAGAACCAGAGGGCAAAATAGAAATTGAAAGAATCCACCGATCTCCTCCTGTAAGAGATCCCCAAAGGAAAACTCCTAGGAATATTGTAGCCAAATTCCAGAGTTCCCAGGTCAAGGAGAAAATATTACAAGCAGCCAGAAAGAAACAATTCAAGTATTGTGGAAACACAATCAGGATAACACAAGATTTAGCAGCTTCTACATTAAGGGACCACAGGGCATGGAATATAATATTCCAGAGGGCAAAGGAGATAGGATTACAACCAAGAATCATCTACCCAGCAAAACTGAGTATAATCCTGTAGGGGGAAAAAAATGGTCATTCAGTGAAATAGAGGACTTTCAAGCATTCTTGATGAAAAGACCAGAGCTGAATAGAAAATTTGATTTTCCAATACAAGACTCAAGCAGAACATAAAGAGGTAAACAGAAAAGAGAAATCATAAGAGACTTATTAAGATTGAACTGTTTATATTCCTGCATGGAAAGATGATATTTGTAACTCGTGAGACCTTTGTCAGTATTAGGGTAGTTGGAGGGAAAAAATTATTTGTATGTATATATATATATAGATAGATAGATGGATAAATAGATAGATACATAGAGGGCACAGGGTGAGTTGAAGATGAAGGGGTCGTATCTGGAGAATAAAATTAAGGGGTAAGAGAGGATTATACTAGGAGGAGAAAGGGAAAGATAGAACAGGGTAAATTATCTCACAAAAAAAAAACAGAAAAGAAAAGGCTCTTAAAGTGGAGGGGAAATGGGAGAAGGTGAGAGGGAATAAGTGAATCTTATTCTCATCGGATTTGACTTAAGGAGGGAATAACATACACACTCACTTGGGTATGGAAATCTGTCTTACCCTACAGGAAAATAGGAGGGGAAGGGGACAAGAGAGTAGGGGGATGATAGAGAGGAGGGCAGATTGGGAAAGGGGGTAATCAGAAGCAAATACTTCTGAGGAGGGACAGGGTCAAAAGAAAGAATAGAATAAATGGGGGCAGGGATAGGATTAAGGGAAATAGAGTTAGTTTTTCACTGCATGTCTACTATGGAAGTGTTTTGCATAACTGCACATGTATAGCCTATATTGAGTTGCTTGCCTTTTCAATGAAGGTGGGTGGGGAGTGAGGAAGGGAGAAAATTTGGAACCCAAAGTTTTAAAAACACATGTTTTAAAAAAAAGTTTTCACATGCAACTGGAAAATAAGAAATATAGGAAATGGGGTACAGAAATCTATCCTGCCCTACAGGAAAATAAAAGGGGAAGGCAGGGGAGAGATAGCAGGGAAAGCAGACTAGGGGAAGGGGTATTCAGAATGCATGCCATCTTGGGGTGGGGGGAAGGGTGACATGGGGTGAAAATTTGGAACTCAAAATCTTATAGAAGTAAATGTTGAAAACTAAAAATAAAAAAAAAGAATTAAAAAAAAAGGTCAAGGTCTTCCACTGTATCTGGGGCCATCTCCAAAAAAAAAAAAAAATAAAAAAAAAAATAAAAAGAAATAAAAAATGCTTACAATCTAGCTAGGGAGACATCACATAAACACAAAGAAAGCTAAGGAAAAATAAAACAAAACAAAAATCTAACCAAAATTCAAAACATCGATTTAAGAAATGCTTTTAGGCAGTCTGTGATTAATTGCTCAGTGAGAGTGTATACAATATGTGTTAAGAATTCAGGAGACAGAAAAGGTACTATATGCTTCAGTGATCCGGGAAGGCTTCCAAAGCAATATTCCTGTCAAAGCCCTCTGCTCTTTGCAGGCTAACCCGGGCTGAACCTGGTATTATATCATGTAGAAAAGCAATAATTTCACTTTTATACATTCTGTATTTTTAAATTTTTAATCTCGATTCATTATTTTGTTATGGTGGTGAATTCTCAGTATAGAAATTCCACCAATGTTTGTGGACAACTCATCTGTAACTTAGTCTTAAAAAGTTGCCTGGGGCACTTAGAGGTTATAGTCTGACTATAAACTAGTCTTCTATACACTACATGATGATGTCTTTTAGTTAATACACTAACTTTTTCTTTTGATGCCTTTATTTTTCCATCAAATTCATTTTCAAATATGTTCTTCCCTTCTCCCTTCTATAACAAGTCTTTTTCTCAGTTGGTCAGTCAATAAATATTTGTTAAGAGCCTACTATGTGCCAAGCACAATGCTAAGAACTTAGGATACAAAGAAACACAAAAGATAGTCACTTCTGTCAAGAAATTCACAATGTAAAGTGGAAGACAATGAAAACAACTATGCAACAAACAAGCTATATGCAAATTAAATTAAAAATAATCAGCAGAAGGAAAGCACTTGAATTAAGGGAGTTTGAGAAGGCTTCTTTTAAAAGGTGAGATTTTAGCTGGAGGAAATTAGGGAAACCATTAGACAGAGATGATGATTTAGAACAATCTAGGTATGGTAGAATTCCTTGTGTTGGGATGAAAAAGAAAAAAAAAACAATTCTGTAAAATCAATGGACACATTGACTTTGTCTGACAAGATATGCAACACTGCATGCCCATAGTCCCTTGCCTCTCTAGTGAAAGGAAGAAGCTGTATTTTCTCAAATGAAATAATATTCAGGGCCAAACTTAGCCATTTAAATTAAGTAGTTGTTGGTATCATTTGAATGATTGTTATGTTCACTGAATATATTATTTTCCTGCTTCTACTCACTTTACTCTGCATTGATTATTGTCTTCTCATGTTTCTCTGAATTCCTTATATTCATCATTTCTTAAATCTATTACATTCAAGTACCATAATTTGTTTAGCTATTCTCAGTAAGCTATTCTCTCACTATGTTTCATTTTTTTTCTGTCACCATGAAAGTGTGCTGCTCTGAATGTTTTTAACACACTGAATTTTCAAAATAATTTTTCTCCTTTTTTTTTGGAAGAGTACAGTATGTGTATTACTAGTTTCAATTAAACAAACGTTTACTACATGCCTATTATGTACAAAACCTGTACTGGTGGTGTCCTTACCAAGACAAAAATGGGAGTCACTACCATCAAAAAGTTTACATTCTACTAGACTGTTTTAATCATCCCCTCTTGCCTTTTAATATTGATCCTGTCTCTAGTGAGACTCCCCCATAATTAAAAAAACAAAAACCAACAAAACTATGCATTAGACTCTACCTTCCCCTCTAGCCAACAACTGATTTCTCTTCTTCCTTTCTCGGCCATATTCCTGAGGGGTGGGGGGTGGGAAGACTACATTCACCATCTCTGTTTCCCAGTCACTCTAACTGAATGATTCAATTTTAACTGTTCTCTTTGAATTTACAAATGATCTCTTAATTGCCAAATTTGATGATATTTTCTCATTCCTCATCTTACCTGACCTCTTTCATTCATTTAATACTGTTTCATTGTGGATGATTTTTTTAATTTATGGAATAAAATAAGCCTTTCTCCAAATTTCTGCAAATCTGCTATGTACAACTTGCTATTCCTTTTAAATATACAACAAAATTATCACATAATTTTTTTTGATCCTATTGATCACCTCTCTTATTGTTTGCTTTCTCCTTCTGGAGAAATACTCCAGAAATACTTAATACTGCTTACTCTTATTATTCCCTACTATGTGCCAAGCCCCTCCTACTTAGTCTGCTTTGCTGGCATTCCATCTGTATTATACCCTATAACCATGAGTGTAACCCAAGATTGTCCTGGGCCCTCTTTTTGCTTCTCTCTATACTTTCTTTAGGTGACCTCCTTGGTTCCCATTGGTACAACTGTCATATCTTCAGATGATTCACAGATCTATTTAGCCCCATTTCCTCATCTGAACTTCAGTCCTGTGATACCAATTTCATATTCGGCATTTTGGGCTAGGCATCCTGGTGCTATCCTAAACTCAATGTGTCCAAAAAAGAATTTGTTATCTTTCCCTTAAACTTTTCCCTCTTCTAAGATTCCCTATTTCTATCAAAAGCACTACCATTTACCAGTTTCCCATCTTGGTATTAGTAATCTTGTTATTACTCGCAATTCCTTACTCTTCCTCATACCACATAGCCAATTAGTTGCTAAATCTTGCCTCCACAACATCTTTCCCATCTGGCCTCTTCTCAATTAACATAACCACCATCTTCTTTGAGGTTGTCATCATTTCTTTTCTAGATTGTTTCAATAGCTCCCTAATGGATCATCCTACCTTCAGTGTCTTTTCCCTTTCTAGCCCATCCTTCACATAGTTGCCAAAATGATTTTCCTTCAGACTAGATCTATGTAATGTCACTCCCCTACTCAACAAACTTCAGTAGCTCCCAATAAATGTAGGGTCATTATACATTCTTCTGCTTAGCTTGAAAAGCCCTACTAAACCTTGCCCCAACCTAATTTTCTAGCCTCATTACCCATTTCATTGACTCCCACACTTTTTAATCCAGACAAACTCACTTTTTCTCTGTGCCTGCAACAGGGAAATTCATCTCTCAACTCCATGCCTTTGCATTGGCCATCCCCCATGCCTGGAATGCATTCCCTCTTCACCTCCATCTCATACATTCCCTCTTTTCCTTTAAGATGCAACTAAGGCACCTACATGAAGTCTTTCCTGATTTTTCCTCCCCAACTGCTAGTGCCCTGTCTCCTTAACTTGTTTTTAACCTACCTTACATTTATTTGTATTAATTAACTTTATATTTATTCTTTATGTATATGTATGCATATTATGTAGACATGTACTGTATATACATATATACATGTATGTATATGTGAATATACAGATATACACATAAACAGTTCATATTTTATGTAAGTGGATTGTTCTGAAGACCTCTAAGTAACATGATTTTTATGTAATGCTAATTTGCCCTTGGATATGGAGAAGGGAGGGAGGAAGGGAGGCAAGAAGGGGGCCTTGCCAGTGGAGGAGGGGGATGGCACATAGGTCAAGAACACTTGACGGCTGGACATGGACACAAACAGGATGGGCCAGTGTGGGAGAGCAGGGCAGGGATAGACATTTGGTACTAAGAACTTATGGGTGGGCAAAGTTTTCCTCTCTTGGCACTGAATGCCCCAAGTCAAGCCTGTGCTTTGGCAGGAATAGGGGCAGCAGCAATGGTCTCTTCTCTCCCTGCCTCTACTCTTCTGCTTTTACTTGGAGTTTTTTTTTTTTTTAATTCTTTCACTTATGGTATCCTGAAAGGTATCATCATCATCATCATAGCATTTATATAATGCTTGTAGGTTTGTAAAGCTTTTACAAACATTATATCATGTTATTCTCACAACAACTCCAGGAGGTAAGGATTATTATTATTTCCACCTTACAGATGAGAAACCTAAAGCAGAAGGTAATTTTCCCAGTCACATAGCTATTGTCTGAGACCAGATTTGAACTTAGGTTTTCTTCTTGATTCTAGATTCACTGCTTTACTTGGCTCTCTTAGTAAGATAGAGTCAACTGCTTCTATTGCTTCTTCAAATTAAGTTCTCTGAAACTATCAGATGACATAAACCAAACCATTTATACACACAAAAAAGCTATCCAGTCAAGGAGGCTCTTTTAGTGATTATGTTGTTGTTTCTAGAATGAGATGACTATTAGAACAAACTTCATCAATTGGTAGGTTCTCTTATTTGTCCATGGTCTGCATACATTCTAGAAAATGGATCAAAATATAGAGCCAGAGAGAACCTCAGAGATTACTACTTCCATTCTTTTTCTTTTTGTGTGTGTGTAAGTGACTTGCCCAAGGTCACACAGCTAGTAAATGTCAAGTGTCTGAGGACAGATTTGAACTCAGGTCCTCCTGACTCCAGTGTTTGTGCTCTATCCACTGTGCCACCTACCTGCCCCCGTTTCTTTCTCGTTTATAAAAAGAGAAATTGAGGTCCAGTGTAATGAATCGACTTGTCCAAAGTCACATGGATAATAAATATCAGAGCAAGTTGTTTCTTTTGACCTCACCTAGTTGTTCAGCTTTGGATAAAGCAGGTAATAAGGTTTACTATGGTCCTTGAGATATGTAACAAGAAATATATAATAGATGGAACAGGTTTTAGCTCTGAAAAGGCAATAAGAAGAAGTAGACCCAACTCCATTGCTTTTCTTTTAAAACAAGAGGCTTGTCAGGAGCTACTCTGGGTTGTCCCTGTGCACATCTTAACAAAAAGTCCCTTCTTATAAAAAGTCACACTAGGGTTAATGCCTTTGGATATTCATCCACTGTGCAGGTGCCCATTAACTATGGAATTGCTAAATAAGTTGTGGTATGTGAATGTAATGGAATGTTATTGCACTGTAAGAAATTATGGACATGGATACAAAGCATCATGGGAAGACTTAGGAATTGATGTAACATGAACAGAAATAAAGAATGTGACAACATAAATGTAAGGAATAATAAAACATTCTAAACAGTGCTATAACACTGTAATGACCGAACTCAGTTGCAAAGAAGAGATAGGAGAAAATACCTCCCTCCCTTTCTTTGAATTGGTGGAGGACTATGGGGTGTGCGTGTAATGTCAATTTTTCAGTGTGGTATTGGTAATTTTGCTGGACTTTTTTTTTTAATCTTCTCTAAAAAAAATAAAAACTGATGGCTTTTTAAGGGAGTGAGTTGGGAGAGATTTATTAGGAAAGGTAGGCAATATTAAAAACAAAAGCTATTAATAGCAATTTAAGAAAATGAAAATCATCCTTTGCACATTTGATCCTAATCTTCCTGCTTCCTACCTGGCTGGGGATTTCTTTGTCTTCTTATCATTGCCTGGAGGGAGAGTGCAATGGTGAGGAGATATCTAGAGTGCCTTAAGAATCAACTTCTATTTATTCTCAGGCCTGACAGTTTCACTTCTGGTTTGCTTCATCTGGAGCCTGTTCATATTATCGACCACAGGATTTCTCTTATGAAGGGATGAATAGTGTGAAGTTCATTCAGAACAGATGCACCTTAAGTGACAGTTTCTAAATCATTGCCTTTTTTGTGTTAAGCAATTCAGAACAAAGCCGGCTGTCAATTGACACAGTCACAGCAGACAGCTTACAAAGGATTAGTGTCCTTCAGTCCCAATAATACCTTCTTAATTTTTACTCTATCTCCTTCCTACTGTACTCTTTGGAAGGTGCAACACACAGCACAAAGTATGATTCTTTTTAATCAAGTCAAGGCTGAGAAAGTGTATGTTTATCCAATATATTTTTCCTCCTGATAAAAAAGGTGAACTGAAAGGAAATTTCTACTTTATGAAAGGCTGAAAAGCTCTGTTAACTGGTAGGTTCTCAAATTTTATTTTTATTTTAATTGCATGGTAGAAACAATTTACAGAATTTAGCTACTAACTGGAGATGTTTAAATTCTCAAGTTCACTGATTAATACATCAAAAACTCATAGAGGGAAGAGCAGGAAAGTAGAATCTTTCTGTCAGAAAAAAGCCATTCAGTGCCCAGAAGGAAAAAAAAAGGGTCTATCACAATATTATTTTTTCTTTACATATCTAAACAATGAAACACGAATCTCATGCCAGTGTATTTAAATTGCTATATACAAATCTTGTACCACAAAGGAAAGTGCCTAAAAGCTAAGTAGGGTAGCTTTTGATAAAGGTTCTATTGGAAAGAAGTTTTTATCCTTATCTTCCTTAAAATATGGTATTGAAGGACTCAAATTCCCTCAATTAACTTAAATGAAATTTTAAAAACTTGGATTATATTATTAGCTAGTTGTATGACCTTGGGCAAATCATTTTTTTCCAGGCCTCCATTTCCTCATTTATAAAATGAGGCAGATGATATGAAAAAAATTCCAGTTCTAGGACCTTATTTTATAGTCCATAATTGTTTGACTCCCTAGAGAAAAACAAAAAAAAAAACTTTTTTTTTTTTTTTGGTGAGACAATTTGGGTCACACAGCTAGTAAATGTGAAGTGTCTGAGGCTGGATTTGAACTCAGGTCCTCCTGACTCCAAGGCCAGAGCTCGATCCACTGTGCCACTTACCTGCCCTAAAACAACATTCTTTAAATAGGCATTTTGGTGTCATTAGCTTTTCTTCATATTTAAGAGTATTCTTCCTTATTTTTCTTTATTCTCAGCTTTTGCTCATGTAAATATGAAGACATCATCTACTAATAATAGAACAACCCAATGTTCTTATTGTAAAGAAGATTAAATCATTCAGCTTTATCCTTTTCCTTTTCAACAATGTTTCTGTCCATAAATTCTGGGTGTCATTGGGAAACAGTTCCAAGGCATATGAGAGTCTGATGCAGAGTGCTATGCTCAAAAGAGGCATTCAATAAATTTCTTTACATATATCAGTTATTATTATTATTAGTAATACAGAATTAATGAGAAAGAGATTTTTGGCTTAGGGAATACTAATAACAAAGAGCTACACATAAGAAAGATAGCACTTGTGACAATATTAGCCAGATCCATCCTCTATAAGTTTATTAGTGAAGACATATATGCCAATGCCATGATACAATTCTCATTTACCAGTATATGGCTGGTTTTCATTGGAACCATTGTAGGCCATTGACTGAACTTCAAGAAAAAAAGGTTCTAAAGATGTATGGAATATGTGAAAAAAAATTTAGCTTTATTTTCCTTCCAGTTGGAATCTGTACAGTCTGTTTTTTTTTCACTTTCTAAATCAATAGCTCATGATATGATGTACAATTCCAGTGCCACAGGAGCAAAAATGTACAACTGGGTACAGTTGAAAATGATGCCTTTAGCTTAGAAAGAGGGTGAGTAGGATGTGGAGAATGGGTTTGTTATGAAAACCAAGGCAGAGTCCAGGAGCAATAGACTTAAAAAGCAGATTTTCCTCATGCTTTGTCCATCATTCAAAAATATTATTGTTATTATTATCAGTAATAATAATAATCCTACTTTGGGGATCTGTGGAACAAATCCGTGTTGTTAAGCCATACTGACGTCAACTTAATGCAATCATGTTTGCCTGGTTAGGAGGGCACTAAGCTGCCTTTATTCTCTAGAAAGTAACATGGGGCCAGTTCTGGCAAGGACATTATAATCTTTCAGTCTTTAACAAATTTGTGTGCCAATGTGTGATTTACCACCACAGAGGGGGCAAAGAAAAAACCAGCAGCTAGATTCTCAAAACTATAGTTTCTTTCTTTAAGAGGCAGAGGAAATTCAAGTCAAGAGCCAACAAATAAGATCTGTTTCAGCTTATCTTGAAAAATTCCAGACTTATTCATAAATGTGACAAAAGTGCTTTCGGGGAGAAACACTTTGAAAAGATAAAAAGTAAACACTCGATGTGAGACCCAGAGATTTGGATATCTTTCAGAAGGCTGAGTTGGTGCAGAGAGCAGCCTTGACAATAGGGGATGATGTTAGATCTTCTTTCTTTTATATTGCTTTTTAAGTACTGGTGAAAACAGGGGTGGGTGGGAATTATACAGTCAAAGCAAGAATCAATGTTTTAAAAGCAAGACTGGGAGGGAAAAGAAGATTGATTGGGAAGCAATGAAAGGAAGTTAGTTTTTAAAGGACATGCACAAAAATCCTTAGATTTGAGGGCTGGAAGTGACCTTCGAGGTCATTTAGTCCAAATGCTTCATATTATAGAAGCAAACATTGAGATCCCAGGTGGTAAAGTGACTCGTGCAAATTCACTGATGTAGTAATTGGCAGAGTGAGGATTTGAACTGAGGTCTTCTGACTCTGAATCATTTTTGTTTCCACTGCTTTATTAGGTGGTATAGCCAGAATAGAACTTCAAGGCTTCTAGCATAAGAAGGGAAGATGAAATCTGTAACATAACGACTGACATATTGAGCTTACAATCCTCTAGAACCAGTTGGGATTTCTTATGCTGTATTCTAGCCATGTGTTTCTCCTCTTCCCTGTCCTGTATTATACAGATGATTTAAAAAAAAGAAACAAACCGAAAACAAAACAAATTTCCAGATTTGCAGTTACTACTTATTAAATTTCATCTTGTTAATTTCAGCTCACAGTTCCAACCTGTCAAGGTTATTGTGGACTCAGACTCCATCATCCAATGTATTGACTATTCCTCATAGTGTCATGTAATCCAAAAAGATCATAAGCATGCCATCTATGACTTCATCCAAATCATTAATTAATCTAGGGTACTGAATTGGGCCAAGGACAGTACCTTGGGACATTCCACTGGGCATCTCTCTCTTTTTGTATTGTCAGCCACCTAATTCTGCATCCACCTAATGGTGCTATTACCCTCTGAGGCTACATCTCTACATTTTGTCCAGTAGAGATTTTGCCACATATTTTGCTGAGATCCAAATATTCTAGGTCCACAGTGTTTTCCTGTTCTACAGGTCTAGTAATCCTATTAAAAAGGAAATTAGCTTAGTCTGGCATCCTACACAAACCCAAACTGGCTCTTTGTGATCATTTCTTCCATTTACTAATTTTTTAGGAAGAACTGATATCAAACTTACTGACTTCAACCCCTCTTTTCTGAAAATTGTTTAAAAAGTTCCCTATGTTTGATTATCTCCTTAGTGACCTTAGGTTTAAAATTCCTGATAACCATTATTTTTTTACTTCCCCGTCTGAATACCATATACCTTCATAAAAAAAAAAACACCTCCCCCCCCCAAAAAAAAGGAAAGAAAAGAAAAAGAAAGAAATTAGGTAACTAAGGATGGGCAGCTTTGGCTTTTCTCTATCATTTATTATCTTCTTATTAATACCAGTTTTTTATAAACCTATTGGTCCCACTTTAAAAAAATTAACAAAATATTTTTACATCAGAAAAAAATAATCTGATGTTAGGATACCAGAGCAGTCAAGTTGTATGGTTTCTAGAAGTTCCTGAAAGCAGAAGCATCTGCAAGTACTTATGATAACAGAGGAAAAGAGACAGGAGGGGCCCATGGGGCAGAAGAGTACAATTCTGACCTATTACTTTTGAAGTATCTAGTGGGTAACACATATGATCGTTTCTTCCTTGCAAAGAGAAATTGAGGAGTAGAGGAAGAGATAATGTGTTGAACTATAGCCACCAAATGGTGTTACTTGTTTGCTTGTACTTTAATACACTTTATTTCAGTGAATATGTGATCTCATCAATCAACTACTTCCATCAACAGCCTAGTTGGCAACACATCCACATTTTCTCATCTTTTGCTTCTCTCATCTATGTTCTCCCATAAATCCTCAAATAAGTATTCCTCATGCATTTGGTCTTTCCTATGTGAATAGTTAGATAAAATGCTTTTGAGTGATTATAGATCACATTTGAGAGACTCTATTTAGATGTCTTTGGCAATATCAAAATTATGCATGTATACTTCATTTTTTTCTGGCAACTTAGAATCAAACACATGATAATACACTCCTTCCCCAATTCAGCTCCTATCAGAAATGATAAATCTCACAATGGGGTAATCGATGAGTTACATGACTGGATTGAGGAAGCAGTTCTCTGTTGCTATCAGGGCAAAACATCCTTGATTCCAAACTGACTTGTCTCTTGAAAGGGGTAGCCAGCCCCAAATGACTATCAGACATAGCACATAGGAATACAGATAATGCAATTTCATCATCTACCTCTTTCAGTTTCTCCTTATTTAATGGCTCCTCTGCTGTCTCTAGAAAATCCAGATTTAACCCATGCTTAAAAGAAACAACAACAATGATAACAAAAAAAAATCTTAATTTTACTCTACCATCTATCTCAAGCTATTGTTTCATGTATCTTCTCTAGGGAAAGATGACTTGTAGGCATTTCAAACTCAACATGTCCAAAACAGAACTCAGTATCTTTTCTCCTAAACCCATCCTTCCTTCCAAATTTCTATTTCTGTTGAGGGGAACCACCATTTTTTCCCAGTCATGCAGATTCACAACCTAGTAATTCAGCCTTGTTCCTTTACTTTTATTTACTCTTCTATATGGAATCATTTGCCAAATCTTATAAATTCTCTTTCTCCTGCCTCCAACTCTTTCATCTGTCCCCCTTTCTCCTCAAATATGGTCTCTAGCTCCTCTTGCTTTGGATTATTACAGTAGTTCACTTACTTATTAGTCTCCTGGCCTCCAATCCACTCCTTCTCAAATCTGTCCTCCACACAACTCTCAAAGTTCTATCTTTTAAGCACAATTTCCATCATAAAAGTCCCCTACTCAAAAATATTCAAGGTTTTTTCTTGCCTCTAGGAAAAATACAAACTTCTCTATTTGATATTTAAAGCCCTTCATAATCTAACCATAGACTTTCTTTCCAGGTTGTTCATACATCATTCTTCATAAAAAAGCTACGTTTCAATGAAATTGATGTATTTGTTGTCCCATGTACAGCACATGACTTTCTATTTCTTTTTCACTGGTTATACCCTTCCCCCTTAAGTATAAAAATCTTCTGCCTCAAATCTACTTCTTTAAACCCTAGTTCCCTTTAGGGCTTTGTTCAAGTGCCATCTCTTATTGTAAGGGGACTTTCCCTGTTCCTCAGCTGTTAGTTTTGCTCTCTCCCCAATTTTTTTTGTCTTTATTTTTGTATATTTTCTTTTCTGTGTATACTTTCTCTTCTTCTCTCCTCCAGTCAAAGGAAGATTCCTGAGGGAAGTGGCCATTTTATTTATGTCTGTGTATTCTTAGCACGTAGTAGGTACTTAATAAATGCCTTTCTAATTGAATTGGATCAAACCTTTAGAGTGAGCTAAGGAATAGGCTTTGGAGATACTCTCAAATGGAACATGTATTCTCTGAAAGTCACATTTGAATAAAGGATCTGTGTAGTCCTGTATAAAAGTCAGTCAATTATATTTATGGAACCCCCACTGGGTATAGAGCAAAGGGCTAAATCATGTGGGGGGAAAAAAAAGAAGGGAGGAGGAATTTAAGGTGACTTTTGCCTTGACTGAGTTTCCAAGTTTACAGAGAGGGCAAGATTAGAACAAATGTGTCCATCTATTATGAAAATACTGAAAGCATGGACAGCTATGGCAAAAATGTGAGAAAAGAGGTCAGCCTGTCTAAGCCCAACAGAGATGAACCCTTTATCAATAATTATAATTTGATAATCTGGGAATACCCGCTGTAGCACCATATGGGCTTTTTGGAAGGGCAGTAGAGTTAAGAAATGAAGCCTAGAGTGTTCTATTGCTCTGCCAGAAGACTTGTGTATGTATTTTCCAAATTCCTGGTAAAACTCTTAGTTTTTCTCTACTGAATACAAAAGTATTAAGAGAAACCACCAGATTGGCACCACATTTGGTCAAGCAGTTGAAACATCTTCCATATTGCCTTTCAGCCTGTGGCACACCTCTGAGGGATGGGTTACAAATCTTTGTTCATTCTGACATTTTAATTTTCACTTCTCCCAAGGAGACCTGCCATATTTTCCACAGTGTGCAACAAATAGCATTTAATTTATGCATTTAAGTAAGCAGAACTGACAAAACAATAAAAGCTGCATAAGGTTTACGTGGGCAAATTGCCACTTCTTGAACTTTGAAATTTGCGTGCACAGTAAGTTTGGAGCTTGCTAATTAACTCCATGCACATGCCCAGAAATAGGCTCACAAATATTGTTTTTTGTCACATAGAATGTTTTAAGATACACCAAAAAAAAAAATCCTGTACCTTCAAATGACATACCTGGGCCAAGAATATTGTCTACAATAATATTTTTAGTTCCACAGTCTGTTTTTAACAACAAAAACCCTTCCCAGCACCCTCAACCCCCAAAGAATGACAACAACAATGACCATAAACTTGGCAGCACTACATTAAGGAAAGGTATACTTAGGGTCAGTCTTCTGCAAAGGTACTATGCCCTGGTCAGATCTCCTCTCAAGTATTGTATTCAGTGCTGGAAGCCGAGTGTTAGGAGAGACATGGATAAACTGTAATACATCAAGAGGATAACAATGGTTCTTTAAATCACGCTAGATTGTTATGGATTGTCATAAGTAATGGGATATTTAGCTTTAGGAGAAAAGACCTGAGTAGGAGGGGAAGGTGTCATGGTGAGAATAATAATAATAGGTGTCTTCAAATGTGAGCAGTTTTAGGTAGATATCGAGCATTTGTTAAGCTCTTATTGTATGCCAGGCATTATACTTGGTCCTGAGTATACACATACGAAAAATGAAAGACAATACCCACATCAAGGAATTTATATTCCAATGTACACTTACTAGCTATGTGATCCTGGGCAAGTTTACCTCTTTACCTCTGTTTGCCTGAGTTTTCTTATCTTTAAAATGGGGAAAATAATAGCACCTACCTCCCAGAGTCATTGTGAGAATCAAATGAGAATATTTGTAAAGTGCTTAGTTATTAATATTATTATTATAACAGGGACCTGAAAAGCAGGAGTGGGAGATGGTTGGAGAAGAAGGAAAGAAGGTACCCTCTGTGGGGGCATAAAGGTGAAATCTAAAGATTTAGAAACACAAGCCTGGGGCTCTTCCCAAAATGGCCAGCCCCAGAGGAAACTCACCAATGGGAGAGAAGAGTCACATGATTTCATATCAAAAAAGGAAATAAACTTAATTCTGCTTGCCTACAGAGGTGCCAAATGGAAGAACTGGGAGTAGCTGGTTCAAATTGCAGGTAGGTAGATTTAAGCTCAATATGACTTTTCCAATCACCCTCTAACAAGCAGAGATGTCCAGAGGTTGAATGGGCAGCTCTGAGAGGTAGTGAGTTCTCCTTCAATGGAGTTTTTCCAGTGGAGATTGGACAAATTGTCTAAGATGTTGTAGAGAGCTTTTCTACGTATAATGTGACTTTAGAAGTCCCTTTTAACTCCAATATTCATTTGGCTATTCTCACGTGATATACATCTCTATCTCTATCTCTATATAGCTATAGATATAGAGAGATATAAATATATTTATCTATGTAGATACAGATATGGAAATCTGTCTATTCTCTCTCTCTCTTTCTCTCTCTTTCTCTCTATCTATCTATTTATTCACCTATCAATCTATCTATGGGGTAGCCAGGTGGTACAGTAGATAGAGTGCCAGACCTGGAATCAGGAAGGCTCCTCTTCATGAATTCAAATCTAGCCTCTGTTTATCTGTCTATGGGGCAGCTAAGTGGTGCAGTGGATAAAGCACCAAACCTGGAATCAGATAGACCTGAGTTCAAATTTGGCTTCAGACACTTATTAGCTTTGTGACCCTGAGCAAGTCACTTTACCCTGTTTGCATCAGTTCCTCATCTGTCAAATGATCCGAAGGAGGAAATAGCAAACCACTCCAATACTGTTGCCAAGAAAACTCCAAATGGGATCATGAAGAATCAGACATTCCTGAAATGACTCAACAACAAATATATATGTATGTGTATATATGTGTTTACACACACACACACACACACATATATATATACATACATACACACATTTATACAAGATATATATATATGCATACATACATACATACACATTGATAAACACAAGATTACATATGTATATCTTGAGCAATGTATCTTTACATTATTTTAGATGCTAAAGTTTTAAGTAGTTGTTTAGAGAATATTGCATTGTCAAAATGACCATTTTTCAACCTCAGAAGAGATTACTTGCAGATATCTTCTCCTCAAAGGCACTTTATACACTTTTACTATTGAATTTGAATTTCTCATAATGGCAATGAATAAAGATGCCTGCCTTTGTTAGGTGCAGGAAGACCTGATGGGACCAGATGCATTGACCAAGTATTCTCTCCTCTATTCTCCTCTGCTCCTTCCCTCATCCTCATTTCCACTGGAGGTGAGAGTTTGAGACTTCCAAGCCTGCTCTGGGGAAGGGTATCTGAGTAAAACTCAAATCTCAAGTCCCCATTAAATGACCACCACTTATTTTAGAGACCTTGACACTTTATGTCAGTTAGTTTACTAGTTTTCCAGTGTAAGGAAATGGAAATGAATAAATCCTGTGGTAAATGCAGTCAGATAATGTTTAGTGATTGATGGCAGTTCCTAGTGGTATTGAGTGTATGTTCAAGGTAACCTAATTGCATGGATAACCTGCACCTCACTATCGAGATGGATAGACAACGCTTTGGTTTATTGTAGAAAGCCACCATCATTTGTTTGGAGGCTCAGTGCCTCTGCATGCTTGGGTAAGAATTCAATAGCATATTTATTTTATTTATGTACTCAGGTGTTAAATTTATATAGCACTTCCCCTCTGAAGAGCTTAGGTCACCGTAAAAAAAATAAATAACTTGCAATGTTTGATGTTATAAACTTGGAAACAGTCCATAGGAAAGGAAAAAGGAAGAGGAAAAACAAAAAAATGAAGCTGAAAGGAAGGAGTAGAGGAGAAGGAAGGGAATACAATGACAAAAGTTGAGGCAACCGAACAACGATCCTTCCAAGTTCCTGAAAGTTACTATGGTTTCTATACTATCAGGGACTACTTGGTCAGTAGAATAAAAACAGTCCCCAAATTTCTTCAGTTTGACCCCTGTGCTACCTCTGATGATTCTGAAGGTATGCATTGTTGAGTTAAGTTCATGTTCAACTAATAATTCATGATGACCATTAAGGTTCACAGAGGGGTCTTTTCTCAACAGGGAAACTAGAGCATGACATTAAGGAGAACATTGAAATAACATCTTAATTAATGATTACCAATGCACACTGTTGGTCCAGTGGTCACATAGCACTACTGGAGGCAGAAAGAAATACCACTGAAGTGGTGATAGAAAGTTAAAGCTTAAGAAGCATCCTATTGGGAGAGACTTATCTGCATGTATAACACCTGTCCACATAAGTTACTGTTCGGTTGTCTTGATTGGTTGTCAGTGAGTACCCTCTATTCCCCTCTGCTCCTTCCGTTCATCCTCATTTGCTTTCTCTTTTCCTTTTTGCTTCCCTGTGGACTCAGTTTATAAATTAATAACAAACGTTGTAAAATTTATTTTACACATGCACACGACTGTTAGGTCTAGAAGTTTATTATCTATTGTTATGACTTTGAGGTTTGGAAAGCCAGGGCTTGCCCCATAGACCAGACTTGTTGTTTCTGCCTAGGCTACCACAAGGACTATGGCTAATATAAAATGATAATAATACTTTGTTTTCATATAGATTCCAAAGGTGACACACTTTGAGAATATGCTTTGTTCTATTACTAAGCTCTGAAGAAATAGCTCAGACCTCTCCCAACTTCTATTACTCCAAGAGTTCTATAAGGAATTTATTAGCAAGGATGATTATCCATTTGATAGGGTGAATTGGAGGAGCTATGAATTTTTAAGTGAAAGGTAAGTCACTGAGAGTCAACAGGTTCTCATTTAATCCATTGACAGTATAGCAACTAGCTGAGAAGAATATTGAAGACCCCGTACATGGGCTGAAAAGCTGCCCTGTCAGAGCTGTGGTAATTAGAAGCAGTCAGTTGACAGAAGGTTTTGATTAAATTATTCTTGATTGATAGAAGAGAAAATTGACTTCATTGGCCAAGGTCTTCAGTAACAACTACTTCTCTGTATTTTCACCTAGAGTTGAGGAAGGCCAAAGCTTCTCAAAAGGGCTCTCTGCTGCCACATCTGGCTTGAGAAGGAAAAGTTAAGGGGAGGAAGGGGGTGGGGAGGGATTATCCTAATGTGTTGGCTAGTTTTATTTACCCTGGCTTAAAAAAAAGTCAACCTGATTCATATGTATAACAGGTATCTTATTTCTTGCCTTCTCAATAAAAGATGTGAGGGTGGAGGGAGGAAGGGAGAGAATTTGGAAGTGAAAATAATAATACTGTATTAAACAAACAAACAAACGAACAAAAAGCATAGGCCAACCTAATTGCTGTCAGCTCTATTCTAATTGTAATGCAGCATTTGGTTGAATGAATAACTGACTGGGCTGTATACTCCACAACTGGCCAGGCTGATGAGCTTTGCTGTTCTATAGGTTAAAGAGAATTGCTATTCCTATGAAGAAGTAACACTTCTAAGGCTAATTGTAAATTGAAAGTTTCTAAATATTATGTTTCAGCAGGGAAGAAGATAAGGTTTGCCTAGCTGAAGAGCAGTGAGGATGTACAGACAAGCATTAAGCAGAGGAATTGTTTCATGTAGGGCAGATGTTCCTGAATGGGTTAATGACATAGAACCATAAAGTCCAGAAGAGGGAATTATCCCAAGCATGTGGATTTTTCTCTCTCCTTTGCCTCCCTGACAGGTTCTTGTAAACATGTACCCACTGTTGCTAAAGATATAAAGTGCATTGGTGGGAGATTGTCATTTATATTTATATGTAGATTTTGTGTTTATACATTTGCTTTTACATATGAATATCTACATTACTATTATTATTTTTCTTTATTGTTGATTAATGGTTATGGTTTAAGATTTTAAAGCATCATTATTGTGACTGACTGGTTGTGGGAAACATATTGATGGGGGCTCAAGATCTAGAGTAGTCAGTAGCAAAACGATCTATTCCCTTAAAAGGGAGAATTTGAATGTAACCTTCTGGTATTGGTCTACATCTTGGAACCTAGTCCTGACAGTGTGAGGGTAGGTTGGAGTGAGACTGTCAATCTAGAGACTCAGTAGGCCTTCTCACCTGGGTGAGAAATCTGAGACTCCTTACATATTGTGGTTTGTCCATATGACTGCAGCTGATGATGTCATCCCTATTACACAGTTATGATACCACCATTCTTCTAACCTTTTATTCTATAAATTTCCCTTCACATCAAGTCCTTTTGTTTCTTCCTTTCAAATGACTTTCAGATTCACTTCTAGTCAAGGCTTTAAAAGTTGACTCGCTTGGATTACGAAACACTGTGACATAATAAAAATAGCACTGAATTTGGAGTTAGAGGATCTAACACTGAATAGCAGCTCTGCTAATTAATACCTGTGTGACCTTGAGCAAGTCACTAAACTTCCCTGGGCATCATTTCCTCATCTGTAAAATTAGGGGTTTGGACTAGATCAAGAGTTGGCAAACTGTAGCCCTGGGAACAAATCTAGATTGCTGCCTCTTTTTGTACAGTGGGAGCTAAAAATATTTTTTACATTTTTAAATACCATAACACTTTATTTTAAAATGTTTTAAAAAACCCATTGTTAGCTCACTGGGCTATAGGCAGCTGAGTTTGGCTCTTGAGTCATAGTTGCCAACCCTTGGATTAGATGACTTCTAAGGTCCCTTCCAGATCTAAATCTATAATTCTGAGATCCTTCTTTATTAGCCTCTATCCTAGTGGGCCTTCCTGTCCAGTCTCTTCTTTCCATAAGTTACTATCATACTTATCTTCCTGTTCATCTCCAGAAATCCTCCCTGATAAATGCCTCATTTCAGTAATCAGTCTTTCATTATGTGCCCCTATCCTATATATTCTAATTTATCTCCAGATTATGCCTAGGAAAAGTCCTATATTGTACTCAGACCAATAAATGCTACTCATTCCTTCCTTTTCCTCTAGTCA
Source organism: Vombatus ursinus (assembly GCF_900497805.2). Classification (NCBI taxonomy): domain Eukaryota; kingdom Metazoa; phylum Chordata; class Mammalia; order Diprotodontia; family Vombatidae; genus Vombatus; species Vombatus ursinus. The sequence goes on from NW_020954580.1 coordinate 32,073,191, forward strand.
TGCCATTTAACTCACCTAGAATGGAAAGACCCTTAGAAAGAGGAAACACACACACACACACACAGAGACAGACAGACAGACATGCACACACAGAGAATTTAAAATCAGAGGATTCAAATTTGAGTCTGGATCTGCTAATTATTTTACTGCACTAGTGTAGCCAAGTTAATTCTTCTTTCTAGGCCTTACTTTTCCCATCTGTAAAATAAGGTGGTTGAGATTAGATTATTTCAGAGTTCCCTACTAGCTTTCTTATGATGCTAACTTTATCCTGCCTATGCCTTTCCTCATGCCACCTGAATCGCAAGTGCCCTCTCTCAAACTACCTTCTACCTAACTTTTTTAGTTAAGTGTATTTTTTCAATTTATATTTATGCTGAATATATTTTATATATGTACTTGTCTCTGCGATTAGAATGTAAGCTCCTTGAGGGAAATGATTATTCTCATTCTTTGTACTTGTATCCCCATTACTTAACAGAGTGCCTGGAAAATAGTAGGTATTTAATAAATGCTCATTGATTAATTGATGAGTAGGAAGTCAGAAATAGCTAGACAAAATTGGATTCACTTGGGATTCCAGGTACTCAGATAAGGCTTGAGTGATTTGGCAAATATCAGAGGCCAGACTAGATGAGGGTCCAGATTTCAGAAGGTTTGGTATGCTGAGGCAATTGTACTGTCAAGCAGGAACCCTGACCCTAGGGGCTGGGAGTGGTTGGCCTCTAGTCTCTTTTATTATTCTTACAGGTTATGAGTGGCCATAGGCCTGAAAAATCCTGGAAGGTTGGACAAAAATTCAGCCACAGGAAGTCAGAGGTCCAAGATTGCTGACTACGACTAAGGTAAAATTAGAAAGGCTAAAGTGATAGCAAGACCCATATAAAGTCCTATAACCAGCTCAATTTTCTCCTCCTTCACCTTATCTTTTCTGAATTTTCCAACCCCCATTAACTTGCTTTTTCTGAGTTTCCATTTCATGTAATCAAAACCACCTAGTTTATGACTTTATTGTTCTGTAATTGCCCCATGTATCTTGTCTTTTCGTTTGCTTGAGGGCAGAGAACATGCTATGTCTATTTTGCCTCTCCCTCCCACCCAGCCCAGTGTCTAGGATAGAAGGAGGCACATGCAAGATGATTAACAAATGCACATTTTATGTAATGGTTTACTTAAAGCAAAAAATACTGGTCTAGTCTTCCATGCAGGTGATTTCTATGTTTTTAAATTTTCTCTCTGAGCTGCTTTTTCCCAGGTGTCTGATCAGAGCTTGAAGACTTAACTGATTGATTTGTTTTGGTGGCCTCATAGTTGTTGTGCCTTTCCTCAATCTATTTTACAGAACCTTAGTGTTGGAATAGTCCCTGGAGCCCATTTAGACCAATTCATCTCTGAACAATAATCCACTCTATAACCTACTAACCAAGAGGTCATCTAGCCTTTGCTTGCTGACCTCCACTGAAATAAAACTTCTTGCCTCCTGAGACAGCCCATTTTACTTTTTGATAGGTGTTATTACTAGGAATTTCTTCTTTACTTTGAATCTAAAACTAGGCAGCTAGGCAGGCCAATGCATAGAACCCTGGACCTTGGAGTCAGGAAATTACTAGCTGCATAACCCTGGTCAAGTCACTTAATCACTTCCTAGCTCAGCTTGTTATTTGCTATTCAGTAGTTGTCAGTTGTGGTTGACTCTCTGTGACCCTGTATAGAGTTTTCTTGACAAAAAAGTCATTTTACAGCTCATTTTACAGATGAGGAAACTGAGATAAATGGAGTTAAATGACTTGCCCAGTATCATACAGGTAGTAAGTGAGGCCGGATTTGAACTCAGGAAGATGAGTCTTCCTAACTCCAGGTCTGGTCTTCTATCCACTGCACCAACTACCTGCCCATCATCTGTAAAATAAGGATAATAGCACCTACTACCTAGGGTTGTTGTGAGAGAAAAATGAGATGATACTTGTAAAGCACTCTGTAAACATAAAGTACTATATAAATACTATATAATAATGATAATAATAATAATATCTACTCTTCTGAAATTTCCCTCAGCAACTCTACAACTCCTTTTTATGCTTTGTGGGGCTAAGGAGAACAAATCTAATCTCCCTTCCATGTTACAACCCTTCAAGTAATTGAAGACTTCTATTATGTGTCCCTGCGACAGGGGATAGATTAGTGGGCTCAGAATGAAGAAGACCTGGGTGAGAATTATGCCTCTGACACTTACTAGCTATATGAACCTTGGCAAGTCACTTATTTTTTCTGAGCCTTGGTTTTCTCATCTATGAAATGAAGACAATAATACCCACCATCTCACAGGGTTATTGTAGGTATCAAAGAAGATAATATATGGTAAGCACTCTGCAAACTTTTATATCACTCTATCCATGCAGGCTGCTAATCTTTCTTGTTATTACCGTTATTATTTTCCCTAGGCTTAAAACATCACCAGTTCTTTCAACAGATCCTAATATTTGACAAACTCAAGGCTCTTTGTCAACCTGCTTGTCTTCTTCTGGATACCCTCTGGCTTATTAATATCCTTCCTACAAAGTGGTGCTCATACCTGAGACTGACATTCCATATGGGCTCTTAGCAGGGCTGAATACAGTAGAATATTAGCTGTCTAGTCCTGAATACTGTACTGCTCATTCTACCTAATTCTCAGGTGCCCTTTCTAAATTTTCTCAGCAATACCTCCTGGCATGATAAACCAGTTGCTGTTCCACACACTACATAGACAAGAGCATTGTTGAACCATCAGTCTGTTTCTTGTTGAGTTAGAAAAAGAAACATTGGTAAAGCACTTACTGTGTGCAGAACACTGGAAATTATGAAAGTATTAATAAATCCTAAAAATGTTAATTATTCTAATAGAGACAACATTTATCAAAAAAATCATCATGTAACTATCAATCATTTAAAACTCTTCTTCTTGCAAGAGAAGTGAACAATTAAAGGACACCCACTTCCTTTTTCCATGCACGAATTGTGGAAAGTGTGAACTTTTCATCACATCTTAATTCATGCTTTTTTTCACCTCATCACATTATTACCTGTCAAATATGAACTTTCTAACCAGAGATTCATCAGCATTACATGTCATTGGTGAATATTTTTGCTAGCTTTCTTTCCTCCTAAATATTGTGGAGAGTAAAATAATAAGCGAAGCAGCGAATGCCAACTTTCTTTACTCATTTGATAAATGGTAGTGTGAAAAACTGAAGCCAAAAGAGTAATCAGATTCCTCTGGCCAATTGCAAAGCATATTGCAAACATAGAGAAGTATGTGTGTGTGTGTGTGTGTGTGTATGTGTGCATGTGCATGTATGAGTGTGACTTCTTTCCCCATTGACAAATTTACACATTGGTCTGCAGTTAAAGTGTTCCCTTGGTATTGATGACATTTTGATCTGAGTAACAGTTCTGGTACTCTGTTGAGGTTACTTTCTCTATACAGCTTCAAAGCTGGAAGCTCAGAAAATCCATTAAAGTGGAGTTAGAGCTGAAGGAAAGGTGATGACACAGCTGTTTGAGGTGAAAAAGGTGAGCGTCTTCAGAGGGCTTCAAGAAAGTGCATAATGAACACAATTTGGGAGCTGTCCCTCTCTCTGCTGCCCAGCTGCCTAACCTACATCTCCTGCAGAAGTTCGAGGATGAAATACAGTGTGACCTGATTAAACCCTTAGAGTGCCCCCCATATGAACAATATTCTTTTAAGTGCTACCCTCATTTCATGGGTCTGATTGTACCCTTTTATACCTGGGCCCTGTTTTACAAAGTCATTCAGTCAGCAGGATGTTAGCTAGTTACAGGAACTGCCTGTTTCAATGTAAAATAAATGGTTTTTTTTTAAATCTTCCATAATAGTTATTTCATAATGAGAGAGAGATTGCATTTACCTATAGGGTCACTGCAAAAACTATCGATTAATTTCTAAGCAAATCCCTTAGACAATGCCTTTCCACACTACTATATTCCAGTGATAAGCTGTTTGACATCTTTCACTGAGAGATCTCAGTGCAGCATCTTTTGGGTACCATTGGCCCCAGAGCTTTTACTACTTTGTGTCTTCTAGAAAGGATATCATTCAATGTCGAGTATTGCTAGTGGTCTCGTCTCTTAGATTTAGGGATAGACAGAGAAGTTCTGACAATATCTCATATACTGAACAGGAACCTTTGTGTGACTTTATTTTCCTGACAAAAACTCATAGAGCTCCCTATCTTGTTAAATCCAATTATACTGCAATGACTTTCAAATATTAAATTGAAAAATGCTTACTTCATTAACAGCTTCTTTCAACCTTCTTCTTCTTCTCCACTCTTGAAAATTTTTATTTATTTTTTAATGTGAAGGTGTTTGGCATTCAGACCTGAGCTCATTTTTCATCCTGGGATCTCACTGCTATATCTAGGGATTCTTATGTCTCACCTGTTCCCTGGATTATGGTGAGTGGTATCTTGTCCCAGGAGCAGATTTATAGCAGCTTTTTTTTTTCTTAAGAAGTAGAAACTCTCTGATTCACTTCCACCACTAGCAACTCTATCATGAGTAATTCTGCAAGGCTAGCACTTAAACTAATGAATCCTGGCCTCTCCTGGAGGCAACCTATTTCCCCTCCTGATGTTCTAAATTGCTGATAATAACCTGGCAATTTAAAATATCCTCTTGGAGGAAGGCACCCTCAACAGAAAGAATGATCTTTTCTAAGCCTTCCTTCCTTCAGCAATTGGAATGACAGCAAATCTTATTGGAACTGTGGTAGGATTATTTTTCCCACTTTCAGTGCCTTGATGAATTTTTGGAGGAAGAAAAGAAATAACCCTAAACACAAAACACTTCTATTTTATTTCACTACATGGATGTGCTTCTAATGGCTAGTTCTTATGCCTCTCCTTCTGTCTGTGTGGAATCACACCCATTAAACCAGTATAATGCACATATGCCATTAGGGACAGTTCCATCTGTACTCCTGAAATTTTTGGATCTTAAGATTTAGATCTGGAAAGGCCATCATTCATCATCTATTCTGACTTTGTCTCTTTACAGATGAGAAAATTGAGGCCCAGATAGATTAAATGATTTCCCCAAGGTCATGTAGGTAGTAAGAAATAGAGTCGTATTTGAACCCTGAGTATGATTCTATTTGGTCTAGAAGTATGTTGTATATATGCCATGTGCATTTCATTGAACATGGAATTGGGAGAAAAAATGCGTGGGACATACTCATCCATGTTCTGAGTGCCTTGCTTTCAGTGGGTGTAAAGGCATCCCAATTTGGTACACTCATTCCTTCACCGTAAGAGAAAGTTTTGCTTGGAGACCCTTTGTGCCAATATCTGATCCCTGGTATTTTTGTGTGTGTTTCCAAGAGAAGCCATATGTTGGGAACTCTTGTTTGATGATGGACAAGGCATAGCAAAGACTGGACTTAAGTAGATGATCTCCACTGACCTCCATAGCTAAAAAAAAAAACAAAAAAACCCCCCAAAAAAACAAAACAAAAAAAAAACCCCAGCCAATTCATACCTCTAGAAAATTGGCTTAGGTGATGTGTTTCATTATATTTATTTTGGATGTGGGAGGAGTCAGAGCTCTGGTCCCAGTGCCTATTCTTGACCCCTATTGAAGGCATCCATGTGTGCAGCATGATTGTGTGCTAGTTATTTTTGATGGATTACAGTGTAGCTACAGGGCAGGGAGCTCAAACCTTTTGGGTCACATTGATAGAGCTTTGAGAGACATTTAGACCTGAAAAAGTTTCACTATAGCTAGACCTGGGGAGAGGTTTTGGCCACTGTTTTTAGACTCAGTTTCTTACTTTCCCTCCTTTACCTTCAAGAATCCCATCAAGTTATAGTCCTCCCCACCCCCTTCCACATACATATACACCAACTGAATATGAAAATTGGTCTCTAATTGTTGGATATAAGCTTGACTAGCTTTGAATTAACAGTTAAAGTTGTATTCATTAATCTGAACAGGGAAGAGCAGGCAGACTGTCACAACATAGCTCAGTTCAGTAGTCATGCAGAGTAGGTGAGAGAATGGAAGGCATTTTCAAAGCACAGCAGCTGATCTCAATCAGCCTCCATAACCTAGTGATGAAGAAGGCAAAGCAACCTTTTGCAATATCCCCCAAAGACTGATGGCGTATCTCCAGGTCTATATAGTCCCAGGGGACAGCATACCAGTGATGGACAATTACCCAGAAGAATTAACCCTCAAAGACTGCCAATGCTTTCCAGAATGGAATGCTAGCAGCACACATTCAAAACAAAACAAAACAAAACAAAACAAAACAAAACAAAACAAAACAACAATGAAACACGTCACTGAGCATTTATTCTTTTCAGAGAGCTTTCAGGGAGGGGAGGGGAAGGGAAGGGAGATTCCTTAGGGAAAAAAGTGTGAAATTCCTAACTTTTGATTAAGATGCCAGGGGTGATAGAACCATGGGATAAACTTTAACATCACTGGTATCTTTCCCTTAGCATTGGAATGAACTTGAGCTGGGCCCTTTTAAAGGCAATGAAGAAATCTTAATTTTTTTTAAAGTCACTCTTCTTTCTCTTACCAATGACTCCAAAGTTACTGATATCATGTTTGTAACTAGACAGAGCTTTCTACCAGAGTTGTCTATGATATTTTTCAAATGTGGTCCAATGGCAAAGAATATCTCCATTTTTCATTAAGGGAGACAAAATCTGGAAGAGGCAGCATGGCTTGCTTAGGACACCGAAAGACAGGTGGAAGAATGTTGAATATTTCCCAGTAATATTGTCGCAGTGAGATATCATTACTGCTACAAACCTGCCATGACTAGTATTTATAAGCATAGATGCTGGATGATAATATGAATCCTGACTGTTTGACCTTGGGTAAGTCACTTAATCTCCCTCAGCCTTAGTTTCCTCATTTGTAAAATGAAAATAATAATCCTGCTCTACTCACCCTAAAGAACTGTTGTTAGGATCAAGCAGAGTAGGAGAATGTTTATATAATATGAAACATTTTACAAATGAAGATAATACTTATCAAACCCTGTTAAGACCCCACTTTAATAATTGCTTGTGGCATGAAGATGGTGCCAGGTTCTTGAAGGCTATGTTTTTGGTAGACAAGTTCTTGTACCATGCTGGAAAAGCTTTGAGTATGCATCCCACAATGGACTATATGTTATGTTATTGATTTGAAGATCAGTCTGACTTATTTCAGGACTTCACATTATTATTGTTAGGTTTCACCTTGTCAACTTCAGCTCATTGTTTAAACCTGTAGATTTCTATTTCAATTCTAATCTCACTGTCCAGTATGTTAGTACTAAGCCGCTTAAATCTACTCACTTTGAAATTCCCACTGGTTACTCAGTTGAATATAAGTAAGTTGCAGGGCTTTGAGCCTAATCAACTCAGCACCTAATCTATTAATAGATAAGGTAGAAATCATAAATCAAATGTCAAAATATTTATTTGGACAGAAGAACAATATAATAATTCCCAGCTGTCCATACAGAAATGAAGACAATCTTTCACATATTCATCAATGAAGATGGACTTAGGGCCTCCTTCCTTAACAACTCTCTAAAACACTGATGATCTAGGTTAAAGAACAGTTTAGAGTTTATTATTATCTGGGACTAGCAGACTTTTCCTGCCTTTGTCTTTCTAGCTCCATACCTTGAAAGCCAACCACAACTCATTATTTGTGGGCTCTGTCTCCTACAGCTGCATGGTATGGTTCTTGGGTTACACCATGAATTCCCTCACCTCTATTACTCTACCCTGTACCTGCTACTTTTGTGTAGAACCTGTCTCCTGTGCTATGGCACTCTGCCCCTGTAGCTATCATCTGCTGAAGCTCCACATGATGCTTTCTCTGTTTCCATAAATGTCATACAATGAAGCTCTTCCTACATCTGTTACTTCCTTGGGGAAGCATTATTACTCTTCTAGAATATCACCATTTAGGACCAACATGCCTTAGGCCTAGTCAACATATTTTCAGCAGTTTGTCAATAAGTTTCATAGCCCTACTTTGCTGATGCAAAATAAATAAATACATTAACAAGCAAACAAAGAAAAGTGTTACTCAAGTAGCTGTAAGACTTTTAGATTCATCCTTCCAAGTAGAAGAACCCCAGCCTTTATTTGTAGCTGAGTTGCATTTTCCCTGCCAAAAAGAGAGGTGGAAAGGAGATACAATGGGATAGAATATAGGAATTTATATCAGAAACACCCTTCTTTGAACCCTGTCTTAGGCCCTTATCAACTGTATGACCTAGGGCAAATCACTTGCATTTTACAGTGCTGTTGTGAGGACCAAATGAAGTAATGTTTGCTTTGGAAATCTTATACCAATATGTAAAATTATTATAATTAAGCATGTTTCTATTGGGCTTGTATATAGATACATATGTCTTTTTCCATTTCTCTTGCTATAGTCCAATCTATCTCCTGCTTTTACCCCTGGTATCTTAAGCTAAATCGTTAAAATTACCTTAAGTTCCAATAAAATTCAAGAAGGTATTCAAAGTCCTGGAAGGGGAGAGGTAAAAGACATTGGCCTCTAGCAGTAGTCTTTCTATCACAGTAAAGCCCACACCCTACCACTTTCACAAGTTATGCTTTCAAGGTTACATCACCTTCATATTTTGTAAATATACCAGTTATGCCTTCATCCAAGTCATTAGTAAAACATGTTAAATAGAAAAGAGCTAAAGGTTGAGTCATGTGGGATTCCATTAGTCATCTTCTTCCATTTGACACCAACACATTTTTCATAACTCTTTGACTTTAGTCAGCCAGGCAGTGCAGAATCTGCTTAATGATATCATCATACAGTTGGCATCTCCATTTTCTACAGGAGAAAATCATAAGACTCTTTGTCATATTCTTTGCTGAGATCTGGATATAATATGTCCACATCATTTCTCTGATGTTCTAGTCCATTAACTGAGTCAAAAGAGGAAATGACATTACTCTAGCCTGACCTGGTCTTAAGCAACCCATCCTGGCTCATAGTCTATACTTCTTCCTGTCTTGTTGAGAACTAAGGAAGGGCCAGAATTCCATCATCTAGTATGGAGAAAGGCAGCATTTTCCCTTATCTGAAACTGATGTTGCTAGGAGAAAAGCCCATAGGGTTTATGTTCCTGACCCAGCCCTGGTATTCTACATTTCCTAAGTCAAGACTCATGAGACAGTTGTGGCTGCTGAGACTAATTGATCACAGTCCTGTACAAAGGCTGATGCTTCTAAAGAGAAAACTGGCATGGCTGAGACGTGGGACACCACTAAATAAAATGTAGCACAACATCGAAGAAAGTGCAGCAAGCAAGCTTGATTGAAGTGAGATACTTACCAAACAAAGGGACAATCAGAGAGGATGGACAAAGGATAGTCTGTTGGGGTCAGAGTCCTGAATGGAGTTAGGCACCCCACACAGATGAAACAAAGTGGGTTTTTAATCTATCAAGTTGGTCAGTAAACATTTATTAAGTGCTTACTATGTGCCAGACACTGATAAAAACTGGGGTTATAAAAAAGAGGCAAAAGGTCCCTGCCCTAAAGGAGATCACAATCTAATGAATCAAATAGGACCAATTACTGGGGGCAGGAAGTTGTAAGATTGGACCTGAGGTGCAGGTCAAGATTCAGGACTCATGCTGACTCATGCTGAAGGGATAGGGGAGAAGGAGAATAAGGAATACCATTGGTGGCTAATTGATATTCAGCCTCGTCATCAGAAGGATAAAAAAGGCTTCCACCATTAGAAAAGCTCTTACTCTGCCAGGGTGATTGGGAATTTTTGAGCTTCCTTGGGGATTTTTTTATTTAGCAGGGCAGAGAGGCTGTTATATTCCTTTTCCTTCCTTTTCTAAATCTTCATAAACCAGCATTTTAATGATACATTTTTTTAATTTTGTCTGGAGTTGACTTCAAGGCCTATAGTTGAAAGTACTCACCTTCTTCTTTCTGAAAAATGGAATAGCAGCCCAATTTGAATTTCTTGACACTAATTTATCATAATTCTTCAAGAATGGAGAGACTGCAGTATAGCAGGTAGAGTACTGGACTTGGAGAATTGGGTTTGAATCCCACTTTACATATTTACTACCTTTGTGATCCAGGACAAGTCTCTTTCTGAGTTTGAGTTTCATCATCTGTAAAATGGGGACACTAATAGTTTCTATCTCATAGGGTTGTTATAAGGATCAAATGAAGTAAAGTATTATAAGCCATTTAAAGAACTTTAAAGCACTATATAAATTAGAGATATTGTGGGAAGATATAAACAAAAGGCAATTTTAGAGTGTGGAGGGGCCATTTCTCTAGAGGATGTAATTAAGAAAAAGTCATGTGTAAGGTGTAGTTTGAACAGGATTTTAGGTAGGGGTTCAAAAAAAATAGGATTCTGGAGAACAATTTGGAACTATGCCCAAAGGGCTATATTCTTTGACACAACAATAGCACTACAAGGTCTATATCCCAAAGGAATCAAAGCAAAGGGAAAAAGGCCTATTTGTGCAAAAATATCTGTACAAAAAAATTTAGCAGTTCTCTTTGTGGTGACAAAGAATTGGAAATTAAGGAGATGCCCATCAATTGGGGAAGGGCTAAATAAGTTGTGGTATATGATTTTGATGGAATAAATACTCCTGCTCTGTGAGAAATAATGAGCAGGATGGATTCAGAAAAAAAAACAAACCTGGGATGACTTATATGAACTGATGCATAGTGAAGTGAACACAGGAAAACATTATACCCAGTAAAAGCAATATTGTAATGATGATCAAATGTGAAAGACTTAGCTACTCTGATCACTAAAATGATCCAAGACAATTTCAAAAGAACCACGGTGAAAAATACTATCTACCTCCGGAAACAGATCTGATGAACTGAGTGCAGATTAAGCACGCTTTTTTTTTCCATTTTCTCTATGTTTCTTGCTTTTCATTTTTTTTTTTGCAATATTGCTAATACGTATAATAGATGTCATATTGTTTGCCTTCTCAATGGGTGAGGGAGGGGTAGGTAGGAGAAAAAAATTTGAACTCAAAATTTAAAAAATAATCAGTTTTAAAAATAAATTTTAAAAGATGGAGCCAAGATGCTGGTAGAGGCAGGAACTCACTTTTACTCTCCTCAACTGTCCTCTAAACAATGTTAAAATAATACCAGGAATGCAGGGCTAGTTCAATATTAGGAAAACTAACAGCATAATCAACCATATCAATAACAAAACCCATGGAAATCATATGAATATCTCAATAGATACAGAAAGAGTTTTTGATAAAATACAACACTCATTCCTATTAAAAATACTAAAAACATGGAAAGACCCTTTGTCTCCCATTCCCACCTATGACCAAAGGAAGACCTTGCAAACTTTGGAAGGCTGAAAGATGTTGGACTTCCAATCAATGACAGTAAGAGTGTTCCTGGAACAGTGGCAGCTTACAGAAGCATTTGAATCAGTAATTGAGAGACACACTGAAGATTAACTAGACACCCTTAAAACAAACAAACAAACAAACAAATTTATAAAGACTGTATAAAGAAAATCCAAAGGTGAACTTCATGAATACTCAATGAAGTGGAAAGGTCTTCCAGGACCCAGAAATTGTAAGATAACTTTCACCACATACACTCTCTAAGCTCTAGCCCACTTTCTTCTGGACTCTGTCTTCACTTGTGGAAGAATGTAGCTTCATTTTGGCAGGATGTTTTATAACAGTTGTTCTTACTACACAATAAATACCTGTTACAGAGAGTGAGAGTGAGAGCGAGCCAGAGAGATAGAGAGACAGAGAGAGAGAATTATTCCAGAAAAAAAGTAATACCAAGATATAAAGTGGAGAAAATTGTCAAGGAATACAAAATAGTCAAATTTGACTATAGGGTAGGCATGTGTAGGAAGATAGTGGGAAATAAGATTGCTCTGTGGAATAAGAACATGCTCATGTGGAATAAGAACACTGAACACCAAATTATGGCATTTAGAATAAATTTGATCAGCAATGGTGGTCCATGGAACTTTTTGAGCCAGGAAATTTATGCTCTAGAACCATACATTAGGAAGAGGACTATTAGTAGGCATATAATACCTATTTCACAGAGGTTTCATGAGGATCAAGTAAAACAAAACATACAAAGTGCCCTGAAAACTTTAAAGTGCTACAAGAATGCCAGCTATTATTCAAATATCACTGAAAGCAATTCTGTGATAATATGTTTGAATTCTTTCACTATCCTGGGCTGCAATTTTTGTATGTCAATTGACTTGAACCTATTGAAGACATCACGGTCTCTCTTAGCATCCTCTCACTTATCTTGGTTTTCAATTTTCTATTAACCACTTAGGTTTTGTCCTTCCTAGTCAGAAGGTCATTCTCCTGGGCCAATCATCTTCAATGAAAAAAGTAAGAAAATTGTTTCCTTTCTCTTCTTTCATTGCTTATCTTTTTTCATACTCACCCTGACCAGGAGGCCCACTCCATTAATACAAAGCTAACCAAGTCATTTTGGTTATCTTTAGTAGTCATGACAGTCTTTAGCACATAATCTACTTCAATCTTTCTCTGCTCTTTTTGCAAGACCTCACAATTCTTTCACTCATCTGCAGAAAGGCAATGTTAGGGAGTGGAAAGGACACTAGATTTAGAATCAGAAGACTTGAGTTCAAATCCCACCTCTCCTGATCATTACCTTGGTCAAGTAGATTTCTCCAGGCTTTGATTTACTGATTTGTAAAATAAGGATATTGAACCAAATATCTATTCCAGTTCTAAATCCTGTAAAATATCTGCCCTCTCTTCCAATATATGTCCTTGTTAAGTCTGAATGTCGTCTGTGTCCTTGTTAAATTACATATGTTAAACCATACATGTCCTTGTTAAATCTGAATTCCTCCATGATATTCTTATACAGTCTCATCTGTCTCTTCAGACATATCCCTCTTTCTATCCCCGTTACAATCAATTGAATTGAATGTGTGTGACCAGGATTTTTTTTTTTAGGCAATTGGGGTTAAGTGACTTGCCTAGGGTCACACAGGTAGTACGTGTCAAGTGTTGGTCTGAGGCCAGATTTGAAATCAGGTCCTCCTGACTTCAGGGCCGGTCCTCTATCCACTGCGCCACCTAGCTGTCCCTCAGGATATAATTTTTGAAAACTTCCCATCCCACTTAATTTCTTTTTTTTTAGAGTGTCAGGTTATAGGATCCTTACTACACAATTTCTGAACACTTTGAAATCTGGTCTTCTAAAGTCTGGGATATACATCTGACTATGCATAGCATTCCCCTCTTTATCTGTCATGAACTCGAAGATGGCACAATCATTTCCTTTCTCTTTCAAGCAGTCCCTCCTTACTGTTCAAAATAAGAGAACTCTCACTTTTTTCCCTACCTTCTGAAAGATGAAATTATCATCAAGTCAAAGCAAGAGTTTGTCAGCTTCTCTCCCTCAAGCAGGGGGAGATGGCCAATAGATGTCTGGATAGCTGAAGTCCTCTATCAAAACTGTACCCTATTTTTGCTCTAGTTTTGTGATCTCTTCCTGGAACTCATTATAATTTCTTCTTTTTGCCTAGTTTCTCCTCTGTCTCTCCCTCCTTTGATCATAAGGTGAATTGCTATCTACCATGCCTTCCCTGATGGAGTTCATAGATTTCCCCACAGGTGAATATTTTCTTGATGTTCATTGTTACCCCATTTCTGCTTCTATTTAGTTATCCCATTACCTATTTCTCTTCACATTTCAGTGAGGTTATTATGCTGCATTTATTTTAGCTATATAGCACTCTTTTTAAAATATTCCTATCCTATATAGTCATGTATAGACATCTGAGTCCATGAGCATCACTTATATCTTTCTCATCTTGCCTACTGGGCATACTAAGCATCTTGGTTGTTATCCTTTTCCTTAGGTCATACCCTTTGCTGTCTCTTGCAACTGTGAGTTGTTACTAGGCAATTTCTCGTTCCCACTCCTTCATACATTTCTTAGTAAAAGTAATTTAAAAAATAACTAATTATACTGTAATGAAGTGATATACTATGTGTGTATATATATACATATATTATAATAAATTAATTATACTATAGTTTAACAAGGATGTGTATGTAGTCTTGCATAATTATCTTGGCTTTTGTTCACTCCTGCAAACATGGCACCAAAAGTGCAGAAAATACTTTATGCTATGAACATTTGGTGTAGCCTTACCTTACCTCTTGGTCTGTGGCTCATTGAAGGAAAAACCTGATGCCTTCACCAAGACCAATTCAGCTTTGTTGATGATGCATTCAGAGACCTATCAATTGAGATGCCACTACAGAAAGAGTGGCAAATATAGGAGTAAATACAGCTTCATTTCCCTACTCCATCCCAGTCACATTATTTTCTTTCTCTCTCTCTCTCTCTCTCTCTCTCTCTCTCTCTGTATATATATATATGGTATTATTGCTCAGTCATTTGGTTGTGCCTCACTCTCCATGACCCCATATGGAGTTTTCTTTGCAAAGATACTGGAGTGGTTTGCCATTGCCTTCTCCACTGGATTAAGGCAAATAGAGGTTAAGTGACTTGTCCAGGGTCACACAGCTAGTGAGTGTCTGAGACTGGATTTGAACTCAGTTCAACAAAACTTCCTGAGCTCCAGACTCAGCCACCTAGCTGCCTCCAGTTCCTCCTTAGGTGTCCTTAAAATTAAGCTTCTTTGCACACTTCCGGTTGTCAGCCATTAAGGGGTAGTGCTTCTTACAGAATCATAAAGTTAAAGAATCTTAGGGGCCATCTAGTATAACGCTCTCATTTTGCAGATGGGGACATACAGGCTAAGAGAAGCTAAATAATGTCCCCCAAGTCCCCTGAGATATATTGTTAAAAAAACCAGTAAGCCTTATATAGTCTTGGTTCTGTTCCAATGGATTAGACTATTAGTGAGAAGTGAGTGGAGTATTAAATTACAATATCATGGCATCACTGGTACCAGACTGTGTTCTGAGAATTATTTCTCAGTGCCTTCATTTTGGAATGGTGCAATAACAAGAGAAGTGACTCCATTAGCAAGAGAAGGGTCCTAATCCATTTCTCGAGCCAAAGCACAGGACCCACTTCACCTTATTCATCACTTCATTAATCTGATTTCAAGAGAGAAGGACTAGATTGAAAAGAGAGGTTATTCAAATCTCAGATGTACTTCTTAGGCATAATGATTGAGCAAAGTATTCACGGCTCAGCTTTGTTTCCACCAACTGGAGACAAGTACAATGAGGGTCATGCTGCTTAACCACACATAAGGATAGATGTACAATGTCAGGGCTGGATACTGAATTATTTAGAAAAAATGGTGAAGGATGACACTGTTACTAGTTGGATGTCTGCATGTAGTTTGAAAGCCCATGAAGCAGTTCAAAAGAATATGGTCTCGTTTTCTTTCATTCTACAGAATGAGTGGCAGTACTAGATGACAAATTCCACAAGGAAGTTGAATATCCTTCTCAGTCCTGTGGCACACCATGAGAAATGACAGTCCCAATGTATCAGCCACATTTCTGTCACATAATGGAGCGGTCTGGAGGAACTGGAAGCACTACGACCCCAGGAATTTCCAGGACATCTGGTAAGTCAACAACATTATCACAAATATTATGGCCAAGAATATGAGTTTTTGCAACAATGGATTCATTTTCTAAATGTTCCAGCTGAGAAAGACACACAGAACATTCCCACCATTGAGCAGATGGCTGATGGAGAAGCCAATATTTTCCATAGAAACTGAAGTTTACTCTTACATTAGGCACTTTCTGCATAGGGGAACAAATAGGTGCCTGGTTTATATTCCATCCTTCCATACTGGGGAAATGTGTTTATAGCATTTATAGAGTGCCTAGGAAAATATGGCTTTCCATAAAGGTAATATAATATAAGCTTTCAGATCCAGAAACTTTTTGTTTGTGAAAGGGACTTATTCAAAGTCTGCTTGGTTAGCATGAGATGTCAGTTGAGAATGGGATTCTGTGTCTTGATTTTTCTAGTAAAGATTGTGGAAAACTTGTAGGCACTGATCCAGGTGGATTACCAGTATGCATACAGGATACGGATGACTCAGGATGGGGTTTCATTTTTAAAGAATACAAAACAAAATGCAGCCTGGCACCTTCCTGCTTGCAGTATTTACTTTGTTGGTAGAGTGGGACAAGGTGGCAGATGGAGGATAAAACATGTTATTTGACTAACATGAAGTTAATATATCCAGTTGCCCAAAGTGCATTTACTGTGACAGGAAAGTGGGTCGATTCTGCTTAAAAAATATTTTACCTTCACAAGCAATATGTCAGGCAATCAAGACAGGGTATGGCAAAAAATATGTCTGTAGAACTAAACAATAAATCAAACAGCAGGGACTTGTTGCTGCAAATAAGGACCTTATTTTATCCTAACTCGTTGTAGGCATCTAGGTTGGACCCTTCACTTCCCCTGTAGATAACCATAACTGACTATTTCTGAGTTCTTAGATGTCTGATAAAATTATTCTTTCCTTCCACTGTAGCTATTGGTGATTATATAAAAACAAGAGTAGGATTTTAAAGAATGCTTTTGTTTCTATTCTGATTCTAACGCTTTTCCCACTGGAACAAATATATACTCCTTTCTTTGGAATTTAAAGCCCTTCCTAATATTGTTCCAACTTACCTTTCCAGTCTTATTTCATACTATTCCCCCCTTGACAATAAACTCCATGTTCCATCCATACTGGCCTACCTGGCTATTTCTCATGACCTGACATTTCTTCCGTTCATGCCTTTGTGCATGCATACTTTGTCCTCCATTCCTGGAATGCCCAAATTGCTTACCTTTATTTCTTGGAATCCCAAGCTCCATCTGACACTTATTGAAGGCTCAGCTCAAGTTCAATATCTACACAAGAACTTTCTTAACCCTGCCTTCTCTCCTTAATTGCTTGAGCCCTGCCACTGACATTGCTTATCTATCTATTTTGATTTATTTATCGTTTTCCTTCAGCAGAATGAGAGCTTCTTGAGGGAGGATCTGTTTTCATTTGCGTGTCTATGTTTCCAGTGTCTTGCACAATGCTACACGCTGAGCAAATGTTCATAAATACTTAATTAATTACACTGAATGGACTTTATAATAGGCCATTTTTTTTATAACAGGCCAGTTTGTGGTGACATTGTCATAGTTATAGTTAGTGAGTAAGATAGTGTTAATGCCAATAAGTTTCCATTTAGAAGAGGGAAGTGGCCCAATATAGTAGACATAGAGTCAGGACATCCCTGGTCCAGTATTAGTTCTGTCCACCAAGTTGTGTGACCTTAACCAAATCATGTTACTTCTCTATACCTTAGTTTTCTTATTGGCCAAATGTGAAGGCTAAATCAGGTTACTTCTAATATCCCTTCCAGTTTCAGGACTCCTTGATTCTATAACTTTAGAGGCTCTTTTGAGGGTTGCCGAGCTCAAATTGTTGCTTGGAGTAACAGGCTTTAAAATTATTTTATTGATATCTTTTATTTTTTACATCATCTATATCTCCCTTCTCACTGAAGTTCTAGTTAGTTATTATGGTGTTTTTATCTCTAGCTTTAATGTAAACAGTTTTGAATTAGCTTAAAGTTAATATCACCTTAAGTCTTTTTTTTTTTTTCTCTTAATGCAGCTCCAGTTGCTGATCACCATCCTGGGGGGTTCAAAGTGTTAGGCTGGAATAGATGGTCTTTTGAGGTCTCAGTGGTTTAGAATTCTATAATCCATCAGTGTGAGCCCTGTGTTTTTGTTTTTTGAAAATATTCTAGAAATCTCTATTATTTCATCATTGTGAGCTCTGTGTTTTTTTGAAAATATTCTAAAAATCTCTATTATTTCATAACTTAGCACTTTCTTGCAGCTCCTGCATAATGGATAACTATGAAAGAGATCAAAGACTGAAAAAAAAAAACTGGCTATGGTTGTTTAAGAAGCATAGTGGATAGAATACCGTGGTTGGAATCAGAAGACCTGATTTCAAATCTTGATTCAGCTATTTTTTAAAAATTAATTTATTTTTTTTTAGTTTTCAACATTCACTTTCACAAGATTTTGAGTTCCAATTTTCTCCCCATCTCATCCCTCTCCCCACCCCAAGATGGCATGTATTCTGAGTACTCCTTTTCCTAATCTGCCCTCCCTTCTATCTCTTCCCCCCACCCTTCTCTTATCCCCTTCCCCTTCAATTTTCCTGTAGGGCAGGATAGATTTCTATACCCCATTTCCTATATCTTATTTCCCAGTTGCATGGGAAAACAAATTTTTTAACTTTTGTTTTAAAAATTTGGGTTCCAAATTTTCTCCTTTCCTCCCTCCCCACTGACCCTCTTTGAGAAGGCAAGCAACTTGATACAGGTTATACATGTGTAGTCATGCAAAACACTTCCATAGCAGTCATGTTGGGAAAACTAAGAATATCTCCCTTCATCTTATCCTGCCCCCCATTTATTCTATTCTCTCTTTTGACCCTGTCCCTCCTTAGAAGTGTTTGCTTCTGATTACTCCCTCCCCCAATCTGCCCTCCCCTCTATCATCCTCCTGCTCTTTTGTCCCCTCCCCCCCATTTTCCTGTAGGGTAAGATAGATTTCCATACCCAATTGAGTGTATATGTTATTCTCTTCTTATGCCAAATCTGATGAGAATAAGATTCACTCATTCCCTCTCACCTTCCCCCATTTCCCCTCCACTGTAAAAGCCTTTTCTTGTCTGTTTTATGTGAGATAATTTACCCCATTCTACTTCTCCTTTTCTCCTTCTCTCCATATAATACTCTCTCACTCCTTAATTTTATTCTCCAGATATCACCCCTTCATCTCCAACTCACCCTGTGCCCTCTATCTATCTATCTATCTATCTATCTATCTATACATACATATAATTTTTTCCCTCCAACTACTCTAATACTGACAAAGGACTCGTGAGTTACAAGTATCTTTCCATGCAGAATGTAAACAGTTCAACCTTAATAAGTCTCTTATGATTTCTCTTTCCTGTTTACCTCTTCATATTTCTCTTCAGTCTTGTATCTGAAAGTCAAATTTTCTATTTAGCTTTGGTCTTTTCATCAAGAATGCTTGAAAGTCCTCCATTTCACTGAATTTCCATTTTTTCCCCTGAAGGATCATACTCCTTTGCCCTCTGGAATATTATATTCCAAGCCCTGCGGTCCCTTAATGTAGAAGCTGCTAAATCTTGTGGTATCCTGATTGTGTTCCCACAATACTTGAATTATTTCTTTCTGGCTGCTTGCAATATTTTCTCCTTGACCTAGGAGCTCTGTATTTGGCTAAAATATTCCTGGGAGTTTTCCTTTGGGGATCTCTTTCAAGAGGTGATTGGTGGATTCTTTCAGCTTCTATTTGACCCTCTGGTTCTAAAATATCAGGGCAGTTTTCCTTGATAATTTCTTGAAAGATGACGTCTAGGCTCTTTTTTTGATCTGGCTTTCAGATAGTCCAATAATTTTTAAATTCTCTCTCCTGGATCTATTTTCTAGGTCAGTTGTTTTTTCAATGAGATATTTCACATTGTTTTCTATTTTTTTCCCCATTCTTTTGGATCTGTTTTACAATACCTTGATTTCTCATAAAGTCACTAGCTTCCAATTGCTCCATTCTAATTTTTAAGGAAGTATTTTCTTCAGTAAGCTTTTGGACTTCCTTTTCCATTTGGCCAATTTTGCTTTTTAAGGTATTTGTGTCCTTATTGGCTTTTTGGGCCTCTTTTGCCACTATTTTTTAAGGTGTTATTTTCTTCAGTATTTTTTGGGGCCTCCTTTAGCAAGCTGTTGACCTGTTTTTCATGATTTTCTTGCATCACTCTCAGTTTTTCCTCTACTTCTCTTACTTGCTTCTCAAAATCCTTTTTGAGCTCTTCCATGGCCTGGAACCAATTCATATTTTTCTTGGAGGCTTTGGATGTAGGACCTTTGACTTTGTTGTCTTCTTCTGGTTGTATGTTTTGATCTTCTTTGTCACCAAAGAAGATTCTATAGTCTGACTCTTTTTGCACTCATGATACCAGCCAATTACTTGAATTATAAACTCTTTGTTAAGGTAGGGGTCTGCTTCCAGTGTGGAGAATGCACTGTCCCAAGCTTCATGGGTTTTGTGCAGCTGTTTTCAGAGATACTTCTAGGAACCTGTAAATTTTCAGTTCTTCTAACATGCTGTGATCAAGGGCAAGGTGTTAACTCCTTTCTTGGCCTGTGCTCTGGTCTCTGAGTAACCCCAAGTAGTCTTTTCTGCCTTGGAACTGTGAGGAGGATTTCCTCTCCACAGCCACTACAAGCTCCACCATGCCAACATTCCTCCTTGCCCCAGCACCACTACCCAGAACTGTGACCCAGATCAAAGCATGGGCAAGGCAAGAGAATACTGCACCAGCAGAGAGATCCTTGCAATCCCCCTCTGATTAGCTACTCGATTTCCCCTCAGTCTGTGGGCTGGAAGCTCAGGAGGCAGCTGCTGCCCCTGGGCCGAGCGTGGGGAATGGGACTGGGACCCCGTGGTTCTCTCTCACCACAGACACAGATTTTTCCTACTGACCTTCTAAGTTGTCTTTGGTGTTCATGGGTTGAGAAGTCAGGAAACCACCACAGCTGCCCACAATTCAGTCCTCTGAGGCCTGCTCCAGGTTCCCTGAGGCCTCTGCACCCACACCAAACTGCGTTCGTCTCCCAGTCTGGAGCAATATACCTTTCTGATCAACCATCCAGGTTGTCTTGGGCTGGAAATTTGTTTCACTCTGTTTTTTTTTTTTTGTGGGTTTTACTGCTTTAGAATTTGTTTACAGCCATTTTTACAGGTATTTGGAGGGGTTTGGGGGAGAGCTCTAGCAAGTCACTGCTTTTACTCCTCCATCTTGGCTCAGCCCTCCCCCCCCCCTTGATTCAGCTATTTAATGACTTTATGATCTGGCCAAATCATTCCTCTCTAATTCTCAGTTTTTCATCTGTAAAATGGAGATTTTAGGATTTTGATACTGTATCATCTATTTCACAAGGTTATTGTAAAGGTCAAATGATAAAACGTATATAAAGTACTTCACAAGTATTAAGGTGATACAGAAATGTTAGCTACAAAATGATAGAAAAGAGGCATTGGCTCTTGTAGTTTGCCATGGCTCCTCTATAGCTATATTCCTCCATTACACAATAGAAGCCCATTTTGTTTTGTGTGTGTGGTTAAGAGGGTCTAGAATTGAAGGTTTGGGTCCTACCTCTAATTTCTATTAATCTGGTAAACCTGGCTACAGATAAATGGAACCTATTTGCAGCCATGACCTCTCTCTTGAGATTCAGTCCATTGTCATCAATTACTTCCTAGCTTGCTTTCCCTAGATGTCCTGCTCTCACCTGCAACTCAACATGTCTAAGACCAAATTCATCATCTTTCCTTGAAAACCAGTTTCTCTTTAAACCTTGCCTATTTCTGTCAATGATAGTATCATTTTCCAAACTGTTCAGACTTAAATCCTTGAAGCCATCCTTGATCTGCCCCTCCCCTGCTTGCTCTGACATTCAATCAGAAAATCAAGACCTTGGATTCTTTCTTCCTACTGCCCTCCACTTATATCTCTTCCACTATGTTAGTCCAAACCCTCATTACTTCATACCTAAATTACTGTAATAATTTGCTAACTGACATTATTTGCTCCTATACTCTCTTATTGTATTCTTTGCAGAGTGATCTTTTTGAAATAGTTCTTGCATATATTTTCCTAAAAAAAAAAACATTTAATAGCTCCTCATTGCTTATAGATTTAAGTTCTTTTTACCTATGCAGATTGACACCCTATCTGGAATTTATATTCTGAGAAAGTTACCTGGGTCACTCAGGATAAGTAACATGCTAAGACTCCTTCAGGCAGTATATCTCAGTCATGAAACTTAAATTCAGAACTTCCTAAATCATGGTCTGGCCCTCTTCCCATTATTACTGCATATAGAACAAAGTTCCAAAATCCTTAACCTGGTATTCAAGGTCCTCCAATGTCTGAACCTCTAACCTAACTCTCCCCAACTCTCTGTCCTCTTGCTTTCTTACATGAAACCTCCTCTTCAGCCAAGAACATAGTGTATTTCCATCATTATTAATAATCTTCTCCCTGCTTAGAATGCAATGATAAGATCAACATCTCCCTGATGTAACTTCTTTTTTCCTACCCACAACAGAGGGAAGCTTTACTTAAAAAAAAAAGACAAAGATGATCCTGGGACCTTCCCATACTCAGATTCACTCACACAACTTAATACTCATCTAGGGGCACAAAAGCCCTAGCCACACGATACCTAGTCCTCTTAGATTTGGTGGGTGCCTATGACCATTTGAGTAACTATACTCTGCTGACCTGCTCACTAGACCCATTTCCAGATGGAGAAGAGGGGGGCCACATCAAGAGAGTCTAAGTGACAATACATCCTTATCACATATTCTTGCTGTGTTAGCTCAAAGTAAACCTCTTTGTATTAAATATTCAATGACTTCCCAGTGCCTTATTTTATCTCAACATCTAACTTGAACTAAGAAGGTGCTTATATTAGAGCTACACCTCCAACAAATACTCTAACTCCTTTCCCTCTCTTTCCTTGAAGGACCAGCTAATTTCAAATTCTGCCATTTGAAGTCTTTTCTCTAGCCTTTAGTCCCTAGCTCTTAGTTCTGAACTCCTGGGTTCTTGTATCTGTTTCACTCCATGCTTAGCATGCCTTATCTTTTTATGCAGGTTTTAATTTCCCCCCAAAAGATTTCATGTCCTTCATTGGGGAGGGTAGAGTGTTTCTCAAGTCACTTTACACCTTCCCTGTCCTGTACAGTATACTATATATGTAGAAATTCAATAAATGTTAGCTACTCTTCATCATGATGACACAAAATCTGAAGAAGTATGAAGAAGGATTAGTGTGAGTGCTATAAATAATTCAAATGTAAAGCCCAATTTTCAGCGATGCCAAGTAAACTTCGCTGCTAGCCCCAAATGCACTAAAAGAAAAACAATAGTGCAGGAAAGTATTGACTGAACACTAACGTGTGTTTCTGAGGTCATTCCACACTCATCAAACCTAGCCTGTCTCATGAACACCTTGAGAGATGCTAACATGCTTGTGGCTTGCTCCAAACCTAATTCTCTTCCTTAAGGCAAGGGACAACTCCATGAGCTGAAATTCTGCCTAGCCTTTTAGACAAAGTTTTCTAGATTGTGGAGCTAGAAATGGAAACTGAAGCTTCTGATAAAAATGGGAAGCCAGAGCTCTTGACTTCCCATTTACATTTACAGGAGGTCCCTGTACTTCATCTCCATCCTGAAGGTTTAGTCAGGTGAGAACTTTTTACCCAAGACAACTGTCAGGATGTGAAAATGAGCCTTAACACAATTTATCAACTTCTATACAGCTCAGGCATGCATTTAAAATGGAAGGGGGAATGAGGATCTGTTAATAACAAAGAGGTTTTTTTTAAAGACATCTGAGAACATCCATCTAGCACCAAACATATTCTATGATTGATACTTAGATTGTTCTTTGTTATCTACATAAGCAACAGCAAAATGCAGGAGCTGAAAAAAATGTCTGGAAATTCAATGGTTTGGAGATAGTAACACTGGCCTCAGGGAGAGCTTCTCAGGGCCAGAGAGGGGATGTGGTGTTAACAGCTGTGGAATGGTAGACAATGGCTGACAAGTCCCTACTACATCAGAGAAAAAGCAGTAACATATTAAAGGACAAACCATTCATCTCAAAGTCAAATTTGCAAATCATAGGCCTAGATTTGTGCTCATCAAAATTACCCAAATAACATTTTCAGTTACATTGTTTATTAAGAGGCCGAATGACGCAAATAGTAAACCACTTGACCCTTTTTACTAAATATGTTAATTTAGAAATAGGGCCAGCAAAGTAACCAACACATATGGACTCAAAATATGACTTAGAAATGGAGTTTTGGTGAGGAAAGAGTGGGAATGCTATGGCATCATGGCTATTTGGTTTAGGAAAGTAGCAACATGACTTTGGGCAAAATTATTTCATCTCCTTTGGCCTGTTTCTTCATCTGTAAAATGAAAGAACTTGGACTCAATGGCCACTAAAGCACTTTCTTGATTTGACTTGCTAAGATGTTTCTTGCTTCATAGTATAATGCTTGGTATAGCCAAGAGGCTGGAGGGCTGCAAACACCCTACAGATAACACAAGTGCAGCTCATTAATTTCTCTGTGCTTGGCTGACTCTTCACAATGATTTTACTATTCTGATGATTAAAGAAAATAAGGTTGATAGTAATACATACTCAAGTCCTCTGTGACATAAATTTATTGTTTGGTTGGTTGTTCTTCATTCTCCAAGAGGACCAAAATATCACTATGCCAGAGTCAAGTTACAGTGTGTCCAACTGGGACTGATCAGACCAATACAAGCTTAGAATGTTCTACCACAGGTCAGGCACAAATAGTCCCTGTGAACATTTGGGATGGATTCTCTAAATTTGTGCATCTCAAGTGCTTTTGGGCTACTTCAATTCTGCTTTTCTTGTGGAGCACAGCTCCTTCTCTGATGTGGGCACGCCATGCTAAGCGGTCCTGTGCTAGTGTCTCCCATGTCATACAATCAATTACAAAGTTTTTGAGAGATATCTTGAGAGTGTCCTTGTGTCACTTCTTCTGACCACCACGTGAACACTTGTCCATTTGTAGATCTAGCCAAGGGCTTTGATACTGTTAGTCATGAGGGCTTAAGGAAAATTATGTCAAAATTTGGTTGCCTAGAGCATGCTTTTCATCAGCATTGTGCATCAATTTCATGACAGCATGCTTGCTTGAGTTCTGGAGAAAAGACAATGCTCTTGTGCTTATCCAGTCACCAATGGAGTAAAATACAAATTTGTAGCAGGAGGACAGAGTTCTTCTTTTCTCATCTGCTGAAGTTGCTCATGGTATATGAGAATTTCATGAGAAAAATCATAGAACTTAAGAGCTGAAATGACCATTGGAGATCATCTTATCTTAAGCTCTCATTTTACAGAGGAAGAAACTAAGGTTCACAGATTCATGGAAGCGACCTAAGAAACCATATAGTCCCTCCTCTTTATTTTAAAGATGAGGAACTTGAGGCTTACAGAGGTTAGGTGACTTACACAATGTCAAATAGTAATTGCCAGAGGCTAGCATTGAAGCCAGTCCTTCATGACTCCAAGTATACTGTTTTATCCAAGTCCATCCACTCTAGTACATGTTGCCTCTGGATCAAAGGTGTATTCAAAGTAACAAGGCTAGTTTGTAATGGAACTAAGTTTAGAATCCAGGTCTCTCTGAATTTAGTCCAGTTCTCTACTTAGCTGGAGAGAGGCATGCTATCTTCATCCTAGAGTGATTCCAGCCCATCCTGTCTTCTCCAGAATTCTTTTTCCTTCATCATCTCTATTCTCTCACTAATTTTCAGTTGCTCCCTATTTATTGGCTGCTTCCTACTCTCTACAAACATAGCCACGTCTCCCTCATCCTCAAAAACAAACAAACAAACAAACCCCCACCCAAAAAAACCCTCTCACTTATTCCATACATCTCCACTAGATATTGTCCTATATCTCTCCTTCCTTTTGTGGCTAATCTCCTTGATGAGACCATTTACCATAAGTGTACCCTTTCTCTTCCTTTCCTCTCACTCTCATTTTAACTCTTTGCAGTTTGGCTTCTGAACACATTTATTCAACTGAAACTGCTCTCTCCCAAGTTACTGATGATCTCTTAATCACCAAGTTTAATGACCTTTCTTCAATCTTCTAATTTTTTAACTCCTCGGCAGCCTTTAACACTGTCATTCATCCTTTTCTTTTTGATACCTTCCTTTCTTTTTTATAATTAATTATTTTTTTTAGTTTTCTGCATTCACTTTTATAAGATTTTGAATTCTATATTTCCCCCCTTCCTATCCTCCCTACTCCCCAAGACAGCATGCAATCTGATATAGACTATACGTGTACAATCATATTAAACATTTTTCCACTTTAGTCATGTTGTAAAAGAAGAATCAGAACAAAAGGGAAAAAAACATGAGATAGAAAAAATGACAACAAAGAAAGAGAAAATAGTGTGCTTCAATCTGCATTCATACTCCATACTTCTTTCTCTGGATGTGGATAGCATTGTCCATCATTAGTCTTTTGGAATTGTCTTAGATCATTAGCTCAGAAGTGCTAAGTCTAACAAAGTCGGTCATTGCACAGTGTTGCTGTTACTATGTACAATGTTTTCCTGATTCTGCTTACTTCACTCATAATCAGTGCATGTGTGTCTTTCCAGGTTTTTCTGAAGTCCACCTGCTCACCATTTCTTATGGAACAATAGTATTCCATTACTTTTATATGCCACAACTTGTTTAGCCATTCCCCAATTGATGGGCATCCCTTCAATTTCCAATTCTTTGCCACCACAAA
Organism: Vombatus ursinus; assembly: GCF_900497805.2. NCBI lineage: Eukaryota > Metazoa > Chordata > Mammalia > Diprotodontia > Vombatidae > Vombatus > Vombatus ursinus. The sequence continues at coordinate 32,099,682 of NW_020954580.1, forward strand.
AAGAGCCACTATAAATATTTTTGTACATGTGGCTCCTTTTCCCTTTTTTATGATCTCTTTGGGATACAGACCTAGTAGTGTTGATACCCTCTTTTTTCTAGGTTTTCATGTAACTGCTCTCTCTTCTACTCTTACCTGCCTGATGCCTCCTCTTCTTTGCTGGATCATTATCTGCTTCATGCCCTGAACAGTGAGGGTTCCCCAAGGTTCTATCCTGGGCCTTCATTTCTTCTTCATCTATGTTATTTCAATTGGGTGATCTCAGCTCTCCTGGTTTCCATTATCATCTCTATGCAGATGACTGTCTGATCTACTTGTCCATCCCTAACCTCTCTCCTGATGTTCAATCTCACGTTTCCAACTATTTTTTAGACATTTTGAACTGAATATTCTCTAGACATCTTAAACTCAACATGTCAAAAATTGAACTTATTATCTTCTTCCTCAAACTCTCCCTTTCTCCTAACCTCTCTATTCTTATTAGGGTACCACCATCAATTCCCCCAGGGACATGTGACATTTTTTGGTCTGGCTTTGAAATGTTTGCAAACAGATTCTCTTTTTGGTCAGTAGGCTCCTCCTATCAGTGTTCAATTAAGTTACAAGATGACAAAAAGAAAGTCAAGTCAGGAATTAAAGGCTGGTCAGGTGTCTGTTCTTGTCATTGTCTATATTTCAGGGATGTTATCATTTGTATGGTGTTTTAAGTGTGTGGATGGAAATAAAGATTAAGGTCATTATCACACTTAAAATGATCTGATTTGCATTTTTCATGAGTGAAGGTAACCAAAACCATATATAGGACAAGGAAAGTATGATGGGGATAATTAATGATAGCTAAACACTTATATAGCACTTACTATATGCCAGGCACTTTACAATTATTATCTCATTTGATCATCATAACAATTAATATCTCTATTTTACAGATGAGGAAACTGAGGCAAACAAGGTTTAGGTGATTTACCCAGGGTAAAACAGTTTGTGTCTGAGGTGATATTTGAACTCAGGTCTTCATGACTCCAGGCCTGGTGCTCTATCCACTACCCCACCTAGCTGCTCCTGTGATAATATTCCATCCACAACCATTCTCTTCTCCCAACTGAAAGATTGGTATGCAAGAAAAATTCAGACTCTAACCACAAGCTCACTTGAGATACCTAATCAAATTTCCTTTTGTTGTTAGGGAAAGGAAATCATTATGGTCCAGTGAAGACAGGACTCAGAACTGGCAAAGCAGAGGCGAGGATTCCGGAGTTATAGGAATGTTGCAGGAAGAAAAAATAAGTTAAAGAATGAACTAATTTTAAAGAGGAACCCAGTGATTCCCGAAGGCTTTAGGGGATATATTTTTGAGGACTTAAAATACCTTGGAGGCATGACAACTCAAACACAGCTTTTTTATGAGTAATAGATGTGATTCTTTCTATCATAAGGTAAAATGTCTATGCCCAAAGCACAGATTTATTTTCACTTTCATTCTTTTCTTCGAAAAACAGTCCACTTGTAGCAGCCCTCTTTGTCTGGGATGGGCTCCTAAGTTCTCTAGCATGTGTTGAAACAAGAAAAAGAGGAGGGTTTTGAAGATGTTCTCCCAGCCAGGGGCATCCTGTTAACTTCACTCTGTGAGTAATTGACAGATTTTTCTTTTGATAAAACTAAACATAGATTTTTAAAAAATGGCTTCAAACAAACTTTGGATCCATAAATCCTTTTCTCCTCCTCATTTTTCCTCCCCCATTACTTGACAGAGACTTTGAGAATTAAAAAAAAAAAAAAAACAACCAACCAACCAACCAAACGAAAAAAACAACTTTTGGTAATGAAATGCACTTAAAGAGGTGGGCAAAAGGTAAGATTCCCTTTTTTGACACTCAGCTGATAGGAAGCATTGTCTCTGGAGGGCCTATTCAATCAAAAGCCTGAAATGATGAAATAAGCAGTGAGCAGGAGTTGGGGAGAAGATTTTCATCAAAGCACAATCTTCTGGTTGAGCTACTAAACTAGATTTCTTTCGGTTGTAGGTAATGTTTGTTTCCATAGGAACCACAGTAACTTTATCTCTTAAGTTATGTCCATTTCATTTGGTTCAGGTCCAAAAGATATTTATGTCGAAGGGTTCTTAACCTTGAGTCCATGAACTTCCTTAAAATTTTTTTTTTTGCTAACTGTATTTTAGTATAGTTGGTTTTCTTTCTAATTCTGCACATTTTCACTTTATGCCTTTAAAATACATGATTCTAAGAATTTCATAGGCTTTGCCAAACTGTAAAAGGGATCTATGGTGTCAAAAGATTATGAACCCTTATATAGAGGGGAAGATTGGAGCCCTTAGGAATTGTATTAACATGATGAGCTAAGATTATTTTTTGGAAGGGGGGGGATTGCTAACAGTAGCTTTGGTGATAGCAAGTAGTGAGTGTTTGGTTAAGAGGAAGAATGAGAAGTAGGTGGAGTCTTTGATTTGTAATCAGAAGAATGGGGTTCAAATTCCCATTCTATCACCACCTGTTATGTCTTTGACCTTAGAAAAATCACTTATTCACTCTGGGCCTCAGTGTCCTTACTTTAAAAATAAGGGCACTAGGCAGCATGAGATTTCTTCTGAGATTTCTTCTCAGTTTAAATTTACCGTCCTTTGAATTTGGCCTGCCTTTGAAATAGTGTGGTGTGCTGGCTAGAGGAATAGTCTCAAAGTTAGAACAATTTGTGTTCGAGTCTCACTTCTGTAACAAAGTGGAGGCCCTGACCTCACTCTAAGGAGTATATAACCACCCAACCACAGGAGAGGAACATGGGTCATTGCCCATCCAAAACTGCCAATCCTGGAGTTTGTAGCCTAAACAACTATGTCAGTCCCCTCCCTCCATTATGCAAGCTCTGGGCCTCTCCAGGAGTACAAGCCCTACAGGGCAATTATAGATAAATCCTAGCTGATTCTGCAGCACCTGAGCTCCATAGCAGCAACTAAACAAGTGATTAGGAAAATCTGAATATGTGTCCCCATACCACCCCTCCCCCCACCCCCAGCCCACATATTTGACTCCTGCCCCTTAACTAACTTCATGGTTGCTGCACCAAAGGACAAGATGCCCCAAAACAATGATTGATTAATAAGAGCCCTGGATTTCCCTTTTTATAGGCCTTATTAGATTATATCCTTCTCCAAAACCACTCCTCCTTCAAGCTTCCCTATTACTGTCAATAGTATCCAATATTTCCAGGTATGAAACATTTTAACCTCACGGTCATCCTCTATTCCTCACTCTTATTTACGCCACATATTATTTTATCAAATGAGATGATATTCGTAAAGTGCTGAACACATTTCCTGGCACACATCAGTGTTATATAAATGTTTATTCCCTTCCTTTCCCCTTTCCCCCTACCAAGCTGAACCATCTTGCTTCTAAGTCTACAGTATCTCTTGAGTCTGATCTCTTCTTTCTACCCATACAGCCATCCCCCTTATTTAGGCCCTCATCGAGAAACTGTATGGTGTTCTTCCTGTCTGTATCTTCCTCAGAAGGCAGCGTGTCATAGGGAAGGAGAACTGTGTTCAAATCTGATTCTGACATATACTGGCTGTGTGACCCTGGAGAAGTCACAGTCTCTCAGTGGCCTAGGAAAGTCTCTAAGACTATAAATTGAAGAGAAAATGAAGATCTGTGTTAATAAAAGAAGTTTTCTTATCTGTAAGTTCCCTATACCAATGAAATCACAGGTCCAATTCCTATCCCTTATATATTTTGTAAAGTTGTGGTAAAGATTAAATGAAATATTACGTGTAAGGCATTATACGATATTATAATAGCCAATACAGCATTTCACTTACGTTCAGCTCCTATTATTAAAGTAGATTTTAGCGTGACAGCTCCAACTGGTAACTCCATTGAAAAATCCAAAATGATCTCAAAATTGTTACAACACACAAATTCTACTTCACCTATATGGTATAAATGAGTCTGAGACCCATTGGTATAGTTGAGATAGGCTCTGCTCTCCCTTTCTAGATATCATATATTTATCCCTTTTTCATGACTAATGATCTAGCCAAACTCATTTACATGAATCAATCAATGAATTAACAACTATTTATAGAGTACTTACTATGGCAAAGTAGACCTTGGGCTGATTTTAGAGTCAAGAAGACCTGAGTTCCAAAGAGATCAAACAAAAGAGAGAAAGACCCATTTGTACAAAAATATTTATAGCAGCCCTTTTTGTGGTGGCAAAGATTTGGAAATTGAAGGGAGATCCATCAATTGAGAAATTACTGAATAAGTTGTGGTATATGATTGTGATGGAATACCTCTGTTCTATAAGAAATGATGAGCAGGATGGCTTCAGAAAAACCTGGAATGACTTATATGAACTGATACAAAGTGAAGTGAGCTGAACCAGGGGAATGTTGTATACACTAGCAATATTGTAATGATGATCAACTGTGAAAAGCTTAGCAACTATGATCAAGACAATGATCTATGGCAATTTCAAAGGACTTGTGATGGAAAATGCTATCCGTCTCTAGAGAAAGAACTGATGAAATCTGCATGAAGATTGAAACATGCTTTTTAAACTTTGTTTTTCTTGTTTTTTTGTGGGTAGGTGTTTTTTTTTTTTTTTTTTTTCGCAGCCTGGCTAATAAGGAAATATGTTTTGCATAGCTTCACATGTATAATTGATATCATATTGCTTGCCTTCTCAAGAGGTGGGGAAGGGGTGAAAGGGAGAAAAAGAATTTAGAACTCAAAGTTTGAAAAAAAATGAATGTTAAAAAAATTCACATGTAATTGAGAAATATTTAACAAAAAAATAAAAAAAAAATGACTGTCTTTCTGCATCCTTGTCCATGTCTGTAACCAAACAAGCATTCAAGAAGGATCAGACACATCAATTGATGCAATACATTTTCATAATTTTATATAATTTAATATAAATTCTCCTTTATGTGCAAATGCACTTTAATTATACATAATTATAAGCAGATAATATAACTTTATTTTGAAATAAAAATTTTATTCTACTGTCTTTATGTTCTTTACTTTGTGAATAAAAAAATGCATTGTCTCAATTGATACAACTTTGTCCTTTAAGATATTCTTAAACTCTAGTCCTTCTACTAAGCACTCATTACATGCTAGAAACTCTTTTAAATACTGGTGATATGAAGAAAAGCTAAAATATTGTTCTTGTTTGCCAGGAGCTACATTCTAATGGGGGAGATGATATAAAAAATTGTACATACAAAATACATATATATGTATATGTGTATGCATATATATGTGTGTGTGTGTAAATACACACGTACACATTAATAGTCTAAATGGAAGAAAATATGAAAGAGAACCCATTAGAAGTGTTCAAAGTGCCTTTTTCCTTCTTTTCATAGGCTACACCACAAAAAATACAGTTCTTTTTTTTACTCACTCCTCTTCCCAGCTTTCTCAGTCAGGGGTGAGAGCAAGATGGTGGTTTGGAGCAGGAGGCTAAAACCTTTTACCAACCCATTCACCAAGTTGGGGGGGGGTGGTATCGAACTAGATAAATACAGTATATCCTCATTAATAATGGCCTGGGCAAAAGTTGACCTTTTCTTACTGTCTCTGAAAAAAATAAAATTAACAGTCTAATAGTGTAAACTGAACAGCAGAGTGGTGTGTTTAACCAAGTTAATGGAACAAGTGTTTTTTAAGGGCTTTGACACATTAATTTGCTCCCAATTATAAAAGCTGCTGGATTTCACCTCAGAAAGCCATTTTTAGGCAGTTGTCACACTAAGATCCTATTATTCTAAGTAATAAAACTGTACTTCTCTTAAGATATTCCATAATTCAGACTGACTTCCCTTCTGATTAATGAGAATAAGTGTGGCTACCCCAATGTGATTAAAAGAGAATAAAACCAAGATCAATGTCATTCAGCAAGCACTTATCAAGTGCCTCCTAGATGCCAGGAACAGTTCTAGACACTGGCGATCCAAAGGAAGAAATGTAATGGCTCCTGTCCTCAAGGAGTTTATATACAATAAGAGAATAGCAATTTCCAGCCATTAAGTCAAATGAGATTGAAGGATAATCTATAGCTTTACTTAGAGAGCCTAGATCTATAGCTCTCAGAAAAGTTTTCTGGTGATAATTCAACTTGAAATAATGCCAGGAAGTTTATATTGGTATCCCCCTATTTGTAGCTGAGAAAGCTGGAAATAGTGCGCAGAATAAATCCTAACTATAAGGCAAACTGACATAAACCAAATGTTCATGATAGGTCCACCTACTCTTCACAAATGGAACCAGACTAGGAACAGTAGGATCCTTGCCCATCGCTAATTTTAATCTGCTTTATTGACGTTCATCCTGATTCGATTGGAGATGGCAGAAAAGGCTCATTTAACATTAACATTAAACACTATAGGATAGATTACAAGGGCCAGGGACCTCTGGGGGAAAACAAACAGTGGACTGTTTAGTTTAACAGATGCTATGATGGATGGTTAAATTTATCATACAAGTTGTCCACAGGAATATCTCAAAATATAAACATATACATACATTTTATTCATACATATATATATATATATGTAATATATGAATAAAATTCACTGTAAGAGGTGGAATTAGTACTGTGTCCTTCAGACATTTCATGAAGTGATTCGGTAAAATTGACTTTTACCTAATCCACACTATGCTCATTTCTTCAGCAACATTTTATCTGTGGGTTGTTGTTGAGACATTTTTACTGTTTACCAGATGGGACAAGACTTTACATAACTTAAAACATCTGCTCTCCTAGCAGTCCAATATGATAGAGTATTTATGTTCCAGAATTACCCTATTCATTTCTTTTTAAATGATCATTTAAAAATATTGTAGTATGGACAAGTTTACATGTAAATTTCAAGAGACATTTAACTCTTTTCCCCCCTTTTATTATTTTTTCATGTTTGTCTTAATTCTGGATAAGTCATATTGTGAGTCACGACTAGTGTGAAATATTTGTATATTCCTCCCACTTTTGGAATGTTTGATTTGGCAAACTAGTTGTTGTTTATGTCACCCCTGCCTTCATATAGATACCTATTTACATTCATCCAAATGTAAACATAAAATACAAGAAGTCATTTCAGATAATATCATGGATCTGAATAAGCTATAAGAAAGTCTTTGTGGAACAGTGACCGTCATAGTCACGATTCCTTGAAGAGTGATCTCCATGACAGCATTTACTCTTTAAAAAATGTTAAATGGATAGACTTACTTTGCAAGGACGTGTGACTTCTCAGTTTTTGCTCAGGTGCCACTTGCAAAGAGCCTGGGAAGTTAATGTCCTTCTGCATGGCTAATGGAGATGTCATAAATGATAGCATTGCTCTATAGGTTTCAGAAAAGCCTGATCTGTGACAAAGGTTCTGGATTTTTTATTATCTCATGTCATTCAATTTAGTCATAGGAATATGAAGTGTTGTGTATTCACAATATAATTAAAATTCCAAAAGCTATCACAGGACTCTTCTTGACCTCTTCTGTCTGGCATTCAAGGCCCTTTGTGATCTAGCACTTGTCTATCTTTCAAGACTTGAAAAAGGACAAAGTTTCTCACTGCATCCAAGGCCATCTCCAGTCATCTTGATCTATATCTTCCCACTAGACCCAGATGGCTCTGGAGAATACAGTGAGTTTGGTGAGTTTGCATAGCCCTCCTTCATTTAAATCCAATTCACTTGCAAGTCATGACATCACCTTCCTGATATCCTGGTCGTCTTCAAGAACAAAGGACAAGCAACAATTTTTCAAGACTTATTAAATATTTCTCTTCTTTACATACTCTATGATGCAAGCAAACTGGCCTATCTCAATCAATCAACCAATCAACAAGCATGCATTAAGTGTCTACCATGTGCTTGGCTCACTCTGCACCTGCTACTTGTAGTTCCTCACTCACTGTTCCATCTCCCATCTCTGTGACATGATATTTGCATGCCTACAATGCACTTTGCTCCTCTACTTTTCAAGTTTTCTAATTTGCTTCAAACCTCTGCTCAAATGTCAGCACTTACATCTGGCTTTTCCTGATAATGTTTGCTACTAGTGCCTTACCTACCTGAAACTACCTTGTATCTATTTTTATATATTTTAAATATGCATCTATGTGTGCATATTGTCTTCCCCAATAGGATATAGACTCTTTGAGTTTAAGAACTGTTTCATTTTTGTCTTTTATCTCTAGTGTTTATCATTGCACTTGGCACTGTTGATCACCCTTTCCTCTTGGGTAGCTCTCCTCCTTATATTTTTATGAAACTGCTCTCTCCTGGTTCTCCGTTTCCCTATTAAGCTTTCTCTCAGTCTCCTTTGCTGGATCTTCATCCATGTCATCCATATTTATTGTGGATGCCCCCCAAGGCTCTGTCCTAGTCTTCTCTTTTTCCTCTACACTATCTCACTTGGTGTTCTCATCATCTCCCCTGGGCTCAATTATTATTTTAATATAATTGACTTCCATATCCATGTATCTATCCCTTGTCTTCATCTGAGTCTGTTTTGCGTGACCAACTTTTTTGTCTCAAATTGGATTTCTCATAGCCATCTCAAACACATGTCAAAAACAAAATTCATCTTTGCTCCCAAACCCTCTCCTCTTCCCAATTTCTTTGTTACCATCAAAGGCAGTGCAATCTTCCCAACTACTCATGATTGCAACCTCATTGCCATCCTTGACTGTCAACTTACATTCACCTCTATAGACGTGTTGCCAAATCTTCTGTCTCCCTTCATAACATTCCTTACATGTTGTATGTGCCCCTATTTTCACTCACACGTCCCTCCCTCTATAAGGTCCCCTTCACCTCTCCCCTCGATTATTGCAAGAGCCTTTTAGACTCTCTTCCTCATGTTGCTCTCCTCTCCAATTCATCCTCTGCTACCAAAGTGATTCCCCCCCCCAAAGTGTAGATGGGATCATGTTACAACTCTCCTCCCCCATTAATAAACTCCACTGATTCCCTTTTCATTCCTTAATAAAATATGAAATCCTGGTTTTGAATTTCAAGTTCTGTACAACCTAGAACTCTTCCTAATTTTTGAGTCTTCTAACTTTTCACTCTTCCTCCCAATAATCAATCCAGCCACACTAGCCAACTTGCTATTCCTTGACCACAGCATCTCCCATTTCTGTGCCTTTGAACTGGTTTTTCCACATGTTTGGAAGGCTCCTCCTCCTTGTCTCAATCTCTTAATTTCTCTAGCTTCCTTCAAGTTTCAGCTCAAATCACAGATTTTACCAGAGGCTTTTTCTGGCCTCACCAGTGACTCAGGCTTTCCTCTCTCCTTTCATGCACTTTGTTTATTTCTTATGAGTATTTTCACAGCTGTCTCTCTCATTAGAATGAGAACTCCTTGAATACAAGAAATGTTTTTGCATTTCTTAGGGTCCTCAGCAATTAGCACAGTGCCTGGCACCTAAGAATGCTTGATTTTTTTGTTTAACGGTTGAATTACTGGCACATAGTGGGTGCTTAATGAGTGCCTGCTGATTACTTGGCTAGGCACACAAACACCATCTTAACTTTTTCTTTTCAGAATTATTCCTCCATCTTACTTGCTAATGCCCACAAATCCTGACTACAATGTGGGGGTGATATCAATGACCACAGGTGTAATGTCTTAATATATATTACTATAGTAAATCTTAATATATATTACTATAATAAATCTTATGATTTGCTTTGCTCTCCCCTGTATTTCAACCTCTTCTTATCTCTTAGCAGCAGCTATAATTCTTCATTGTCTTTTTCTTATTTCTCCTCCTTTCCTAGTTCATTCTACTTCTCATACAATCAGTAAATAATTCTTAGAATGCTGCTACCCTTCCAAGTGAAGATTGGAGATACAATGAAAAGACAGTTCTTGGAGATACCAGGCCCATTGCCATATTTTTCATCCTTGAACTTTGGTTAGTTCTTGTTCAGGCCTATTCCTCTCCTGCAAGCCCTTTGTCAATTTGCCTTCTAGGCCACTGTAAATATGAATTATCAGAGGAAACTAACTGCTAATATGTTTAACTGTGATCTCCTAGCAATGACACCCTGCCTTTTTTTATGTATTTTTGCTATTTATGTGTTATTTGTATTTGCTTTTATTTGTTACTGCTATTCAATTGGCAGAAATGTCAAGTTACATAGAATGGGATGGAGGCTTCGCAGCAATTGCCTGGGAAATGTTTTTATTTAGACAGGTTATTCAGCACTCTTCAACTAGCCTATGAGTAGGCCATGGGATAATTTGGGCTCTGACCAACAAAGAACAGTTATTGTAGTAATAGCAATTTGACATAGCAAATAAGAAGTTGAAAGAAACTTTTCAATACACTAACTTACAGTGTAAGATTTGAAAGAGGAAAGATATTTAATTTTAGCTCCTTTCACCTTATCTTGGCTACATTTGTTCAAGACAAATAGGGACAAGAAACAGAGTGTGTTCCATTGAAGGTTTTCCACATTCGACAACTTTGTTATACAAACTTTGACAAGGATTTTATGCACCATTGATAGATGTAGCATATGACAGTAGTTATCTGTAGCTAAGAGTGATTCTCCATTTTAGTCAGTTTTCTTAGGGAAGCATTGTGGGGGGAGGTTCAACTATTTGCACCTTCCAATTGATGTAGAAGAGGGACAGGGGAAATAATATGTGTCTATCACATGGATTCAATGCACTTTGAGACCTTGGCATTTTCTAAAGGGAAAACTAAAGGTAAATGAGAAGAAAGGAGGTGAAAAGGAGACAAATGAATACCATACAAATATTTTGTAGCACATATATTTTATAAGACATCATTGCTATTCATTCCTGATTCCAACCTTGCAGAGCAATGCAACCATTTGAAATGAATCACAATAAAAATTTATAACTATCCAGACCATGAATAGAAATGATGAGGATAGTGAACAGTAGATTTTTCTAAAAGAAAAACTTACTAAAAATTCTCATTTTCTATGGGTCGAATCAAGGTCAATTTTGGGTGCCATTATTTAAATATATCTTTCAAAGGTCAATCTCTGTATGGGAAAACCAGAGGGTTAAAAGGCTTATATTTCTTGAAAATTGAGTAGGGTAAGATTCTTATTCTATTCTCAATGAAAAAACAATCTACTCTCTCATTGTAGCCAGATATGTCAGATTACATTTATTATATATTGCAAAGTTATTAAATATACAAACATCTTCTTGTACAAAGGTTCTGACAAATCTTTGTACTAAATCTTCCTAAATGCTTACACAATTGTCATTCTCTAAGTCGTACCAGTCATTATTTTCAGAACCTTTTTTTTTCATTAGTACTAGGTGACACGAAATCTCTTAGACTGAATTTCCCTGGATTTAATTAAACATTAAAATTAAGTTCAGAAAAAATCTGGGGCTTTGTAATACTTTAACTACCCAGAAATAGATCTTTTTGGATGGATTCTTGCTCCTATTTATCAACCTATGCAAATACCAACTGGTGACACTCTCTTTCATAGGCATTTTGTAATTTATTTATTGAACTGAATGGAAAGCCAAATTATCTTACTTCCTACCGAGCTCTGTAGAAGAAAGGGACATTCTCTTTAAAACAAAGCCCCCTCTTTTTATTGCTGATAGTTTTCCAGTGATTTTGCATGACTGCAAGTCATAGAACATTGCAGTCTCTGAAGAAATCAGGTTGAGATCACCCAAAGGGAAATGGAGAGGCCCTTGGTGAGCATGAGCAGGCTGTATTACATTATAAACAAGAAACTAAATAGCAGAAATGGCATGAGGGATGTCATAAAAGAAAAGTCTGACTAGGAAAAATAAAAGTGGGCTGGTCATGTATCAACTATAAGATTGTTGTTGTTCTTGTCCTTTATTCTCAAAGAGGACCACGACATCAGGAAGGTGATGTTATGATTTGCAAGTGAATTAGGTTTAAGTGAGGCATGGCTGTGCAAAGTCACCAGCCTCACTCTCCTCTGGAACCATCCGGGTCTAGTGGCAAGATATAGATCAAGATGATTGCGGATGGCCCAGAATGCAGTGGAGACCTTGGCCTTTTTAAGCTAAGGTCTTTCCCAGATCTCAGTTTGACTGAGGCAATGCCCATTCAGTGATTAAGTCTAGGCAATGAATGAGGCAAAGAATGGCCTCTTTTACCAAGTTAAAAAAAATCAGTTTGAGAGGGAAAGACCCTTAGAGGTTTAGGCCAAAACAAAACAACCAATTGCTATTTACACTCACTCTGAGCCATCAGGGCCCAAACAATGACCAAGTGAGCCTTGGGCTGGTACTTATTGTTGGCTAATCAATGAGAGCCAGAGTGATTTGAGTTTAAGGCATGGTCCTTAAGAAAGAAATCTAGCCTATAAACTGCAAGATATCTTGCAAAGTGTCAGTGATCAAAATTTATATTTCTTTGGGCAGAATATCCACAGGTAAGGGTATGATACCCTATATGGAGAGAAAGAGAAGAAGGAGGGAGGAAGGAAGGAAGGAAGGAAGGAAGGAAGGAAGGAAGGAAGGAAGGAAGGAAGGAAGGAAGGAAGGAAGGAAAGAATGAAGGAAGGATGGAGGAAAGAAAGAAGGAAACAAGGAAGAAAAGAAAGAAGGAAGGAAGGAACTGTGCTGCCCACACGGAACTGGCCAGTTAGGTCCCCAGTGGCACTGCTCCTAGTACTCACAGCCTGTTGTTTGTGCTTTATTCTTGAAGAGAACTGTGACATCAGGAAGGTGATACCATGACTTGCAAGTGAATTTGCTCAAATAATGAGCAGAAAAATCAGAACCTGAACAAAAATCTCCTAACTCACAGTCCCATGTTCTAGTCACTAAACCATACTCCAATAGACTTGCTCCTTAAAAGTTAGACTTTCCTGAAGAATTAATAAGAAAATTCCTTTCTGTGCAGAGTGGTGGTGGTGGTCTATGAATGTGGAACAATGTATATACTGTCAGGTTTGATCAGTCGTGTTGTGAGGTTCCAATGAGATAATGTAATGCATTTACCAACATTAGAGTTCTATGTAAATGCATTTTATTATCATTATTGTTAGCCTATAGTCACCAGAACTCCAGTCTAATGATGACTTCATTTTCTGAGCTTTCTATCCTAAATAGAATTAATGAAGAGACTACATACTTCATTGATGTCTATATGACATTAATATCACATGAACAAGGCTCCAGCATATTGGGCAGATACCTTGTAGTAAATTCATGAAATAAAATGAAGGAGGCATAGACAAAATGCAACCTATATCATTGGTGGGAATTCCATATCAATGAAATACCAAATCCACTGGTGTATTTCAAAGTAGGGAAGGGAGACAGGAGAACATTGTAGGACAAGGTAGGTGGGGGGGAGACCTATTCTTCCTTAGCAAATTTTGCCTTAAAAATAGAAATGAAGAAATTTCAGAAGTTCAGTGGCAGCCAGAATCAAGTCATGGGTGCTCATTGTGTTTGAAAGCACCAAATAGAGAGGAAAATGAATGCATCAATCTTTCGATATTGAGCATCTCTTCAAAAATAGAGCTAATCTTTCACTTCAATCTCCTTCTCCACTCATCCACATAAAAGAGAGATCAAAATTAAGACCCTAGAGTTGAAATCTGTTGTATGTCCCACAAAAGTGCAATTGATCCTTAGATTCAGAGCAAAATGCCAGCCACATTTCCACCTTCAGAAAATAGAGCATAAGATATTTTTTGGAGCAGCCAACTAAATAGAACTGTGGCAAGCAGCTGTGAACTGTCTCTTTCAGCACCTGACCTCCTCAGTGTCTTAATAAAGTAACCCACAAAGTGTTATTCTCTCATCAGTGCCAAGATTTATTTGTAGAGTGCTAAATAAAGCTATTTTCCAAAATGGGCAATATTGTGCATTGCTCTGCTCAGAATGACAGTTCTGTTATGGGGCAGGAGATGGGTAGGAAAACACTAGCCTGTTACTTCCCCCTGTGACCACCACTAGTAAAAGAGATGTAATGAGATTCCAAATTAGATTGCTGAACCTCACAGACAAGGTGCTTCACATCTGTGAGATGTTCAGTTTGACTTTATAATGAGTTCACCTAGCAGAATGAGTCACACTTGAAATCAAATACTTTGCATGCAGGATGAAATAAGTGGGGATCAATCAGTCAGGGAAGTAGCAATTGCTCTGAATATAATGATAGACTGAGCTTAAAAGAGGTTTGGGGTTAGCGTGGCAAATGGAGTTCAAGAAGGACCAGTTCAGAAACTGGGATATTAGACAGGGACAGTGAGATTCCACTAGCACCCCACTGCCAGGAGAGCACTGAATGTGTTAACCTGAGCAAAAACATCTGGGATGTGATGGTGAGTAAGAACAAGGCTCACCAGACTCGGCCAAACAAACAGGCAAACAAAAGCAGCTATCAACTTTACCTCCTAAATCATAATTTCCTGACTGTTTTTTCCTGGGCTACTTTTATCCTGTGGCAGCCCTTGGGGAACACAAAGGGAACAAACTTTGACAATGAGGTTGTTTTGTTGTTATACGCCTCCTCCATCCTTCCATAATACTAAACGCAGCACCTCTTCCCCCAGCCCCATAACATGACTGATTGTCTCCTGCAGATACTCAGTATCTGCCTTAGAAGTAACTTCAGCCCAGCAAGTGTCTGAAGAGCAGCAGAGGATAGCAGAGGTATCTGAAATCTTTAATTGAATAGCCATTTATCTCACAGAAAACAAAGAAGCCAGCCAACCGAAGGATGGATTGCCATGTAGGACTACATGGATGGACAAGGCTATCCCCTCCAGCTTCTCTTATCCCAGTCACTCTGCCATGATTAGGACACCTGCCAGGGTTAGGGTATGGCCCTAAGGAAGAGATCAGCTGCTGGAAATAATCAGGGATGCCCCAGGTGTGACCCACTGCCTTTCCCCCCAGAACCAACATCATTACCTGTTTCACTGTCTGGTGGGGAAGTGTCACTGGTGGCCTCATTAACAGTGGATAGTACAGAGAGCCATAGTACAACTTTTGGCCTTTCAGAAGTATTTGAAGCTTATATTAAGGAGGGGGGAAAAAAGGGAACAGATGTCATGACTCACCTTTTGCTTTTTTTAATCCTGAGGCTGTCACTCATAGGATTCTGAACAGAATAAAACAGAGCCAATGGGAAACTGTCTGAAACCTAATCTAAGTGTGGAAGCTGGCCTGCGAGAATCATTGCTTTTGTAGGTAAGGACTGAGACCCTGATGACCTTCTCTTCTACTTTCCCTTTAAAAATATGTTTTTGATTTGATATAGCTTTCTGGCTAAGGCCAGCTGTAGCTGCCATCCACCATTCTTCCAGGCTAGCCACTGGCATGGCTTTGTTTTTTGGCCTGAGGCTGCCTTCAGGAACTCTAATACAGTCACAGAAAAGCAAAGAGCTAGTTTTCAACCTAACCATTCTTATCTGTATCTAATGATTGAAATGCTTTGCTTCAGGGTAGAGAATAGTTATGGCCCCACCCAATATTCTTTTCCTCCTCCGGAGTATAGGACTGAACTGGTATAAAGATTTTTGAGGGGCAATGTGATGTTGTGGAAAGAGCACTAGATTTGGAGTCAGGAAGACAAGCTTAAATATTGCTTTAAACACCCCAATAGGTGACTCTGGGGAAGTCTGCTTGCCTCAGTTTTCTCATTTGTAAAATGGGGATGATATCACCTACTTCTGAGCGCTGTTGTGAAGATAAAATGAGATAACATTCACAAAACATTTTGTAAACTTTAAAGCTCTATATAAATGCTAGCTATTGTTATTGTAAAATGAGAGGGTTGGATTTGATGTCTTAAAAAGTTCTTTTCAACTTCATTTACAATCCCATGATACCATGAATTAGACCTACACAACTGCCTCAAGGTGTTACTCCTCCTGTTATTAGTTAGACTCTCCCAAAAGCCTTAAAATAATAATACCCATATTGATTATTCATTTGTGATTAGTAATCAACTGAACACATGACACATTAGGTATCATGCAAGGTATTGGTGATAGAAATGAAACCACACCTGCCCTCAAGGAACCTTTATCTATCACATATAATCTTTCACTTAAACCTCACAATAGCCCTGTGATTAAATGAAATCATATTTATAAAGTGCTTAGCATAGTGCTGGGCACATAGTATATGTTATATAAACGCTTATAGACTTCCTCCTTCCCTTCCCTATGAGGTAGGTTATTCAAGGATTCTCATACCCATTTAAACAGATAAGAAAATTCACACTCAAAGAAGTGATTTAAGATTACCAATCAGCCAGTCACTTACTAAGCATTTATTAAATACTTACTATGTGCCTTATAAGCACTTATTTAGCACCTACTTACTCACAGCGTAACAAAGCCAGAGTTATAGCCAAAGTCTCCTGATATCAGACCCACCACATTCACTGCCCTACATCATGCTAACCAATGCTTAGCATATTAAACAATGAACAATACTATTACATTTCATATATGCACTCAATTAGTAGATACTCCACTATGCCACTCTATAGTCACTGCTCTTAGGAAGTTTGTATTTTCTATCAGACATATAGAAATGAGTTCCGAGGTTGATACTGAGTAAAAAGAACTATGGATGAATGCTTACAGTGGTGATTTTCTTTTCTCATTGTTTTTTTTTTTCTCCCTGATTTGCTTTTCATTCACTTCTCTTGCACTCCTTGAATCTCTTTGTCTCATTCTTTGACTGTCTTAGGGAGATGGTGTGCACTTTTCCAACTTGAATCTCATTTTGTTATTCACTGCCCATGTTTTTTTATTCCTAAGGGCAAAGGCAAGGCTGACATTCTTGTGTGCATGGCTGATAAAGGCTTTAGAAAAAGAAATAATGAGACAGAGACCAACAGAGACCCACAAAATACCCAGCATAGAAGTAACAGAAAAATGATGTTATCTTAAAAACAGAAAGCTTGTCATTATATATGCTTCGGATGTGGTTCTGTGTCTGAGTAGCCTGGAAGACAGGCAGGGAACATTTATTGAGCACCCATGGTGTGCAGAGAGGATTGTCCTAGGCACTAAGGAGAATTAAATGGAATACAGGCATTTAGTATTTAATAGGAGATGTGGGACAAAAACTAATGAAAAGAAATGAAATCACAGAAACTGAAACATATGCGTAACTAATTACAGATCTATGTAGCACAAAGTGGGTTGCTAGAGTGATTTGACCAGCAAGAAGAATCTGGTGAGATTTTTCCAGGAAGCCACCATAGGGGAAGTGAGTCATGAAAAATAAATTGAAATTCAACTTGCATAAGTGTACCTCCTAGAGAAAAATCTAAAATGCAGAGATGTAAAGAATTGGGAGTCTGGGATAAAGATGCTTGAAGCCCTTTCTGTTGTATTACTCCTACTTCATTGGTTCATAGGTCTAGGCAGGGGTGGGGAACCTGTGGCCTCACAGCCACATGTGGCCCTCTAGATGCTCAAGTACAGCCCTTTGAATCCAAACTTGAGAGAACAAATCCATTTATAAAAGGATTTGTTCTGTAAAATTTGGACTCAGTCAAAGATCTAGAAGGCCGCACGTGGCCTTGAGGTCTCAGGTTCCCTGCCCCTGGTTGGGCTAGCAGCCTTAGCTCTAATTCACCCATCCCTCCCGCCATTTTACAGTTGAGAAAACTGAGGCCAAGAGAAGGGAAATGACATGGTCAAAGCAACAAGGGTAGAGTAAGTTGCAGATCCAGGATTTTGACTCAGGTCCTATAGCATGAAGGTTATTACTCTTTCTAGTCACTCTTACTTTAGATTTGCTTCTATTTCTCTAATCTCAGCTTTTGAGGGGTGTGTGCACGTGCGCACGTGTGTGTGTGTGTGTTTGTGTGTGTGTGTGTGTTTGTGTGTGTATGTGTCTATATTTGTGGGATATAGCTATGAGTGATGGAGAGGCAGGTTAATGCAAAAGTCCCTTTCATTTTCTACTGCCCATTCTCTTGTCCTTGTTGTCTCTGCATATGATTCTTCCATTCTCTAAGGCTAGTGAATTTGAAGCCATCTTGGAAGTTTCAGTTTCCCTCAGCTCCTTTGCCCACCCAAACCACTGAGAAGTTTTGCTTAATCTTCCTAGAAAAAAGAATCTTTTGGATTCAGTCCTTTCTTTCTATTGTAATAATCCCCATTCTAACCAAGGCCTTTATTACATCACATCTGGATTACGGCAATAGTCTTGTAACTGATATCCCTGTCTCCAGTTTTCATGCTTTCTGTCTTCCCATTCTACACACTGCTGCTACCACTTTTTTTGGGGGGTGGGGAGGGGAGTTAAAGTAGGGTAGGAATTAGAATTAGAATTTCATAGGTATGAGTAATGTCTAGTTAGGGAATTTCTGTCATCAATGCAGATCGATGCTTACTCTGAAACTTACGTTCTTAGAAAGTTGCCTAGGCATGCTGAAAAGTAGGAACTTGCTGAGGGGTCACACAGCCAATGTGTGCCACAGGGGAGATATGAGCCCAGGTCTTCCCACTTATAAGATCAACTCCATTGACTGAGCAATGCTGCCACTTATTTGGTGACGGATTAGTGGTTCTAAAACATCACTTTCAACACATCTCTGCTGTTAGTTCAATTAAAAAAGAGAAAGAAAAGAAAAAAAAAACAACATTGCTGATTCATAGGGTGAGAAAGGAGGGCACAAGTTTCTCCTACCAGGATGAGACTGACTTGCCAACATATTTCAGTAGCAAGGATTACTGAAATGGATGCAGATGATTTTAGCTCATCCTCTAGAAACCTGCAGCTGCAAGTGGTCAATTATGAGCAAAGAGAGGAAAGAGCCAGGTAAAACTTTTGTTGTTTTGAGATAGCTGGGTTGGGCTGGTAAGAGGCTTCTGGCTATTTGCATTCCATCTACTACAGTGTATGGTCCTAAAGGTACATTGTCTAATCTAGGAAGTGTGTGCTCTGTGTTCGTTTCCCTGGGAATGAGTCTCTTCCCATAGAGTCCCTGCTTCAGAGAATGATGATGAAACACCACAGGTGTCATGAGAAGTAGTAGTATACTTCATGAGAATTAGTGTAGTGGTGTAGTGGAGAGAGCTGAGGACCTGTGTTTAAATTTCCACCCTGACATTCCTAGGTTGTGAGTCCTTGAGCAAGTAACTCTGCCTTTCCTCATCTATGAATGGGGATTACATTATTACCTACTTCAGCATTGTTTTGAGGGAAGAACTTTAAAACAAAACAAAACAAAACTTGTGAGTTGTTGTTACTTTTCAGAAAAAGAAGAGATGGTACATGGTGTTTGGCAGCTCCCTGATGGAGGGTATCAAGGCAGTGTGGTAAACTAACCTGAACAGTAGGGAGGTATCCTATGGCTCTGGATATAGTTCAGAGATGTAATGGAGACTGCTTTGAGAATTGTTGAAACTGATGGCCACTACTTGTTTCTGATACTTCACATAGGGACAGATTATTTTGGCAGAAGAAACCTAGAACAAGTTTTAAAGAATGAAGAAGGCCTAAGAAAAATGTTGAAGAATGTATGGGTGAAATTAATATTTTCATCACCATTGCTAATTGTCATGGGGGCTCCAGAAGAGAAAGGCAGAATTAGAAAGTAAACAATTGGGTAAAGAAGATGGTTTCTGAGAATTAGATTTAAATTTCTGGCTCATGGCTTAAAATGTAGAAACAATAATAGTTATCATTTATATAGTGCTTCCTATGCCCCATGCCCTGTACCAAGTGACATAATTATTATTGCATTTAATCCTCCTAACAACCCTGGCAGGTAGGTGCTGTTAGTATCTCCATTATACAAATGAGGAAACTGAGGCAAAGGGTAAGTAACTTGCCTAGGGTCACTCAGGCAGTGTGTGAGGCCAGATTTGAACTCAATTCTTCCTGACTCTAGGCCCACTGTTCTCTCCTCCGCACCATTTAGATGCCTCATTGACTCCTGATCATGGAGAGAGTTTGTTTAATGAGAGCTAAAACCAACATTTTTGCCAAGGAAATTAGTAAATTGAATCAAGAGGACATTAAAATGAAAATGGAAGTTGGGGGAAAAAATTGTCTATGTTTACTTGTCAAGCCAGTTGCTACAGAGATTAGTATACAGAACATAAGAAGAAGAATCAGTAATTCTGATTAAAAAATATAATTTTCAGGAAAGTATAACCAAGAAAATGGGAAGTAATAATGTATATATGTAAATATTCAAAGCATGAGTAATAAATTTTTAGGTATTAATCCAAGAAGGTAAATTTTTAGGTATTTATAATTTTTAGATAGTAATCCAAGAAGGTAAATTTCTCCCCGCATGTATCATCAAGATATTTCAGGATATAATTCATACACTTTATCCAAAAGAAGAGTTATAAGAGGAAAAATAGTTCAGGGAAGCTAAACTCATAAACAAGAGGTGAGAGGTTTGATAAAAACAAAACAAAGCAAAACAAAAACCATTTAGTTGAGAACCAAGGAGAGGAAAAACATCTAACATCTCTCATCATCTACTCTTTGATTCTAGTCTTTAATAAAGTAGCCCTTTGGCTTGCCAACGCTAACCCTGCTATATACACCCTCAATCCTCTTCTCTCCCCTCTTCTCCAGTAGATAACTTCCACCATCATTCCTTCTTTCTCTATCATCTTCAATCTATAGCTATCTAACCATGTCTATGATGCCTATGAGCATGTTAAATAACTGGGTCCTTGTTGCCTCTGAAAACATCTCTATCTCCTTCATTCTTAAAACAAACATAAAAACAACCAAACCCAAACCAAAAATAGCAACAACAATAAAAAAAGCAAAACAAAGAAAAAAACAAACACCTCGCTATATCCTACCGTGTCTTTTCTATTGTTCTATGTTTCTCCTCCATTTTCAAACAAACTTTTTTTTTGTTTGTTTTTTTAGGCAATTGGGGTTAAGTGACTTGCCCAGGGTCACACAGCTAGTGTCAAGTGTTTGGTCTGAGGCTGGATTTGAACTCAGGTCCTCCTGACTTCAGGCCCAGTGCTCTATCCACTGTGCCACCTAGCTGCCCCTTCAAACAAACTTCTTAAAAGAGGCATAAACCATGCTTTCACATTCTCTAGTCTTACTCTCTTCTAACCTTTTGCAATATGGCTTCTGACCTCATCAATCAATTGAAACAACTCTCTCCAAAGTTATTAATAATATTTTAATTGCAAATTCTAATGACATCTTTTTCAATCCTCGTCCTTCTTGACCTCTTTATATAATTTAAAACTGTAGATCATCACCTCCTAGAGACCCTCTCCTGCTCTTTTGTGGTTCTCCTCTTGTTGCACTGCTCCTTCTCTGTATTCTTTGCTCAATTTACCATCCTATCATGCCCATTAACTGTAGGTGTCCACCAAGGTACTCTCCAAAACTTTCCTCTTTTTTTATATACTTTCTCACTTGGTGACCTCATTAACTCCCACAGGTTCAAACATCATCTCTGCATTAATTATTTCTAAATCTATATATCTAGTCCTAATAGTTAGAGCTACAGTCCTGCTTACCAACTGCCTAGACAGTTCATACTAGACATTCTGTAAATATCTATAATTCCATATATCCAAAACAAAAGCAATGATCTTTCCTGGAAAACCCACCTTTCTTCTGAATTTTATTCTAACTGTGTGTGCACCACCATTTTCCCATTCACCTGGGATCACAACCTTGGCACCATCCTTGAGTTCTCAATCTTACTCAACCCATATATCCAATTAATCAACAAATTTTACTGTTCCTAACTCCATGATATCTCCCATGCAAGTCTTCTCTCTCTAAAGGAAACTGCATCCTGCTAAAAGGCACCATAGATAATGAAGTAACATCATTCCTAAACATATATGTGCCAAGTGGTATAGCATCCAGCTTCTTAGAGGAGAAGTCCAGGGAGTTACAGGAAGAAATAGACAGCAAAACTATACTAATAGGGATCTCAACCTCCCCCTCTCTGAACTAGATAAATCTAACCACAAAATAAACAAAAAAGAAGTTAAGAAGGTAAATAGAAAAGTTAGATATGGTAGACCTCTGAAGAAAATTTAATGGGGATAGAAAGGAATATACTTTTTTCTCGGCGGTACATGGCACATACACAAAAAATTGACCATGTACTAGGGCATAAAAACCTCACAATCCAATGCAGGGAGGCAGAAATATTAAATGCATCCTTTTCAGATCATAATGCAATAAAATTATATGTAATAAAAGTCTTCTCTCCATAAATATGACTTCCACTCTCACCTATACTATTGGAATAGCCTGTTAATTTGGTTCCCTCCCTCAAGTCTCTTCCCTCTCCAAGCCAATCTCCACATATCTACCAAAATGATTTTTATGAAGTATAGGATTTATATGTTTCAAGTATACGTGTCAGAGTCAGGAAAATTTTGACTTCTACAATGCTTCAATAATGTCTGGCCTCTATATTGCTATACCCTTTTCTTATGAAAAGTATGAGGATATGGGTTTCTTCTTAGAATGTTTTAAATATGAGTTCTGTTTTTCCCACCTCCAAGGAATATAAATGAATTATTATTTCTTGATGTAGGATATATATTTGTATGTATATATATAATATGTATGTGTGTATATATATATACTTGTATGCATATATACACATATGCACACATACATATATAGACATATACACATACATATACATGTACACATACACAGATATGTGCATATACACACATACATACATATATGTGTGTATATTTGTAAATGTATGTGTATATACATATATGCACACACAAGGTGGTGGAACAGTGGATAGAGGACTGGACTTGGAATTAGGAAAGCCTGAGTTTAAATCTGGCCTCAGATACTTACTAGCTATGTGACCCTGGGCAAGTCATATAACCCTGTTTGCCTCAGTTTCCTCATCTGTAAATGGAGCTGGAGAAGAAAATGGCAAACCTACCTAGTATCTTTGCCAAGGAAAACCTCGAATGGGGGTCATGGAGAGTTGGACATGACTGAACAACAACATATATACTCTCTGTATGCATTTATATATATATATATATATATATATACACATACACACACACAGACACACACACATATACATATACGTATATATATATATATATACCTAAATGTATAAATACATACATATTTCTACATTGCTGTATTGATAAGTGAGTGTTTTATCTCACTGTTGTTGTTGTTCCGTTCAGTCATGCCTGACTCTTTGTGACCCTGTGGACCTCTATCCATAGAGTTTTCTTGGCAAAGATATTGGGGTGGTTTGCCATTTCCTTCTACAGTGACTCACTGATCCATTGGCAAGTGGAGGTTAAGTAACTTGCTGAATGTCACACAGCTAGGAAGTTTCTGAAGCTAGATTTGAACTCAGGTCTTCCTGACCAGAGGCCCAGCACTCTATCCACTACACCACCTAGCTGCCTCCTATCCTTCTGTTAGGGTCTTTTAAATGGGAAATTTATTCTCCCTCTCTTCTTGAATCTGAGGTACCATTTCACATGTAGAATTCCAAGTGAAAAAAAAACAACTAAACAACCAATGAAAAATGAGAACTTCTATTAGACCTTGGATCCTTTCGCATAAGAGAATCACCCAAAGCTATTCTCCCAGTACTTGATGGATAATTGGCATATATCTGTTAAGTTTTGATTTTCTCTTGCCTTTTTTTTGTTTTAACCCCTAAAATCAGATGAAGAACTTTACTCAAAAATAGAAAATTTACTCAATAATCAATAACATTACCCCATAGTTTCTGACATCCTTGATAAGATGATCCCTTCCTAACCCTCTTATTAACCACAGGTAATTAAGGAACATTTTGCTTATATACTCTTACTTTTCCCCTCTCACCTTAACCAATTACTGTTGCCAAAGATCCTAAGACATACATCAGGAAGCAGAGGTACCATATAACATCTTGTTCCCTACCAGTAATCGTCCTGGAATCCCTGAAAAAAAAGGGGGAACATTTCTAACACACTTTTGAAATAAGACTTCTACTATTCAATAGGGATATCTTGGAAGCCAAGGGAAATCTCTGGACCTGCTACACCAACATACCATCACCCCAATCTGTGCCCAAATTTAGATGCCTGTGGTATCATCCCACTTCTATCTGTCTCTAGTCACTCATAAAGGATGTTCTTCAACAAATCTTAACACACATAAATCTTGTGTTCCTTTTCCCGTCCCTAGTGAAGACATTTGTGTTACCACTAAATCATTCATCTGCAGAGATATTTATTGCCAAATGAAAGAATTGAAGTGGGCAGGAAGAACTTATCAAAACTCCTCATCTTTAAATTTCTCAAAGTCAGGAAATCCTCACTCCAATTATTGTAGTGGTAGTCAGTAAAGGCCCTAATTTATCAAGTTGTCAATCTACTCATTAAACTCCTGTGGCTCCCTATTATTCAAGGATTAAATATAAATGCCTGTGCTTAACTTTTGGGAGTCTTCATCACATGGCCCTTTCCTAACTTTTTACACATTACTTCCCTTCATGGTTTTTACAGCCCAGTTATGCTGGTCTATGTGCTGTTTTTCACAAATCGTGCTCCATCTTCCATCTCAATACCTTTGCTCTGGCTGTCCCCAGTTCTTAGAATCCTTTTTTTTCCCTGTTTCCAATTTTTGGAATCCCTGGCATCCTTCAGTTTCCATTCCACTTAATGCAGGAGACTTTTATTGGTTCCCTTCCCTCTTTCTCTGTGAGCTGCTAATGTCTTCCCCTCCATAGTCACTTTCCTTCTACCTTGTTTATATTTATTATGAACTTAATTTAATACATACTGTTTCTGCCTTTAGAATGGGAGCTTCTTTTGGAAAGGAACCATTTTTGATTTTTCTTGTATCCTCAATTAATCATTGTGCAAAGTATATCTTGCACAGAAGAGTCAGTGTAGGTTTCATACATGCTTGTTGATTGATAGATCTAACCCTCATTTTGGTTCTGCACCTATGATTTTGTTGGTGTGCTCCATCAAAGAACTCTCTATTAAAGTAAATCTACAGTTGCTCTGCAGCTTAAGATCTTAAGATTGTTGTTGGGATTGAGAAGTTAAATGACTTATCTGTCACAAATCTAATATGTTTCAGAGGCAGAACTTGAACCCAGATCTTTTTGATTTCGTAATTGCTCTCTATCCATTATCGCGTAATGCTTCCTGATTTTACAAATGAGAAAACTGAGGAAAAAAAGGTTATATGATTGTACGATGCCACACAGGTAGTGAAAGCCAGGCCTGGAATTTTAGGTAATCTAACTCTAAGCCTTCTGTTATTTGTACTGCCCAATAGGTATTCTCTCACTTTTTTTTTCAACTTGGAGTCTGTGCTAGACTGTCTCCATGACAATGGTGAACACTTTTGGTGAGCGTTTCTTCCTTTTTATGTCTCAAGTGATATGAACAATCAGAGGGCTTCCAAATGGGGCCATCACTGTTGTTATACCTCTCAAGGAAATCTTGTATGATACCAACATAGGTACTGGAGGCCCTTTGTTGGAGGACATTGTCTAGCAGCATTCCTTCTACTGAATCAAATACTTCTCTACAGTGAATCAATGATAAGGCCAGTGGAATGTTGCATCCTCTATACCATTTGGTCAGTTGTATGATGGAAAAAATGGGGTCTATTATGAAATATTGTTTTCAAAAACCTGTGTATTTGTTTCTCCTATGTTCATCAACAATGACCTAAATATGTGTATGTACTATTCTCCTAAATATCATTTATGGATAGAAAAGGAGGCAAATAGGTTGAGTTACTGATATTCTGTCAGTTTTTTGGGGGGGGCAGTGGAGGACAATAACTTCTGAGACTTATTTTTTCTTCCTATGCCATCACATTACCAATGGATGGTGAGATGATTTTTAGAAAAATATTGCACTATTTACACCAAGCCTTAAAACGTTGCAGATCCTCCTGGATGAAGTCTATCCTTACTCAAAACAGTCTGGTTTGACTGCTCACACAGGAATAATTAAACAGTTAAAGAATGACTAGTTCAGGCTATGATGCATAGTTGTGCATACAATCTATAGTGCTTCTATCTATCTATCTTTCTTCCTTCCTTCCTTCCTTTCTTTCTCTTTCTTTCTTTCTTTCTTTCTTTCTTTCTTTCTTTCTTTCTTTCTTTCTTTCTTTCTTTCTTTCTTTCTTTCTTTCTTTCTTTCTTTCTTTCTGTCATAGTCAAACTGTAGAGTTTTTTATCTATCCACCACATGTAACACATACTGCGATATGTGGAATATATATATATATATGTATATACATATATAAATATGTATATATATACACACACATAGATACCTTTTGCAAACTATGTGTGTGTATACACACATGAACATCTATCTATCTATGATTTCATGTTCTTGGGTAAAATAGACTGTCTATTGGTGGTCTGTTGTTCTTACTACCTCCCTGGCCCTATTCTTTCCCATTATACATTTTCTCCAGTGGTATCTTTATATCATTTTTCCTGTGTAATCTATCACTTGCAATGCATTTCAGTCTACTCATATATGTCATGTACCTCTCCAATGGAGAGACCTACACTCTCTCTTGATATCCACAAAATTAAAAAAAAAAACATACTAAGAAAGTCTTTAACTCATTAGGTGGGTCTACTGAGGTGAATTTATGGGAGGATATTATTGAAAACAACATAGTTTGAGCAAGCAGGGATGGATTCCAATTGTAATCTGTTTCATTGACTACAATATCCACATCAATGTGACTATCATCTAATTGCAACACTCTTAGAGTATTGGGATATCACTTTCCTTTATCCAAGAACATGAAATTGCTCGCCTTTACTCCTGGTTGCCTTTTCAGCTTCTTATCTATCCTAATGCATGCTTTAATCCACATTTCCCACTATCCTCAATACTCATCTTCCTGCTGAGTCTAATGGGAATGGATCTCCAGTTTTACTGTCTTTTTCTGCATCAATGTCTTTAATACTGGAAAAAAAATCAATCAACAAATGCCCAAGTTCTTCTTTATGTTACACACACACACACACACACACACACAAACACACACATACACATACACATACACATACACATACACACACACACACACATTTCTATCTATGATTTCATGTTCTTGGGTAAAGTAGGCTGTCTATTGGTTGTCCTTTGTTCTTACTACCTCCCTGGCCCTGTTCTTTCCTATTATAAATTTTCTCCAGTGGCATCCTTTACACCATTTTTCCTGTGTAATCTATCACTTGCAATGCTGTTTGAAGTGCTGAAGATACAAATAAAAAGCAAAAATTAATCCCCAATCTCAAGAAATTTACATTCTAAGGAAGTGGGGGTGAAACAACATATATAACTTTTATTAAGCATCTATTATGTGCTAAGCATTATAGTAAGCAGTGGCAATGAGCTAGAAAATGTGAAACAAATACAGATTAGCAGAAAGATAGCATTAACAGAATCAATTCTAGCAGCTGGGGAAACCAAGAAAGAGTCCTAGAGGAGGTGGCATTTGCACTGATTCTTGAAGAGACCCAGGGAAGTGTGAGTGAGCTTTCTAGGCATGATGGAGAGCCAGTTCAAAGGCACAGAGATGTGAAATTCAGCTTCTATCATGTTGTGAGGAACAGTAAGTAGGTCATCATGGCTGTACCAGAGAAATCATGGAGGAGAGGAACATTTAAAGATATTAGAAAGCTAGGAATGGAGCAGTTTTTGAAGAGTTTTTAAAACCACACAGAATAGTTTATATTTTATCTTAGAGGGCTACAGGGAGACATGGGGGTTTATTGAGTACGGTGAGTGGCATGGTTGGAACTCCACTGCAGGAAAATCACTTTGGCAACTGTGTAGAAGATTGAATGGAGTAGAAAGGTACTTAAGCCAGGGAGACCAATTAGGAGATCATTGTAATAGACCAGGTGACAGGTGAAGGGGGACTGAACTAAGGTAGCTATAGGGACTATCTCCTGTATCTTTTAGTATGGCTACTGCTTAGCATAGTGCTTGGCACATAGTAGGTGCTTAATAAAGGCTTATTAACTGACTATATGAGTAGAGAGAAGGGCATAGATGAGAGAAATATTGCTGAGATAGAAACAATATTTGGCAAATGATTGGAAGGAGTCTATGACAACTCTATGGCCATGAACCTTGTTGACTAGAAGGCTGGTGGTACAATATCTTTGACAGAAATAGGGAAGTTTGGAAAAGAGGCAGAGTTGGAGGAAAAATAGAAAATTCAGTGTTGGATATGTTGAGTTTGAGACATTGCTGAGACATTTGGTCTGAAATATTTTATAGGCAATTGGAGATGCCATGAGACTGAAATTCCAGGAAGAGACTAGATCTGGATAAGTAGATCTTGGAATTATATGCAGGGAGATGGTAATTGAACCCATGGAACCTGATGAGATCATGTAAGAGTATAGAGAGAAAAGAGAAGAGAGCTCAAGACAGAATTTTGAAATCTGTGATTTAATCAGTCTGGGTATTCTCTTAACTAATATGAATCACAAGCACTCATTGTCTTAATAAAAGATTTCATGAAATGCTGTGACCAAAAATTTCAACACAAGGTGGTTAGCTATCTAGTGATGACCTTATTTGACTAAACTTAGCTAGGCTTTCTTGGGTGGCAGAATATTACTGGTTTCCTACCCAAAGCCTTTGCATCTTGGTAGGACTTGTTAAAATGTGCTCTCTGCTATCATGGCCGTTGAAAATCCAAGGTCACTTTCATGCCATGTTGGAGTACTGAAGTAATATTTTGGTAGAGATTCCACATAATATTAATGATAATAGCTCATCTCATTTAGGGCTTTAAAGTATACACATCTTCTTGTTTTTATTATCTTATTTGATACTTCCAATGACCTTTTGTAGGTAGATAGTACATATATCATTATTTTTAAGTAGGAGAATTAGTGATTTGGGGGATGGATAGGTGGGGTTATGGGTCAGACTTAGAAAAAAATTTCTGTCAGTCAACAAAATATCTTAGGTCAAATCCACTTCTTAGCTGCTTTGCTTTTCTCCTAGTTGCAACTCCTTTGAGTCTTCCATTATTTCATGCCCCTGGCCACTAATCTGGGGTCCTTTGAAATTGTCCTAAAATTTTACTTGGCAAAATAGTGTGGCTGAGTGATGGCTTTTGTTCTACATTCCTAGAAGCACCAAAATTGCAGATTTCCCTACTTTTACATTTTACAAAGGAGGAAAATGAATCTAGAGGTTAATTAACATTGCTAAATTTACAAACAACTGGAATTAGCCAAGACTTTTACAGTAGTTTAGTCATTTTTTAGTTGTGTCTGACTCTTTGTAACCCTATTTGAGGTTTTCTTGGCAAAGATACTAGAATGGTTTACCATTTCCTTCTCCAGCTCATTTTACATATGAGGAAACTGAGGCAAACAGGGTTAAGTGACTTTCTCAGGGTCATACAGCTAGTAAGTATCTGAGGCCAGATTTGAACTCAGGAAGATGAGTCTTTCTGACTGCAGGTCTGGCACTCCATCCTTTGTGCCACCTAGCTGCCCTGAGCCAGGACTTTGGCCCTGGTACTCAGACAACAAACCTGCAATACTACACTGCTCACACATGTGTTGCTTCTGATCCTTCCCCTTATCCATCTAACATATACTATTTGACAGCTACTATATGGAAGATGTACAATACCTACTCTTGAATTTAAAATAGTTTTCTGATACCAGTTCTCATGACATCTGCAGATTCAACCCCAGACCAATAAACCTAGTGATTTGCATCTACTATAGTCACCAAGATAAAAACATTGTTGGAGGAGCTGACCTGATATAATGAAGTCATTTTTAGAACAATAAAATATTAATGAAAGAGAAAAACAAGTTTATTACCTTTTAATTACCCCAACCATGAAAAAGGACATGCAGTTTTAGTTTAATAGGTTAATTTACCTAAGAAGAAAATCTTACGTAAGTTAGAGTTTCTCTAGCGAGGTGATTTCTCTGGCTCAGCTCTTATTTCTTGACACTTTCTCTCATTCAACTTCCAAAAAATGACTTACTCAGTATCTTTAATATCCTGCAATTTAACCACTTCCCCTGAGTGAAATCCCCAGTGGGCTTGGATACACCTAGGAGTGAAAGATATAGGAAGGAAATTCCACTAATAAAAAGTTAAGAGAGCAGCTCAATACCATTACAGAAAGCACCTCTCAAATATACTGGGATATACCCCTTCTTAGGGCTCATTGCCCAGAGCTTTGGCTAGAAGGGTGGCAGGTGTGTGTAACACCGCATTGACTGTCTGTATATAGGAGTGGTGAGGTGGTGTTGATACGTAATTAATTCTCTTTGCATTTTGGCAGCACCTTGTTATAGGATGGTCAGACTTAATATACAACTATTGAAGAGGTGCCTTATTCAAAGATGATCATTACAATTTACGTCTTCATCTATTTCTCCTTCATTAGAGCTAAAGATTGGTTTGAAAAGGACACCAATGAATAAAATCTTGAAAGAAATGTGATATAGCATCTACAACAACTACCTATGAGCCAGAAGATGTATATTCTGTGTTCTCTCTGTGTGGAACTTTCTGCTTAGAGATGAATTATGATTGAATGTGTGTCTTTATGCACCAAAGACATAAAATAATGAGACTAGCTGGTAGTCAAAGGCACCAAGTATAATGAGGATGAAGCTGAGCTAATACTCAACAGATTGGGCATGTATTTTAAAAAAATTAACATTGTGATAATAGCAATATACCTTTCAAAATATTATTAATTTTTGTTTTTACCTTTTAAAAATGTGTAGTTAGGTTTAGAAGGAGTGTTTGGAAAGATTATCAGCAAGTCATCTCAATCCTCTATTCAAAAATGTTCACTCTCCTTGTCTCTTACACAAAATTTAATGTTCTTTGTCTGACACTCAAGGTCCTTCACATCTGGTACCAACCTACATTTCCAATCTATCAACAAACATTCATTAATCACTTACTGACAAGCATTTGCTAGGTACTAGAGATACAAAGATAGAAATGCAATGGTTCCTGATCACAAGTAGCTTACATTGTATTTGATAGAAACACATATATCTAGTCATACACAATAAATATGAGGATTCTCTCTTTTTTTGGATGAAGGCAGAATGGGAGGAAGGTACCTGAGGAACAGATAAGAAAGAATCTCCATGTAGAAGGTGGCTTGAGTTTAGCTTTGCCTTAAAATTACTTCCATCCATACACTACATACTTCAACCAAACTGGACGTCTCTCTGCTCTCTAAATATATCCTGTGCTCTGTTACTTCTAGGCTATTGCTTATGCTTTAGCTTGTCCCTGCAGAGTACTTCCTCCTTCATTTTCTATTGAATTCATACACATTCTTCATGGCCCAATTCAAATATCACCTCCCCACAAAGCCTCCTCTTTGCCTTGGGTGAATAATGTGATTTCCCCTTGTATCTTACATAGCAGCCTGCTGTTCTACAACAGTAATGAACTCATAATTTAATATTCTGTATTCCAGTTATCTGAACTTAGTTCTCATTCCTCTCCTAGATTGTATGCTCCATATCTTAAAGTATTTCTTTCAGTACTAGGTACGGTACTCTGTAAACTGTAGAAGCTAAATAAAGGCTTTTTAAATGATCATAGGATGAGTATAGCAGAGCAAATGTTAATTTCTCAAGTGTACCCGCCATCTGGTTGTTTTTGAGATAAGGTGAGAGGACCATTGCTTTTTGACATTCTAATCTTATCTTGAGTTCTGTACTGGAGATGATAGCAGTGATACCATTGCAGAGGAAGAATTGTGTTGCTAAATGAAATTGATGGATCTCCTAGGAATTGGGCAGAATCCAAGAGCTAGTTTTTAAAATAGTACCCAAACAGCTGTTGTCACTGGATTTTGGAAGGAACTCCACTGCTCTCTTCCATTTTAAAATAAATTACCTTGGGCTTTGAAATTTTGCTGCTGGAACAAAAAAGAATGAGGAACTTAGTGCATCTCTTATTAATTGCATATTTAAAGAACAAAACACTTTTCTTCCTTTAAAAAAAAAGGATTTTTCATTTCAAGTTGGAGCCAAATATCAATATGGGTAAAATTGGTGGTTCCCAGAACTGATGAGAATTCACAGAGCTTAATAAAATGAATGCATGGCTTGCTTTTGCAGCAACATATCTAGGAGAAAAAGAAAATATTGATTAGTTCATTTTACAAGAGCATCTGCAAATTACTGTTGTTTGAAATAATCTTATTGCTAAAAAATTTTATAGAAGCTATATCTCCCCTCACTGTAAGGAAAGTCAGTGAGTTTGAGAAATTGCCTGGTTTAGGGGCTTGTGGAAGAATTTATTCCCATATACAATCCATTAATATGAACTTTGGATGCATATCCTATCTTAGCTGCTCATGTTGAATGAAACGCCTTCTTCAATTCAATTCAATATTTAGTAAGGTCCAACCATATGCAATGCTCAGTACTATGTGTTGAAAAATTTATATGTCACAACTCCCAAGGAACTTAGAAATTTTCAGGGGATGAAGACATATAATATCCATGATATAAAAAATGATAATTACATACAGGAAAGTTCAAATGGAGTACTATGACAGATTTTAGGAAGGTGAAATCATTAATAGCTGGAAGGAAGGATTCATGGAGATATTGTCACTTGACATAGACTTTAAAGGAATGGATGCATTCCAACAGGTGAATATGTAAGGAATGTCAGTTCCAGGCATGGTGGAAGGCATAGAAGCAAAAGAAGATAGTATAAGACCAATCAATGGTGAATCATCCAGTTTGGTTAGAATGCAGATTATAATTATGGAAGAAAAGAAAGATAAGTCTGTAAAGGTAGGTCAGGATCAGACTGTAGACATTCTTAGATCAGGAATTTTTGGCAATGGAGACTTGACAATGGAGAGGCATTGAAGGTATTTGAGCAGGAGAGTTACTTGATCTAGAGTGGGTAATTAGGAAAACTATTCTGGAAGCAGTACACTTGACTAACAAAGAATAAAGTGGTTGGAATGTGTGCTCTTCCTAAGAAATGAATTGTTGTTACAATGACTACACCTTTCTCCCCACCTTTGATTTCCTTTAAAGCCTTGTACTGTTGCTCTTTTGAATCACAACTCACCAAAACAGCATGCAGCTAAAACAACTGTCCAAAAGGATTCACACTTTAATTGCTGCACATACAGCATTTAGTAATTACTTAGTTGACACACTTCATTTATCTAAATTTTCCCAGCTGTAATGAAAGCTGCCCACACAATTTTCTATTGTGAATAATAAACCTAAAGCTATATCATAATTCTGCCTATCCTGGAATGACACCAAAAGAAATCATCTGTTTCTTCATCTACAATGTGACCCAGTATGACTTGATCCCATATCCTAACCTAGCCCTTTTTCAATTGTGGAATGATGGTGATTGAAATAGCAAGAGATTGTCTAGATTTCAATTCTTCAAGAAGAAAAAGAAGACACACCTTCTTAGTCATAAAAATGTTGTCTCTAAAGTTATTGTGATTTTTTTTTTTACTTAAGTAGTGTGGGCATTATCTGCAAAGTCAAATGCATTCTTTCTAAATTTTGAGCTTTTCCTTTTCAATATCCAAAAGAAAATCTAGAGGAAATTTGAAATGGGCATGATGAAGTTCCAGAACTTGTTTTTAGACATAGAGAACTAGGGATCTGGTGTGATGAAAACAAATTGTAAACGAAATCATAGTGAATTATTATTATCATTCAATTAGTAAAAAATCATTGATTAAATATCTACTGGGCTAAGTGCTGCAGTTACCAAAAAAACCCAACAACTTGAAAACAACTATTTGCAAACAAGATACATGAAGTATAAATTTGGAATAGCCTCGAAGAAAAATCATTAATATTAAAGAGGCCTAAGAAAGTCTGCTTGCAAAAGATAGGATGTTAGCTGATACTTGAAGGAAGCTAGTGAATCTAGGAGGTGGAGAGAGTTCCAGGGTGGGGTATTTGTGATTTGGAATCGGGAGATGGAATGTCATGTACAAGGAATAGTAAGGAATCCAGTGTCCCTGGATTGTAAGAGTATGTGGAGGGAAGAAAGGTAGAAAAGACTGGAAAGGTAGGAAGGGGCCAGGTTATGAAAGGCTTTGGGGGAAAGATAATGAATTCAGCTTTGGACATGTTGAGTTTAAGCCATGTATGAGACATCTAATTTAATATTCCAATAGACAGAGATGAAAAATGGGAGGTCAGAAGAGAGGTTAGGGCTATTATGATTATTGTTATTTAGCAATCAGAAAGATATTTACTGGGTACCTGCAGTGTGGATAGGCCCTTTTGAGTACATAAGGTACAGTTCAAGTATGAATTCAAGGCTGTAACATTATAATTGATGAGATAAAAAAATAACAATAAATAATAGAATGTGATTGATTAAGTGACAGATGAATGATAAAGAGAAAGTAAGTGTAAAAATGCAAAGGTGCCTGGAATGAAGTGATTAATGAGGAGAGGTTTCAGAAAAGAAAGTCTTTTTTTTTTGGCAATTGGGGTTAAGTGACTTGCCCAGGGTCACACAGCTAGTAAGTGTCAAGTGTCTGGTCTGAGGCCAGATTTGAACTCAGGTCCTCCTGACTTTAGGGCTGGTGCTCTATCCACTGTACCACCTAGCTGCCCCCAAGAAAAGAAAGTCTTGAGGTGGGTCTTGAAGGATGGGTAGAGTGTGGATGAGTGGACAGGATGATATTTTATCATAGGAATTGGGGGAATGAATCAGTATGATGACTGAGTGCATGAAGGCAGAAATTAGTTAAGAAATGTTTGGCTGAAAGTCAAGAGATCAAGCTATCTGGACCAAAGGGTTCAAGATGGGAAATAGTGGGAGGTAAGACTGGAAACATAGGTTTTGCCTCCATTTTGGGGAATTTTAAATGTCAGGTTGAAGAGTCTGATTTCCAAATAGGCATTGGAGAGTAACTAAAATTATTTGTAGCAAGGGATTGATGTGTTTAAAGAAGATTGATCAGGAAGTGGTGCATAGGATAGATTGGAGAAAGATTAGGATGGAGGTTGAGGGGAAAGTATAGATGAAAGGCTATTTTACAACTCCAAGTATGAAATAATAAAAATGGGAATAGAATGGAAAGGGTAGATGGTAGCAAGAGCAAGCAAAACATGATTTACTTGATATGTGTTAAAGATGCAGACAAGTCAAAGATGATGCCGAGCTTTCAAACCTAGGACAAAGTCTGTCATGCTGACAGAAATAAGGAACTTAGGAAGGAGGTTGATTTGAAAGGGAGAACAATTAATCCCTTTTTAGATAGAAATATTGAATTTGCTGTGATGTCAGGGCATCCATGTACAAAGATCCAGTAGATGACTAGAAATGTGAGACTGTATTTTGCAAAACAGGTTGTGACCTAAGACATATATCCAGAAACAATTCACACAGAAGAGGAAAAAAAGGAAGTAGAAGTAAGAAGTGATTGGGGAGAGAGCCAAGGGTAAAAAGTGATAAATGTGGCTATAGACTTGTTGAGTTAATGTCAAGATAAATCATTGAAGTTAGTCCATAGGTGGTTTGAAGTGTCAAATAAGAGCTGGAATGAGAGGTTAGAGTAAGAGACGAAGACTTGGTTGCCATCCTGATTGAAGTGACAATTGAAGCCAAAAGAGTGGATGAGTTCTCTCAGAGAAAATATAGGTAGGGAAGTACAAAGACAGTTGGGTAGCATGGTGTTATGGGATTGAAAGGTGAAAAAAAATTGGAAGGAGGGAGTTGTTCACAGCACACAATGCTTCAAAAAGGTTAAGGGGGGCTAAAGAATGAGAAATTGCCACTGGATTTGTCAGTTAAGAGGCAATCTCAATAATACGGTGGGAGTAGAAGCCAGATTATATGTAGTTAAGAAGAAAATCTGGAAGTGAGGACCTTTTACAGTAAAAGGAAGGAAAGAAATATGTTAACTAGGGAGGACATCAGGTTCAATGAAAGATCTGTTCAAAATAAGGGAAACATGAAAGTAGAAGTGAAGAGGAGAGATGGAAGAAGCTATCCACAAGGGTGGTAATTTATAAAGTAAGGTCTTGAAAAGGTGGGAAGAGAGATCGGTGACCCCTAGAGAGGAGGAACACATCTTACTCTGAGGCAAGATGGAAAAAGTACAGATGTTGATGTAGGGACACAACATATGGAGAGGATGATAGAGGAGGAATCATATCAGTAAAATAGAAGGTTGTTCATTTGTATAATCACAGGATATTGATAACAGTGCATAACATTTATATTGCAAAATATATAATGACAAATCACTTACTTTCTGGCAAGCCTTTCCTTGCAATATTCTTATGAAGTAAGTAGTACAATTAGTTTTAACACCATTTTACAGATAAGGAAAAGAATGCTTAAAGAGGTTAAATCACTTGCCCAAAGTTACACGGCTATTATATATCACATTTGGTATTTGAATCCAGATCTCCCAAATCCAGGTCTGGTCACTGGCTGGCTATAATCAATTAAAAATCACTTAACAAGCATATATTAATTGCCTATTAGGTACCATGCGCTGTGCTGTGTACTAAAGATATAAATATATACATATATATGTATATGTATGTATGTATGTGTGTATGTGTCTGTATATATATACAGACACATACACACACACACACACATATATATATACATATACATATACATACATACACACACATACATATAAAACAGTTCTGCCCTCAAGGAACTTACATTCTCTTGGAGGAGACATGTTTATATATACACATATATAGAATAAATAATTCTAACATTTGTGGACATCAGTAAAGGATTCATATAGAAAGTGGTGCTTGAGCTTCATCTTGAAGAAAATGAGAAATTCTGTGAGGAAGAGGTGAGGTGAGGGTACATTCCAGGCATAAGGGTTGGTCAGTAAAAGGCATGGATAAGGGAGTCCTGTGTGAGAAGACATGAGAGCAATTAGTGTGGACTGTGAAGAGCAGAAAGGGGAATAATTTATAATGAAACTGAAACTGTAGATTGGGGCTAGGTTGTAGTAGGCTTTAAAAGGCAAGAAGAAATTCATATTTTGTCCTAGGTAAAAACCAAAACCAAAACCAAAACCAAAAACATCGTGTTGCCTACCTGATAGTGATAGTGCTTTGGACTAGGGGCTTGAGGAGATTTTTGTTGTTGTTGTTGTTGAGTTGTTTTTCAGTCTTGCCTGACTCTTTGTGACCCCATTTGGGGTTTTCTTGGTAAAGATATTGGAAGGGCTTGCCATTTCCTTCTCCAGTTCATTTTATAGATGAGGAAACTGAGGTAAACAGGTCATATAGCTACCAAGTATCTGAGGCCAGATTTGAACTCAGGAAGATAAGTCCTCCTAACTCCAGGTCTGGCTCTCTATCCACTGTGCCACCTACCTGCTCTTGAGGAGAACAAAGGAGGTTTTATGATTCACACATAATTCTATATACATTGTTGCATTTGATCTGCCCAATAAAAGGCGAAGGAAGGATTGAATAAACCAAGTAAAAGTGATTAGAGTGGTATCAATAAATTAATAAACATTTATTAAGCATCTTCTATGTGCCAGACACTATTCTAAGTGCTATGAATATAAATAAAAATGAGTGAAACAGTTGCTGTCATCAAGAAGCTCTCATTTTATTGGGGAAAACAATGTGGAAACATATAAATAGATATAATATGTATATAAAGATAAGGAAGTATCAGTCAGGGAAGCAATCACATCTTGAGCATGAAAGGGATATGGAAAGGCCCCTTTTAGGGAGCAGTACTTAAGGTGAGCTTTGAAGGAAACTGGAGATCCAAAGATACAGAGGTGAGGACAGTATGTACTCAAGGCCTAGGGCACAGTGATGTGTAGAGATAGAAGATTAAGTATCATAAATGAGAAATAGAAAGAAGCCCAATATGGCTGGAATGAAGAGTGCATTTGGGGGAATAATGTGTCTGAAATAGCAAAAGCCAGATGTGAAGGTCTTTGCATGCCAAACATAGGAATCAATACCTGATCCTAGAGGCAGTAGGTGAGCATAAAAAATTTTTGACCTTTGGAATAATATAGCTAAACTTTTGCATTACTATGACCACATTGGCAACTGTGTGGAGAATGGACTGCAGAGGCAAGAGACTAGATGCATGGAAAGAAATTAAATGGCTATTACAGTAGTCCAGTTCAGAATGTTAAAAGCCTGAATTATGGTAGTGCTTAGGTAAGTGGAGAGAAGGTGACAGATGTAAAAAATATCATTAAGGTGGAACTGACAAGATTTAGCAGAAATTATAGGATATAAGAGGATGGAGGAGAATAAGTGGTAAAAAATGACTGTGAGATTGTGAGCAGAAATGATTAGGAAGGTGCTATTGCTTTTATGGTCAAAGGTAAGTTAGGAAGTGGGCTGAGGAAAAGAAAATGAGTTGTGTTTTGGATATGTAGAAAAGCCTATGGAACATCTGATTGGATGTTTCTAATATGTAGTTGGTAATGTGTACTAGTGCCTAAGAGTGAGACTAATGCTAGGTTGGAAGGTGCACAAATGTACATTGCTTGCATTTTTAGACTTTTTTTTCTATGTAGTCATTATTTGTGCTGATTATTTACTCTTTTTTTCTTCAAAATTAGTATACATTATGGATCTCTGGGAGAGAGAGGGACAGGGATGGTTGGGAAAATTATGCTAATCTGAAAAAATAAAATCTTAAAGACAAGAAAGAGAGTAGAAGGAATGTGGAGTTAGAAGAGGTCATCTGCTCCTGGGAAAAGTAGGGGACTAAAAAAAAACTGAATTTTGAAAGTCAGAAAGTATTTTAAGGTTTAACTACAACATGTATATCTGAATCTCAGTTTCTTCATCTGCAAAGAAAGGGAAACAGTGATATTTGGTTTAGTTAAAGAAATATAAAGAAAAACTCCCAAGTTTCATACTATTTCTCCAGTTTGGCTAACTAAATCTACAGTTAGTCTATATAGTCCTGGTGTTACCAGCCAGGGGCATGATAGGAATTAGAAGGAATTTACTCATCTTGATCCAGTGTATCAAGCAGGCCTAGCAATTTCTGCTGAGAGGGATACAGAACTGTCAGCATGATAGATTGAATCGTGCTGGCTGGATACAGTTGGTTGTACTTTTGACTCATAAAAGAGTTGAAATAGGCCAGAGTCTATGGGGTAGCTCAAAAAAAAAAACAGTAAATGTTTTCCTGTGGGGAAGAAGCCACAAAGCACCTATGATTCATTGTAGAAGCAGAGGAAAGTAGCTCAGCGGAGAAGCAGATAAGCAAGTGATTTTAGTAGACAAATAAAAATATTACCTGTTCTTTGAAGAACACTAAATGTTAGCTTTGGAAAGAGTGATGCATTCAAGCTGGGATACAATCCCAGGAGTGTGAATTTATTCAGACTACCTCTGTTTATTCTCTCATTTGTGGAGAGGAAATCTACGGGAGAATGGGCCTCTATATGTAAGTGGATTTTCCCTTGCTGTTTACCTTGTTGTAATGAAATGTCTTTGCTTTGAATTAATATACCCTCTGAGTAGTCCAATAAAAGGGAAACACTGGATGGAAATTTTTGAGCTATGGGTTTTGAATGAATATTGCTTTAGAATTAAAGCACCTTGACTATACATGGGAGGAGGGTACATTGAGGAAGCTAAGGTCTGGCTACAGTAAAATTGGGATAATAATGCCTAAAGTATGTATTTCATAAGATTATTGTAAAAACATTTTTAAATCAAAAGATGCTATTGAAATGTCTTTATTATTATAATAGTACATTGCATTGGCATATTTAGAAATACAAAGAAAGGAAAGGATATGATAAAGGTCATACTTCTGGATTTTATCAAAAAAAGGTCTGCAAGATTTGGTGTCAGGATAACTTGGCTTCAAATCTTGATTGTTATTTACTTGCTGTGTGATTTTGTTCAAATCACTTTTCATCACTGGTTGTTAGTTTCTTTATTTCTAAAATGAGTTTAGACTAATTTTTCTTCCTTAATTATTATCTTGTAGAGTAATCTCTTGGTTCCTGGTCACATCTACTGTGTAGGCTCCTTCTTTATTTATTTTTATTTCTTTATTTATTTTTTGGCAATTTGGATTAAGTGACTTGCCCAGGGTCATACAGCCAGTAAGTGTCAAATGTTTGGTCTGAGGTCGGATTTGAACTCAGGTCCTCCTGATTTCAGGGCTGGTGCTCTATCTACTGTGCCACTTAGCTGCCCCAAGGCTCTTTCTTTAAATAGTAATGGATGCAAGAATCCTTTTGCCTTGGTTATTCTCTGGCTGTGATTAGAATGCAACTTTCAATGACAAAGATTCATCCGCATTTACTCACATGTAATTTATTAAAAGAACTTGGATTATTGGGAACCTGATATAATGGGTACCCTTATACACAAAATGATTATACTTGTTTTAAAGCAAGATAAAAATTTTTTTTAACATGGTGAAGAGTGCTTCAATGCATATCTAAATAAATATTGATGAACTGGACATCTAAATTTCTATTTGAAGTATTAGAATGGAAACTTGTTTAGTCTCTGATGTTCTTTAGACACCTATCCTGCCGCTGTCATGAATGACAGCTCTTTTGAGCAAGATGGCAGATATCAGTAATATCTTTAGGAATTCCTATTATAAGTCAAAATAATTTCCTACTGCATGATGTCACCTTTTAAAATTATTGTCCTTAGTGAGTTTTTTACATCTTTCAAGTCTTTCTACTGCTGAGCAGAACAACAAGGGAATAGTTTCCTTTAAATCAGAAATTTGGATAATATTAAACACACAAAAGGAAAGCAGATTTACCAACCTTCCTTAGAAATAAACGGGGAAGCAAATGAAATGTGCTAATGTTCTCCCAATTAACACAGTCATTAAGGACTGTTTTGAATGAACTAATGAACTTTTTGCTTCTTAGTAAAGATAGAACCCACAATGGTAAATTAGTAATTATATCAGATTAAAAGTATAGAGCTGAGCGAATGGTTCTAATAAAATCATTCACCACCCACACTCTGATGATAGATTGAAATCTGCCAAATCTGAAGAATATGCCTAACAACAGCACAGGCCTTGGTCCTGTAAAATGTCAAATAGAAATTCATCTTTAATACCAGTGGGGCTTTACCTGGATGACTGGCCTGCCTGAGAGTTGCCTTGAGTCATTAGGTTTCCTGTGCTCAGACAAGGGTGACTCCTATTAAACCCAGAGTGAATGAGGGCATACCTTATTTTGAGTTTATCAGGCTCTGCTTAATGCCACAGAAACTGTAAAGGACTAGTCATCTTAAATGGTAAAAACTGCCCTCTGAGACTGAAAAAACAAACGCCCTGAATTCAGCTTCAATTCTAGCAGACTGCCAGGAACCTTATAGTGAATCAATGTAGAAAGTGCCTAACCTCAGACATTTTCCCTTACTCTACAAATAATCAGTACACCTTCATTTAGAAGGTTTTAAAAAAAAGAGTGCTGAATTTATAGACATATAATGTACATCATAATATAATGGACTTAGATTTGGAAGGCAGTTTAGAGATCATCTGGTCCAACTCCCCTAATTTAACTGATGAGGAAACTGAGGTACAGAGACGTAAATAATTTGTCCAATGTTACTATTGATACTCAAGTTCTTTGATTCCAAATCTAGAACTCTTTCCACTTTGCCATACTGTCTTTTGAGGACAATTAGTTAATTCCCCTGCCTCTCACTTATAATTTTTTTCCAGAACTTCTTCCCTTCCTCTTTCTGCCAAACTCCCTTTCTGTTTTCAAACCCACTTCAAAACCTTCAGAAGGCCTCCCTGATCATCCCTAGTCAACTCTATCAGGAACTCCATGGAGACAGCACAATGGTATGTTGGGTTGGTAATGAGCATTGTCATTCCCTCTCACTGGCCTCCATCATTGTACAAGTTGGCTTTACTTCTTTCCTACCCTGCCCTTGACTTTTATTTTTCTGGAGGATTTGGTTTTCCTTTTAAACCTTGGATTAAAAAAGAAATACAGTTGGAAATGGAAATGGCCGAGGCCATTGCATTCATTGTCTGCCACCCAAGTCTGCTGAATTGTTGTTTAGAAAGGTCTGAGTATGTTTCTCCCTTTGCTCTGGGAAGTTGTAAAATTGAATATTTTTCTCATTATGAGCCCCCAGTCAGGTATACTTCCCTACCAATTGTATATCACAATTGCAAAATCTATTTATTTTCCTCTTCCTGAGCTTCCCCTCCCTGCTTTGTTTGTTTTCTGAATCATTTGAGCAATGAAACACATATATGAGTAACGCGACAACCACAGGTATCTTAAATTGAGTTTTAAAGACAAGATGAACAGGAAGGTAAATAAGTGCAAAAGAAGTTTTTATGAGAAGGGAAAGGCTGAGGGAAAGGAAGGGAAGGAGAGAAATGACAAGGTTTGTTTCTTTCCCTCTTGATACATTCATCAAAGCATCAGCCATCCTGACAATACCTTCAGGAGTCCAGCACTATTGTTGCCTCGTTGCTGAATGTGCCACTCTTGATTTGAGGGCAGTTACACTTTGGGGCTTCCAGTCTCCTAGATTCCTGCTCTGTTGCTCTTCCACTTTCCCCAGGGTACATTCATCTCTATGACGTCTTTTCTACATTCTTATTTCTCTTCTGGAATTTACAATCTCCTTTCTGTAGTTTGTGTCCTCCCTCTTCCTTAAGATGGTAAGGGCTAAGCTGTAAACCTATGTCTGATCCCAGTCAGTCATAGGGTCAGGGCAGCTAGTTAGGGGAGCTAGGGGTTGAAGAAACCCTAGTTAGGACTTCTGTCTGAATCAGCTAGCATTTTTTCAGTACCCACATCTCCTTGACAGCACCAAGAAAGTGCTATGTTCAAATTGGGGGTTGCCCAGCACCCAAGTTCCTCCTAGGTGACCTCTCCTAAACTTCTTCATTCTATAAATTTTTGGTCAATAAAAGAAATAAATGTAATCTTTACTGTGCCAAGCCCTTCCAATTCTATCCAGGAAGGCTATCTCTTCATTCCTTCAAAATATTTTTTCCCCTTAGAAAACATAACCTATGTCCATAAAGACAGATTTTCTTGTGGCAGTGGATAGGGGAATTATGCTATATTTTGTATTGTACTTTCCCCCAAAACACCCTGGTCCTAATCCTTGCTCTGAACTATTCCTTTTGGTGTCACACTGCAAAATTAATCTTCTCATTTGCTTCAGGTCATACCATTTAATATTTCTTGACTCCACATAAAGCACCATGATATAAGTATTAAATAAAAGTGGGTCAGGTCTAACTAGGTGTGCATATTGTACTTGAGATTAGGAAACCAAATTCAATAAGTGTAGAGTAGGATTTAACTGCTCCTGAATCACTAAACTGTGAGCTGTCATGTCAATCACTGGTCATGGAAATATGAAGCGTAAAAGGTATGTGAGAACATATTTGAGATGACTGATCACACAGGCAAAACTA
Source organism: Vombatus ursinus (assembly GCF_900497805.2). NCBI lineage: Eukaryota > Metazoa > Chordata > Mammalia > Diprotodontia > Vombatidae > Vombatus > Vombatus ursinus. The sequence continues at coordinate 32,143,159 of NW_020954580.1, forward strand.
ACAAAACTGCATATCCCAGCATTTCCAAATTTGCTCTGACAGCACGTCAGAAGTGTGTTTTGCTCCTCCCATAGTCTCTTGGAGTATGCCTATACTGCATCCATTTCTAGTCTTTATAGCTTGAGGTATATGGGAAAACAGAAGAGAACAGTGAAGATGAAAAATGGCTAGCTAGTTACCTCATTTCATTCTCACAACCTTGGGAGGTAGGTGTTATAATCATCTCCAATTTGTAGATGAGGAAACTGAGGCTAACAGGGGTTAAGTGATTAGCCCAAGGTCACAGAGTAAGTATATAAGGCAGGATTCAAACTCAGGTCTTGCTCAATCTAAGGACCACCTATGCATTTAGTATAAGTAACAAATTAAAAAGATTATATGGGTAAAGGTTAGCAAGCTTTTTGTTAACCAGTGGAAGTGAGTTCTACTACCTTGAATCTCTCTTGATACTCTTTGATTTCTAGACACTTCTTTTCTTTTCTTTCTTTCTTTTCTTTCTTTCTTTCTTTTTTTTTTTATCAGTACCAAGTCACTGTATTGGGATGTAAACGGTGGTAGTTTTTTGGTACAGATTATGAAAAGGTCAGATAACCAAAATATGCATGCACTGAAAGACAGTAGGAGTCACGCCACAGTTTCCAAGTGTGAGGAAAGCCAGGTGTGGCTTAGCTCTCCTTGTCACTGTCTCCAAGGTGTGCTTGTCAAAAAGATATTCTGCCATGCCAGAATCGGGGGGGGTGCCCTATTTTGTAATCACCCAGTTGTTTGATGGACTTTCCCTGTTCATCCAGGTAGTGGGTTTCAATGAAATCACATAAATGGGGGTTGTTCTTGTCAGTTGCCTGCTTGTACAATTCCAGTAAAGACTGATTGACATTTTTTTCCAAGTGCAGAACACACTCAATTTTATAGATGAAACAAAGTAAAACAAAAAACACAGCCTAAAAGATCCTGTGTTCATGATCCCATGGCTAGAAAGCTCTTGAGTTGAAATTCAACCCCGTATGACTAGACTGTAAGTTCAGTGCTCTTTCCACTACACCCTGCCATCTAGGTAAACACTTAATAAATGTCAAATGAATTGAATTGAGAAGAACTGAATTAAATAAGTGAATTTATTTTCAAGCCAGATGAAAAGAATCTTTAAAAAATGATTAATGATGCCCAAATTTATAAAAGAAGAGCATGCAGAAGATGAGAATAAATGCTTTCTATCTCTCCCCAAAAGAGAACAAGTGAATATGTTTTAGTCTTATGCAAGTGACTGAATTCAGGATGACTAGTAGGAGTATCATAGGATTACAACTTACATATACTGGGTACTTAATTGACATTTACTTATTAATTTTTTCATTTGTAAAATGGAAATAATAATATATTGTCTATTGTTGGTTTGAACAAGATATACTTTAATGTTGATCTTAGCTTTAAGATTCATGAGTTTTCAAGACTAATTTAATATTGGGCTAATAATAGCCAAAGGTGTGAAGTCAGGAAGGTCTGTTTTAGATTTTCTCTAATTATTTTCAGTGAGCTCTTCCCCCACCATTTTGTGGGGCACCATTCCCTCCAATGTGTGTTTTACCATCACATAGCCCCCTCACTACTGCAAGCTTCCTATTTTAGCATATCTTCTCATCTGAAGTTAGGATTAGTCCCTGGTAGTACCCCAGATACTCAAAAGAATAATGTGATCAAAGGAGGGGGTTATTGAGCAATAGTTATAGAAATCTGGAAATAGCAGCAAAAATTAAGAAATACTTTGGTCTCTCTTCTTGGCTCTGATTGCTTCAAAGGATAGGTGTCCCATAAGACCAATCAAATTTACTAACTCTAAGCAAGCACTCGAAGGTAACTTTCATAGGAATGCTATAATGCTGTCTAGAAAGACAATCAAAAACCAAAACTTTTCTTCTTATTCACTCAAGTTTAATATTAGATCATAAGATCATAGATGCAGAGCTGGAAGGGACATTAGCGGCCATATAGTTCAATATTAGACAGATGAGGTAATAGAGGGCCAAATAAAGTCAAGTATTATAAATCCTCAAATAGGAAGGGTTCGGTGCTTGTTTGGTGTGGGAAGTATGGTGGAGTGAACTGGAATATTGGACACCATGGTCATGCTTTATCAGATGGTTCAAAACATCAGCAACTTCATCAAATAAGAGTATCCATTTGTCTGTCTATCTCTGTGTATCTTTCTGTTCTCTATCTTTCCATTTTTCTACTTATCTGTATCTACTTATCTATATGTGTTCATCTCTATCCATCCATCTTTCTATTTATCTGTATGCTTATTTCTCTCTATGTATCTCTCCATCTCCATTTCTATCTATCTCTATCCATGTCTCTCTGTATGTTTGTGTGTGCGTGTATATATATATATATATAATATATGTATTTACTACTATCTATCTCTCTACCTCTCTATCTATATCTATCTATTTATAAACATTCATTAAAGGCTTCTTATGTGCTAGGCACTGAACTAGGTGCTGGGAATATTACCTTGTACTCTATAGGGGGAAATAGCATGCAAATAGATTAAAAATGTACAAACACAGTAAGTATAAAATAAATTGAATGTGGGTAGAGGTAGGAGTAGCTTGGCGAATCAGGAAAGGACTCTTATAGGAGATAGCCCTTGAAGGAAGCTAAAGAGTTTAAGAAGTTCAGGTGAGGAGGAAGTACATTCTAGGTGTGTGAGAGAGCCTATAAAAAAGATGTGGCAATGGGTGATAGAATGTCATGTGTGAGGAGCAACCAGTAAACCATTTTAGCAGCAATGTAGGATATTTGAAGTGAGTACAATATAATAATATAATATAATAATGATAATATATATAATATAATATAATATAATATGATATAATATAATAAGTGAGTACTGTATAATATGGTAGGTTGGAATCATATCATCAAGGACTTTATATACCAAACAGAAAAGTTCGCATTTGATCCTAGAAGCAACAGGAAATCACTAAAATGCCTTAATAGGGAAGGGTCATGGCTAGACTTGAGTTTTAGGAAAATCACCTTGGTAACTGTATGAAGGACAGATTAGATATGGGTGAAACTTGAGGCAGTGAGACCAACCATATACTATAGCAATAGTTCAAGGATGATCCAATAATGTCCTGAAATAGGGTGGTGACTGTGAAAGAGACAAATAAAAGAGATCTTATGAAGGTAGGATGGACTAGACTTGACAACAAACTGGATACATGGCATGTGGGAGAGTGTGGAATTGAGGATAAGCTCATGATTGTGAACCTGGTGACTAGAAAGGTAGTGATGCCCCTGACAGAAATAGAGAAATTAGGAAGAGGGGTGCTTTCCAGAGAAGGGGATGGCAAGATAAGACATCTGTTCTGGACATGTTGATTTTTGAAATATCTGTGGGTCATCCAGTTGAAATCTGTCTACAGAATTTAATTATTTCTCTATCTGCAGTGACATAAATAGGACTTGAAATTGAATCGCTGAAGTGCATTATTATACATTTAGTCCATAGTCTCAACTTGATGTGGAGTGCTTTTACTGTGCAATTCCCATTAGCACTGATTGTCCAATTTAGTGCTTCGTTAGTGAGCTGCAGACCACTTGTAAACTTCTGGCTTACCAAATCAACCACATTTGAAGTTTTGTTCAAATGCAAATTTGTACACTATGGGTGAGACTAATTTCAACTTCTCACTCAAATGTGGACATTTACTATGTATATCTAGGTTCTATTGAAGTAGTTGATATGTTCATGGCTTAAGGAAGTATTTACATCCAGCAAGTATTGGAGTGTTTCAAACATTGACAAATGGATTAGTTGGCAGAAATCAAAATAGGGTCCAACAATCAACCTAGAAGCTTCTACTTTTTAATTTCCAGGTAAAATACTGTCATCTCTAAGAGCAGAGATAAAGCTAGGAATCATCTTTCCTAGAACTAATTAATTCTGTCAGGGAGTGTCTTGAACCTCCATGAATCTAGTCTTTATCCTCAAATAGTAGTTGAGGGGTGGGTGGAAGATAAGTAGGAACCATGATGGCCTGAAGACACTTCAGAGAGGAAGTATGCCCTATCCCCAACAGGCAAACTCTTAATAATCCTGTACCATACTACTTATACCTCTTCTGTGTATAAGGGGCAAGAATAATCAGAGGAATCATTCCATGCTGTGAGTTTCCCATCAATGTGATGAGTTTATAAGATGGGGCCCTTTGTTTGGTGACATCTAACAGGCACTTTTCCATTAAAATTGGACATGCTATTGACACCTGGTTTATAACACATAGGGATGATTAGCTGCCTGAAACTCAGAAGGACAGGCTATGGTTTTAAAAGCTCTTCCAGGGGCAGCTAGGTGGCACAGTAGGCAGAGCACTAGCTCTAGAGTCAGGAGGACCTGAGTTCAAATCCAGCCTCAGGCACATAACACTCACTAGCTATGTGACTCTGGGCAAGTCACTTAACCCCATTGCCTAGCCAAAAAAAAAAAAAAGCTCTTCCACCCCTGGGATATAAAAGTGAGCTGTGACATGACACATTTGGCCTTTTTTTTTCTCCCTGTATCTCTCAGTCTCTAAGAAGCTACACCTGACCTGAACAATGCAAAGTAGACCTGGGATCTGGAAGGGTGGCAGGAACCAGAGTCCATGAATAGTTTTCTTCCCTCAAGGACAAGTTGATATAGACTTGCAGTAGAAACACGAGGCAGAAATAGACGTAATCTTGCATGTAACTTAAAAAGAAAAAGCCTGATAACGGACTTTTTTAACTCAATGGATCATAACATTCAGGGCACTGATAGAGTTCCTGCAGAAACACATGGCAGACATATATATATGTATACTTGGTCAGCTCAGGAGGGTATTGCATGGATAATATTAATGGCATATTAAACCTATGTGAAGGAGGCTTAGAGATTTTGAATTCCCTAGTCAGCATGATTCTGGAGTCTAATTTTCTAACCAGAAAAGCTTTTCTGGGTGGCTCAAATGTTCCCTTGCAGATAATCTGAACTTCAGTTGTTTTTAGTTCAAGAACTTGGGAATAAGGACTTCCAGAGAATGATGTCATGAAATAGTATGCTTCTTGAAGAGTGGAGGGGATGGTCTGCATAATTCCTACTTGGTGTCCTAGTTGGAGAGCAAAGGCAGTGAATTACTCTGATAGTTCAGATGTGATGAAAAGGTAATTCCTTATTTAGCAGTCTCCACAATATGTTTATCTTTCTGTGAGTGTCTAAAAAGTCATGGGGTGATACTATAAGTCTTGGGGAGAGAGAGGGACTGTGTATGACTTTTGTGGGAAAGAAGAACTCACTGGAATGCCAAAGAATTGTTCTTGTTCTGTTCCATTCCAGAGAGAAGTAGTAGATTATTTGAGAGTTTTATGTTTTCCTGTACTTGTTTCTGTGTTTGTGTGAGCCCTCTAGATTTTATTCATTTTATTTTTTTATTAATTTATTTTAATTTATCAACAATCACTTCCATAAGCTTTTTTATTTTCTGGTTAGGCAATGGGGTTAAGTGACTTGTCCAGGGTCACACAGCTAGTAAGTATTATGTGTCTGAGGCTGGATTCCATAAGGTTTTGAGTTTTAAATTTTTCTCCCCCTCCCTCCCCAAGATGGTGTGCAATCTAATATAGGCTATACATATACATTCCTATTAAACATATTTTCACATTAGTGATGTTGTAAGTAAGAATTAGAACTAATAGGAGAACCACCAGAAAGAGGAAACAGAACACAACAGAAGAAAAAAAAAATAGCAAATAGTACACTTCAATCTGCATTCAAACTCCGTAGTTCTTTCTTTGGATGTGGATAGCATTTTCCATCATGAAGCTTTTGGAGATGTCTTAGATCCTTATATAGCTGAAAGGGGTTAAGTCTATCAAAGTCAACCATCACTCAATGTGGCTATTACTGTGTACAACATTCTCCTGGTTCTGCTCACTTCACTCAGCATCAAACCATACAAATCTTTCCAGGTTTTTCTGAAGTCTGTCTGTTCATCATTTCTTATAGCACAATAGTATTCCATTACATTCATATATCACATTCGCAATTATGATTAGTATCTGTGTCTTTCTCTCCATCCTTTTTCCTCCCTGTTCATGCTTTTCTTTCTCCTTTCTCCTTTTCCCTCCTCACTAATGTTTTGCTTTTGACCACCACCTCCCTCAGTCCCACTTCCCTTCTATTAGCCCCCTCTCTTTTCTTTCCCATTTTCCCTCCTACTGCCTATATGGCATGTTAGATTTCTATACCTAACTGATCATGTTATTCCCTTCTTGAGCCAGATCTGATGAGAGTAAGGTTCAAACAATGCTCATCTCCCCCCCCCTCCCTCTGCTGTAATAGGTTTTTGTGCCTTTTCCTGTGGTGTAATTTACCCTTGTGTGACTCCTCCTTTCCTTTTCTCTCAGTACATTTTCTTAGTTAGATCAGATTAATTCACTTACTTGGATCCATTTAACCCACTTGATTAGATTTTTTTTTCATCATTCCATAAAAGTCAATTTATACTCACCCCATTTATGTATACCCCTTTAACATGGTATAATAACAATACAGTTCTCAAGAGTTACAAGTGTCATCTTCCCTTGTAGGGATGTAAACAGTTTGCCCTTATTAATAACATGTTGTTTCTTTCTGTCCCGTTTACCTTTTTATGTCTCTCTTGAGTCTTATGTTTGAAGATCAAATTTTCTGTTGAGCTCCGGTATTTTTATCAGGAAGGTATGGAAGTCCCCTATTTCATTGAATATCCATCTCTTCCCCTGAAAGATCATGCTCATTTTCGCTGGGTAGTTGATCCTTGGTTGTAATCCAAGCTCCTTTGCTTTATGGAATATCATATTCCATGCCCTAAGGTCTTTTAATGTAGAAGCTGCAAGGTCCTGTGTAATCCTGACTGTGGTTTCATAACATTGAAATTGTTTCTTTCTGGCTGCTTGCAGTATTTTCTCTCTGACCTGGTAATTTTGAAATTTGGCTACTATATTCCTTGGTGTTTTCAATTTGGGATCTCTTTCAGGAGGTGATGGGTGGATTCTTTCTATGGCTATTTTACCCTCTGGTTCTAGGACCTCAGGGCAGTTTTCCTTTTTGATTTCCTGAAAGATACTGTCCAGGCTCTTTCTTTATTATGATTTTCAGGTAGACTAATAATTTTTAAATTGTCTCTCCTGGATCTATTTTCCAGGTCAGTTGTTTTACCAATGAGGTATTTTACATTTTCATCTATTTTTTCATTCTTTTGTTTTTGTTAGACTGACTCTTGCTCTCTCATAGAGTCATTAGCTTCCATTCGCTCAATTCTAAATTTTAACAAATTGTTTTCTTCTATTAGATTTTGTACCTCCTTCCCCATTTGGCCAATTATATTTTTTAGGGACTTGTTTTCTTCAGTGTACTTTTTTTTCCAGTTGGACAATTGTATTTTTTAAGGACTTGTTTTCTACAGTTAGTTTTTGTCCTTCCTTTTCCAAGCTATTGACTCTCTTTTGCATACCTCTCATTTCTTTTCCCATTTTTTCTTCTACCTCTCTCATTTGACTTTTAAAATCCTTATTGAGCTCTTCTAAGAAGGCTTTTTGGGCTTCAGACCAATTCATATTCCCTTTTGAGGTTCCAGATGTGGGTTTGTTGACAATGGTGTCCTCTTCAGAATTTCTGCCTTGATCTTCACTCTTTCCATAATAAGAATCTATCACATGTTTCTTTTTGCTCATGGTGTTTGCTTATTTCCTGGCCTTTAAAGAGATTGGGCCCTCCTGCTGGGGAGCAGAGGGCACTGACCCAACCTTCTTGTGTTGGGAGCCTAGGGCCTGGTCGATGGCTTTGTGTGCTGGGGCCTCCAATGTTGGCAGTTGGAGGCTGTAGGATTCTGGCAGCTTACCTGGTGTTGGGCTGGAATCAGCAACACTGGAACTCTAGAGGTAGGATTGGGTAGTGCGGCTCCTGGAGATTTTCTTCCAGGCCTTTCCTTCCTTTTGCTTTCTTCAGCTCCTTTCAGATGGATGTTGTAGGATGTTTATTCACCTGGGGCCCCTTGGAGCATTGCTTCCCTTAGTTTTGCTGAGGCACTGGAAGAGCCAGTTGGTGTAGAATGCTGAGGCACCTGGTGGTTTTCTGAGCTAATTACAACCAGTTCCCCCACCCTCAATGAGGCACTCGGGGGTCCAGGTGTTGGTGTTTGCCTGCTCTACCACCTGGGCTTCAGGATCTCCTCCTGGTATGCTGAGGTGGGGCTTTCCACTAGCTTGCTGGGATGCCTCCCATTCTGTACGCTCCCCTTTTCCCAAGGTAAGAGGGGCCTTTCCAGTTAATTCCTCAAGCTACCTGGGCTGGACTGCTGCATGCCATCTTTCTTCTGGTTCCGCTGTTCCAGGGTTTTTCCTGGGGTGATATTTTCTGGGCTTTCAGGGGTTAATAAGGGAGGGGAAGAGAGCCTCACCTCTTACTCTGCCATCTTGACTCCCGGCAATTTTATTCATTTTCTGTGGGGTGAAATAAAGGCTAAAATAAGACCATGTTGGTTCATTGGTTCATAGGTTGAGGAAGGGCAGCTTCACCCACAAGATGTAAAAAGAAGCCAGTTGTTAAACCTTAATATAGAGGACTCATAATGGGAAGGAAAAGGAAAATACACCTATAAAGAGTCTAGATCAGGTGCAAGCTTCTTCACCTCCATAAACAGCTCTTAAAGACATCTTTTTTTTTTAGTCTGTTTCTCCTGTGGACTTATCAGAGGATATTATAATTTTAAAGTTTGCAGACAATTTACATATGTTATCTTATGTGAACCCCCTACTCCCCCTTCCCCTGCAACCTGGTGAGTTAGGTACAATAGGTATTATTGTTCCCTTGGCACAGATGATGAAACTCAAGCCCATAGGGGTCATGATTTTCCTGCAGTCAAAAATTCAACTCTCTAAGCATTTATTAAGTACTTACCATGTTCAAGGAACTCACCTTATTTCCGCTCCCACAGCCACCACCTCAGACCACATCATATCATCAGTGGCAATTGCAATAGTCACTTAATTTGTGTCCGTACCTAAAGTATCTCCCTTACTGAATCCATCTTCAACTTAAGTACCAAAAGGTTATTCCTAAAGCACATATCTTACCATGTCTTCATTGATCAAAAAGCCCTTATGTCTCTCTATTACCTCTAGGATCAAATACAAACTTCTTTGTTTGGCATTCAAAGCTTTTCACAATCTGATTCCAGTCTATCTTTCCAGATTTATTTATTTTTAATTATTATTCATTTTCGACATTTTTTAAAGTTTTGAGTTCCCAAATCTCTTCCTCCTTCCAGCCCTTCTCTCATCCACTGAAAAGGCAAGCAATATAACATAAATTATACATGTGAAATCATGCAAAACATATTTCCATATTAGCTGTATTTCCCCCAAAAGTAAGAAAAAAAAAGAAAGTGAGAAAATTACACTTTAATTTGCTCTCAGAATTCTTCAGTTCTCTCTCTCGAGTTGGATAACATTTTCCATCACCAGTCCTTTGGAATTTTCTTGGATCTTCGCATTGATAAGAGCAGCCAAATCTTTCATGGTTGATCATCATTATAATTGTTACTGTGTGCAATGATCTGGTTCTATACATTTCACTTTGCATTCATTCATATAGGTGTTCCCATGTTTTTCTGAAACCATCCCCCCTGTAATTTTTTATAGCACAATAGTACTCCATCACAATCATATGCTACAACTTGTTCAGTCATTCCCCAATTGATGGGCATCTGCTCAATTTCCAATTCTTTACCACCACAAATAGCTTCTATAAATATTTTTGTACATACAGCTTCTTTTTCTTTTTATTTGATTTCTTTTGTGTACAGATCTAGTAGTGGTATAGCTTAGTCAAAGGGTACATAGTTTTATAGCCCTTTGGGCATAGTTCCATATTGTTCTCCAGAATGGTTGGACAAGTTCACAACTATAATAATAGTCCATTAGTGTCCCTATTTTCCTCCATCCCCTCCAGCATTTGTAATTTCTGATATATGTGAGGTGATACCTCAGAATTGTTTTAATTTACTTTTCTTTAATCAATAGTGATGTAGAACATTTTTAATATGACTATAGAAAGATTTGATTTCTTCTGAAAACTGCCTATTCATATCTTTCAATTATTTATCAATTGAAGAAGGACTTTTATTTTTATAAATTCAATTCAGTTCACTATATATTTGAGAAATGGGGCCCTTACCAGAAAAAGTTGCTATAAAAATTTTGATAGCACTTCATTTTCTATGGTACCTTTTAGGAAAAAAAATGTAGTTTCTCAGCTTCTTTTTTAATTAGGACTATTTTTGCTTTAACTTTGTCTGAAATCATGATTACTATCCCTGCCCTTTTTAGTTGAACTGAAGCATAATACTGCTCCAGTTCCCCACCCTCACCTTTTTTTTTAGCTCTCTGTGTGTCTTTCTGATTCAAGTGTGTTTCTTTAAAAAAAAACAACATAATGTTAGATCCTAGTTTCTAATCCAGTCTGCTATTTGCTTCTATTTCCTGGGTGTCCTCATCTCATTCTCATTCACAGTTATGATTACTATTTCCCTCTATCCTACTGTCTTTTGTTTATCCTTTTTTCTCTCTTTTTATCCTGTCCTTCCTCAGAAGTTTATTTTGCTTCTGATACTACCTTTTCTCCCTTTTATCATGCTCTTTCTTTATTCCCTATTTCCCCATTGGGTAAGATAGCTTTCTGGGCAGTTAGGTGGCACAATGGATAGAATGCTGGTGCTGGAGTCAAGAGGACATGAATTCAAATCTAGCCTCAGACACTTACTAGCTGTGTGACCCTGGGCAAGTCACTTAACCACATTTGTAAAATTTGTAAAATGAGCTGAACAAAGAGATGACAAACCACTATAGTATCTTTGCCATGAAAATCCCAACTGGGGCCACAGAGAGTTGGACATGATTGAAACAACTCAGCAATGACAAGCTAGATTTCTATGTCTAAGTGAGTGTGTATGTGTGTATGTGTATTCCCTTCCCTCTTTGAAGCAATTCCAATGAGAGTGAGGTTCAAGCATTTCCCACCACTCCTCCACTGTAAAAGCTCTTCCTTGAACTCCTCTTTGATGTGAGTTTTCCCCATTCTACCTAGTCTACCTTCTTCTTCTTCTTTTCTTCTTCTTTTTCTTTCTTCTTCTTTCTTCTTCTTCCTCCTTTTTCTTTCTTGTTCTTTCTTTTTTCTTTTTCTTCCTCCTTTTTCTTTCTTCTTCTTTCTTTTTTCTTTTTCTTCCTCCTTTTTCTTTCTTCTTTCTTTTTTCTTCTTCTTCTTCCTCCTTCTTCTTTTTCTTTCTTCAATGGGCAATACAACAGAGTCCTACTACCAGTGCCAGCAAAAAGGTCCCCTGTAATCATCTCACAAGTTGTTCAACCCCCTTACTGTCTGTGCATTGATAGCTCCGAAAGCCTCTGCCACTGACATCTATTTAATGGCTCCCAGGCCTGCTGTTGGCTTTCTCAGACGTGACCTGTGCTGGATTGTGCTCCATTCTCACCTCAGTGAAACAGACCTTTTCTTCTGGCCTTCTAAGTTGTCTTGGGTTGGAATATTATTTCACTCTGTCCTTTTGTTGGTTATGCTACTCCAGAATTCACTTTGAGCTGTTATTTTAAAGTTGTTTGAAGAGAAATTTGGGGGAATTCAGGAAAGTGCCTGCCTTTACTCCACCGTCTGAGCTCTGGCCTCTTTTCTTCCAGGAATTTTTGTTTGTCTTGCATCAAATTACCTTTTTTTTTTTTTTGGCTTTGTTTGTAGCTGTTTTCACATTGCTTTTCTTATTGAGTTTATTGTTTTCTTATGAGTTTATGTCTTTGTCTTCCCTGCCACTATCATAGTTTTTTTTTTAATGGTCAAGTTTTTTTTTAATGTTGTTGTTGTTTGCTCATTTTCCCAGTTTATTTCTTGACTTTGAACTTTATGTTAAAGTTGAGCTTTGCTCACCTGGGGTTGGGAAAGCATCAGGATTTTTCATGCTTCTCTTTTCAGAGCTAGTTCTTGGGGTCTGCAAGTTTTTGGTGCTTCTGAGGTGGTATGATCTGAAGAGAGGTGTGGTCACTGCCCTTCTCATCTGCTCTCTGGTCTTTACTCAGGAAGGATCCCTGAGCTCCTGCAGGTGCAAGTGCTAGTGCTAATGCTGTCTCTGCCTTGGAACTATAACCAGGGCCTCTGCTCCCTTGTGACTGACCACAATCTCTTCTCTTAGCCTTGGAACTGTGACCTAGAACTAGGTATGGGCAATAGAATTGCAATCAGCACCAGGTACATCCAATGCCAGGTACATCCCCCCTGTAATCTCTTTCTGATCAATTGTGTGATCCCCTTACCATCTCTAGGCTAGAACTCTAGATTCTGCTTTTGTTGTGGCTGCCTCTAAGGCCTGCTGCTGGTGCTGCTGCTGTATACACTCTGGGCTGGCCCCCATCCTACTGTCACAAACTTGTCCTGCCAACCTTCTATGCTCTCATAGGTTGGAAAAATGCCTCAACCCAACCTTTTATTGGTTCTGCTTCTCCAGAATTTGATTTGGAAAGTTATGTTAAAGTTGTTTGGAGGGAAATGTTGGGAGAGTTCTACTGGGTTGCTACCTCTATTCTGCCATCTTGGCTCCACTCACTTTCAAACACACACACACTCCCACATATACACATACACACATACACATATCTATCTATCTATCTATCTACATACATATGTTATATATATGTATACACACTTATATGTAACTCTCCCTTCACATACTCCCTATTTCAGCCAAGTTGACCATCCTGTGCCTCACAATGGAATGAGGCGGGGAGAGGGAGGTAAATATGGAAAGATATTCAAGGAAATTCTTTTAAATAAAGCTAATTAAAGGTCACAATTAGCTTTGATCAGCAACAAGAAACTGGAGAAACTTTAGTTTGTAAAGATCTTCACTGAATTCTACTGTTGTGGATGAACCCATAAAGATGCTACATTGGAGCTATTAGACTTTGGACTGGGAATGTGATTTACGCAGCCAACACTCTGTTTACTGAGTTGTAAACCCTTTGGGAATAAATTGGATGCCAAGGAGAATGTGTAACTTAGAAACAAAAATGTACACTTCCTCCCTAGGGTAGATGGAGGGAAATAGAGAATGTTTTTTAAAGTGTTTTTTGCATTTACAACCAAAGGGGAAAAAAGAACCAAAAAAAAATGCTCCAATTTTCTTGTCTTTTTCATTAATCGTATTAGTTATGTTTTGGGAAAACAGAAACAAAACACAATATAACCAAATGCAGTTCCAACTGGCACAGGTCAATGTTTAGAATCTTTAGGATACAGCACGTAGTGCTGCAAAAAAAATTCCAAGGAAGAGCAAACTTCATATGTTCTATAACTTGCTTTTTGTCTTGGTACATTAGGAAGAAAATGAAAAAGCTAAAACACAGGGGTATTTAATTGGAAAAGATACAGAATTTTGTAAGTACATACTATCTATCACAGAACATTCTGGATTTGTTGGGGGGATTATAAGTAACAAACTGGAGGCATCTGCTGATGCCATTTGGAGCCAAGAATGAGTGTGATTAATGGTGAGAGAGCCCATCCATTCTCATGGTTTCAGCCTTCAGCACTATGTAGAGGACTCCCAAATCTAATTCTCTATCCCTGGACTCTCTGGTAGGATTCAGTTCCATATCTCCAACTGCTTACTGGACATTTCCATTGGGATGAATAGTCTATAGTCACTTCAAACTCAATATGTCTCCAACTGAACTCATCTTCCCTACTATCCGACCTGGCTTTTATACCTGACATCTTTTTTTTTTCTTTCTATTAATCAAGTCACCATTTGAAGACCTCCAAGTAATGGAGAAACTCACTCTGGAGGTAGCCTCTTCCTTTTTGAAAGAATTCCATTGTTGGGGAAAGATCTTTTAAAGCAAGGTGAACTCTGAGGTTCTCAGATTCCATGATTATATGTGTAAGGAAGAATGCAGGCATCATGTAGAGACTTCTGTAGCATACACATTGAAAAAAAAAGCTAGGAAAAAAAAGCAGTAAGGGAAAACTCACCCCTCAAGAGCCACCTAAAGAAAAGCCTCAAGTAAGGATTATGGAATAAATATCTCTAACATCAGCTCCCATGGATTTAATTACCATCTCTATGCTGATAATTCTCATTTATCTATCCTGCCCTGATCTCTTTAGTGATCTCCATTCTGCATTTCCAATTGCCTTTCAGACACATTTTACTACTGTTCGTTATTAAAAATAAATATTATATATTAGATATTGTATATATCTTGTTTATACACAGTGCTTTGGATATTATCTCTCCCATTAAACTGTGAGCTCCTTAAGGGCAGAGGTTATTTTTTTCTTTTACTTTTTCTGTACCCCTAGCACTTAGTACAGTTCCTGACACATAGTAGGTGCTTAGTAAATGTTTATTCACTGATTGACTGACATAAAACTAGTTCCTTCCTTCAAATTACTTCCATTGCCAACATCACACATACAGTATATGGACACATATGCACAAACTTAGGAGAAGAGTGGGCTGTGGGGATAGATATTGAAAAGGTGAGACTCAAGGGAAATGTGAAAGGGGGAAGGGGAGTCTTAACATGTATGAATTATAGAGAAGAGTATAAGAGGATCACTTCTGACCTTAGTGTAAATTGGGGAGTGGAAAGCCTCTTGTATCACTTTTTTAAAGGATCATAAAGCTTTAAATTACCTAATCTGTGTTACATTGAGAGAGTTAAATAGGGGGAAGGGATTCATTACATGTCTACTTAGCAGTTCATGTACATCCTAATACCCAATTTGGGTGTTTAAATGGGCCGCACAAAATGACTCTGGATGCCGACATCAGGGACTATCCGGAATAATGGCTTGCAGAACAATACCTTTATCCCTTGCTTTTAAAGTCGGAGACTTCCCTGACTCAAGGGACTGCAAGAGGACATCTAGTGTGGCTCTCTGATTTGCAAGAAGGGCGACACATAATCATTTTGGACAGATGGATCTCTCTATCCTGTTATTAAAGATTTCCCGAGGGAGTTCCCTTTTATTGAAAGAATTCTTGAGGTAAAACTGCCAAGTCATGGGAAAGCCGCTAGAGCCAAAGTTCACTGTAATTGAGAATAAAGTCACTGCTTCCCTAGAACTCAAGGGAAGATCCCAGGAGAGTGACTGAGCTGAAGTGTAGCTACTTCTTCTACTTGTCCTGAGGGATTGTGATGGATTTGCTTGTCATCTTCTTTGATGTATATTTATTGAACACCCACCCATTAGGTGAGTGGCTCAGAACCAGGTAATCTTTTTATACTAGAGGAGACCTGTGACTTTCTGCAAAGAGGGAAATTAATTTGCCACCTCAGGCTAACTATACCAAGGAGCAAGTCATCTGTCTTATTTATGCCTTGAACCCTGCTCTCTGCTGGCATAACTCACCATCTACTGGCATAGTCCTCCCAGTTATTGCTAGCAAAGGGAGTCAGACTTGGCTCCATAATAGCATTCAGAGGTTTCAGTCCATGATTGTGAATGGTGCTGAAATTTGCAATAATACTAATAAGTGTTTCATGAGTCATATCATTGGAGAGAGGTAACAATATGGATGCAATCATAAGATCACAGATTTGGAACTAAAAGGAAACTCCGAGGTCATCTAGGCAAAATCTCTCACTTTAGAGATGAAGAAACTGAGGCTTAGAGAGGTGAATTTGCTTGCTTAAGGAGTCATAGGTTCAACTTTTGAGCCCAATTTATCTGCCTCCAAATCAAACACTACTTTCAGGGCATTACTCTGCCTCTTGTCACAGACCCATTGGAGCAGTAACTGCTGACATTTACATGCTAACATTTATATAGAACTTTAAGGTTAGCAAACTACTTAACATGCATTACCTCAATTGAGGTAATGATTTACTACTGTCCTCCAACATTTAAGGCAAAGAGAAATACTTTTTACATTTCAAAGCTAAATGTAGAGGTATAACAGCATCCTTTAGATAGGGTTTGCTAAGATATTCCAGTGGACCTGTGATTTCATCATTCTGGATCTTCCTCCAACCACACAAGGAACATGTATCCTGACCTACTGGTCCATTCCATTCCATAGGTTCATTAAAAGGGATCTACTTGACATGCTGAAGGCCTTCCTTTTTTTTTTTTCTCTTGTCATTGATGTTATGAGTTAGAGTGGAGTAGAGTGCTTTAAGGTTTGCACAATGCATTACATATTTTACCTTATTTGATCCTCTCAATAACCTCTATTGTTATTATCATCTCCATTTTACAGAGGAGAAAGCAGAAGCAAAGAGAGTTTAAGTGATTTGCCCAGGTTCACACTGTTAATAAATAATGAGACCAGATTTGAACTTAGAATTTCTTGACTCCAAGTTCAGCACTCTCTGCACTGTGTCATCTTGTCCTTCTTTCTTATCACATGACCCTCATTTTCTTTTCTAGTCAGGCATTTCTGTGAAGATACCCTTATAGTACTTCTGCATAGTTCTTGGTAGCCTTTTGTAGGCTACTCACCTTCTTTACATTTCTCCATTTACACTTTGATGATCACTCACTTCTTTAGTGATTCAATAAACATTTAAACAGTCAACAAACATTTATTGTTGTTGTTGCGTTGTTTCAGTCATATCCAATTCTTTGAGACCCCACTCAGGGTTTTCTTTGGCAAAGTTATTGGAGTAGTTTGCCCTTGCCTTTTCCAACTCATTTTGCAGATGAGGAAACTGAGGCAAACAGGGTTAAATGACTTGTCCAGGGTCACACAACTAGTAAGTGTCTGAGACCTTATTTAAACTCAGGAAGATAGATTTTCCTGGTACCAAGCCCAGTGCTTTATCCACTATATCACCTACTGTGTGCCAGAAAGTCAGGTAGGTGGCACAGTGGATAGAGTCCTGAGCCTGGAGTGAGGAAGATTCTTTTTCGTGAATTCAACTCTGGCCTCAGACACTTACTAGCTGTGTGACCATAGACAAGTTACTTATCCCTATTTTCTTCAGTTTCCTCTGTTAAATGAACTGGAGAAGGAAATGGAAAACCACTCCAGTATCTTTGCCAAGAAAATCCTGAATGGGGTCATGGAGTCGGACACAACTGGAAAATGATTAAACAACAACAACACTATGTGTCAGGCCCTGTGCTAAGCTCTAGGGCTACAAAGAAAAGCAAAGGACAAAATCTGCCCTGAAAGAGCTTATAGTCTAATGAGGATACAAAATGCAAACAACTATGTACAAACATACTATAATTAGGATTAATTTGGAATAGTCTCAGAGAGATAGCAGTAGATTTAAAGGGGAATCAGGAAAGGCTTCCAGTAGAAGATGGGATTTTGGCTGGGACTTGAAGGAAGCCAGGAAACTCACATTCTATTTTTATTCCACTTTCTACCACTCTGTAGCCCTACAACCTTCCCAGAAGGATACTAATGTTAAAAACAACAACAGAAACAAAACAAAACAAACAACAAAAAGAGTTCTTTTGTAGCAAGATATTTGACGTCTTTCAGATAATTTCATAATTCCCAAAGGCAATCCATAAGTTTGCATAGATACTCTTTGCAAAAGGTGACTTAATAAGCTATATATATATTTTTAAGTTTAATTTGCTTTAGAAACTTTTTGGAAGAAATGTTGAGAGATCAGGTTTATCCCTGTATCTTTAGACAGATCACACCATTGCAGATAAGAATCTATCTTGTTTCAGAGATCACTAGAATAAGTCTATTTTGCAGTTCTTTCCAATGTTCATAAATTTCCATTTTTTGGAAATTCTGCCTTAAATCTAAATTTGGTGGTTCAACAAATGGTGACACTTTTATATAATGACCTTTTTTCAGGCAGAGCAGGGATATAGATTCATATACAGATAACACATAAGTATATCTCATACTGGCTCACAATAAAGTCAAGGTAAAGAAAGGCTAACTGGTAAAATCTTTGTTTATTGTTGTTGTCCGTCCTTTGTTCTTGAAGAAGACTAGTAGCAACAGGAGGGTGATGTCTTGATTTGTAAGTCCATTGAATTTAAATATGGCAGAATGATTGGTGATGGCCCCAGATGCAATGGGAGACCCCGGCCTTTTTAAGCTGAGGTCTTTCCCCAGACTCAGATTGTCTGAGGCAACACCCATTCAGTCATTCAAGGCTAGGTAAGAATTGAGGCAAAAGATGGCCTAGTTTGACCTCACAAAACAATCAATCTAGGTAACATCCTAAAATACCAAAGAAAACATTTATTAATGCTTTAATAATAAGGAAATAATATATTAAATAACATAATATAGTAATAAGGAAATAAGTATTTATTAAGTACCTACTATATACCAGGTACTGTGCTAAGAGCTTAACAAATGTTATCGTATTTGATCCTTACAACAACAATCTCCATTTTACAGTTGAGGAAACTGAGGCAGGCAGAGGTTAAGTGACTTGCCCGAGGTTACACAGCTAGTAAGACTGTGAGGCCTGAGTAGAACTCAGGTCTTCCTGACTCCAGACCTAATCCTCTATCCACTGGGCCACCAACCTGCTATAGGAACTTGAAGTCTACTAGATAAGGGAATAATGAAATTAATGGATCCTCCCCACCTCTCCCTTAAACTGCTTAGGTGAAATCCTGGTAATTGAGCTAAAAATAGGATTGTCACCACAGTATTCCATGGAGACACTGGAGGGTGTGTGGTCATCATAGATGATTATGTGGTGAGTAAGTAGACCAAGTGGAGGGAAATGGGGAGCATAGTAGTGGAAAGAATGAATTAGAGTCTATTTGAGAATGAGAATTACTAGAGTGTAAATCCAAAGGATCCCAGCTCAAACTTTCTAAATTTGGGAATGCTTTCATAATTAGTTTTTTTTTTAATTACTAAGACTAGTTAGCTAGACAAAAGGAAAAGTAAATCCAAAAAAAAAAATTGTGTGTTTTGGTGGCCTTTTCTCTGTTCCTCGCACAATTCACACTATTTCCCATCTCTGCATCTATATTTTGGTCATTCCTTGGCCCCCACATGCCCTGGTAGGAAGTCCCTCTTCTCTATCTCCTAGAACCCCTCACCTTCCAGCTGAAGCATCACCTTGGACATAAAGCCTTCCTGATTCCTCAAACTTCTGTTGTATTCTTTCCCAACTATCTTGTATTATATCTACCTTGAATTTGCTTTTTAATTTCCTCTCTATAAATTTATTCTACATATATTTATATAAATACACATTGTTTTGTGTTTGTTTTATTTTTAGAGAATATAAGTTCTCTGAGAACAAGAATTGTTGTGGTTTTGTTTGTTTTTGCACCCAGAATATCATTTAATAAATGTTTATTAATTGAATTACTATACATTAGAAAAATCACTGGAATTGTCATCAGAAGGTACTTTTATTCAGATTCCAGCTCTGATATTTTCTAGCTGTATGATTCTGGGCAAATCATTTAACCTTTTGAGTCCCAGTTTACTCATCTGTAAAATGGGGATAACATTGCTGACATTATTTACCTCTCAGTGTTATTATAGGAGGGAGAAAGGACACTTCACCAACCTTAAAGCACTATGGAAATAGTTCACAGGCTATTTCTAAAGAAAGAAATTTGAATCTGTACCTTAATCATGCCTGGAACTTCTATGTACTCTTTCCTGACAGCAGGTAACTGAGGTCCCCTGCCCCAATCAGCTCTCAATGGAGACTGGCATATTGCTAAACCACAATAAGATTGCAGACAAACCCACTTAAAAATAAATCATACTGGAAATATAGTTAAAATGCAGACCCAGGCCTGAGGTGACTTACAGGCCACTTGCACTGCCCATCAGAGCTACAAATAATAAATGCCATTTGAGGGAGTATAAGCATTTTCTCTAAGAGCTAGATGTTTATCATAAAGTGATTAAATGAGCATAGAAATAATCAAATAATTAATCAAGCTGCTCTTAATTAGTAGAAGTACTAAATTCCGTTTCTGCTTGGCTTATCCTATTCATCTCAATTTTTAAAATCCAATCTTCATGGATTTAGGATGCCCCCATTACCTACTCTTTAAGGTATATATTTAAGCACTATCCTGTAGTCCTTGGAGTCACAAGGCCTGGATTCAAATTCCATTTCTATAGTTTCATTTTCTGTAAAATGAGAGAGTTGAACGAGAAAATTTCTAACCTTCCTTCCAGCTCTGACAGTTTTTGAGCCTATGATTTCTTCTTTCAGCAGCAGCATTCAGTTCCCACCCAACTACAATTTCTGTGGACTGGGTTTACTATATTTATTGAGATCAAGTTCTTCAAGTCCAGTTCTTATGATTATCACTATTATTGTTATAATAAGTACATAAAGTATATGTTGAGTCCATTGAGTTTTACAGCCATCTTTTTAGGGAGCTATTTTCTTCTTTTATTGACTCTTTTCTGAAGGAAGTTCTATTAGGAGCATAAGACTAGTTATAGAAGGGAAGATTCGATTATAGAAAGGAAGAAAAGAGATTCAAAAAGAAATAGAAAAGCATATATGTAGAAGAGAAATTGACTGACACTATCACAAAATAGTCTTTAATCAGAAATGATTTCTCACTGCCTCATAGCACATTTTGCATGTTTCTAACTGGCAGCTCCAAAGTCTAATTTTAATAGTTTTTTTTTTCCCCATAAAGGGGGACAGCATGATTCAGTGGCTATATAACTGGGATGGGAGATCTGGGCCCTAGTTTCCATTCCTGGCATTGCCACTAATTTGCATTATGACTCTAGTCAAATGATAGCCTCTCTCAATCTCCATTTCTTCAAATGCAAGGTCTGGATTCGATGATCTTCTAAGGTTTCTTCTAGCTTTAACATGCTATGAAATACATACAAATATAATCAGAAGTATTTTCTTGGTTGGATAAATAACCTCCTCCTTTGCTCATTAGCATTCTGCCAGAGTAAGCCTCCTTATCTTCAACTTTGTAATGGAAAGGCTTTTTGATTTCTAAGTTACCTGAAAACAATTTGCATAACAGGCACCAACAATTTTCTTATAGTTTTGTTGAACTAGATATATGTAAATCTCTTGAGGAGAGGTCCTTGTCTTAATTATTTTGGCATTTCTCTCAGTATGCACTATGTGGTAGGCTCTAAGAAGCTGTAGCCCATGCAGGGGCCATGCTTCAGTAAACTGTCTCAGCAGAGGAGCCAAACCAGGTTAAGGGTAACTGATGGGCTTTAAACCCATTGGTGAGTTAGGGGAATGTCTACCCCAAGCACATGTAGACTTCCTCTGGCAAAATGGGCAGAAGAGAACAATTTGTTCCAATGTCCTTGAAGTCTGAATCAGGTGCTGTGGAGTGCTTAGAGTTTGGTCAGACATTGAAGACGCTACGGTCATGCACTGTGTGCTGGGCCATCTTTAGTCATCTTGAATTTTGTCTTGCCACTGGACTTTGATGAGTCTGGAAGAGAGAGTGAGGTTGGTGACTTTGTGCAACTCTGCCTCATTTAAATGCAATTAACCCACAAGTCAAGACATTAAACCTTGATGCTACTGGTCCTCTTCAAAATGAAGGATAAGCAACAACAGCACGTAGTAGGTGCTTAACAATTATGTCATATATATAGCACTCAGAGGCTTACAAAGTATTTTCTTCACAACAATCCTGTGTAATTATTATCTCCACTTTAGAAACTCAAGACTCAGAGCAGTTTAGGGCCTTCCCCATGGTCACACAGCCCACATGTATCAGAGCTGAAATTCTAACTCAGGCTTCCTGACACCAAGTCCAGCTTGCTTTTCATTGTGCTGTTCCTATTCAGTTTGTTGAATGAATAAATGGATGGACAGATGGATGGATAGATGGATGGGTGAATAATGAATGTCTCAGGAATCATTTTGTAACCTATACAAAACTGGGAAGTCACAACAGGGTCATTAGCAGAAATTCATATCACCTGTAACAGCGAAATGCTTTCTTACCTTCTTACAAGATGTGAGAAGTCATGGTTCTTCCAAATCCAGGAAGAAAAGAAGCCCATGTTACCTTAGAATTGAAAAGGTACAATTTTTCCTCTATAGCTTTAAGAATATCTTTACTTCTTTGTTTATCTCTGTCTCTGTGTCTTTGTCTCTATGTCTCTTTGTCTCTCTGTCCTGGTTCTGTCTGTGTTTATCTGTCTCTCTATTCCTTTGTCGCTCTGTGTTTCTCCCTCTCTGTCTCTCTCTCATTTCATTCCCAGATGAGGGAGAAGGAGAAAGGGAAGTGAAAAGAATGGGGAAGAGGGAGAGACAGAAGGAAGAAGAGAGAAAGAGAGACACAGACAGAAAGAAAAGAAGAAAAAGAAAAAAAAGAAGGGGAGGGAGAGAGGGAAAGAGGAGAGAGAGAGAGAGAGAGAGAGAGAGAGAGAGACAGACAGACAGACAGACAGATGTAACAGCAGCATACCTGTAACAGTGACATCAGCAGTCCCCTTCCTCAAACTACCACCTTTGGGGAGCCTGTAGAGGTGACAATTGAAGGAAAAAGCAACAAGCTAAAAGATATGTATAAATCCTGGGTGCTTGCTTTCTCAAGTGGCTGGAACATTAATGAAAAAAATACAGACAAGGAAGAACTGGTGGTCCCTGTTCCTGCCCCTTGCCTTCTTTCTGCTGAGTGTGACTAGGACTCATTTCCAAGTGTGCCTTTAGTCTGTTAAAGACTACATTGGACTGATCTAATTTTAGTTCTCATAAACTTTTGAGGTTGACCCTTTCCTTTGCATTTTCTTGAGTTCCTTTGTTCTGGCATTAGAGAGGGTGACTGCTCTGGGAGTCATACAGGAGAGAGTCATCTTTCCCAGTGGAAGGTTGGAATCCCAACCCCCTAGTCCATTGTTAGAGAGCTTTCTTTCTCTAACAGGGGGCATCACCACAAATCATTTGTGTTTCCTAAGTGTGTAACAAAAGGCAGACATACTATAAACAGTGGCATTTAATTCTGCCTTTTTAGACCATCAGCCTATTCTGGTGCCTCTTTGGTTTATATACTACAAAGGGAAGGGCTCAGGAAACCTGGTACCCTGAAAGCACTGACTAAATTTGTGTAGTGCTATTCAAGATGGTAGGTATATGGAAAAAAATGAATAAGGCATTGCTGCCTCCCTTGTACCTCCTAGGCAAACCACTTCCCTCCAGTAGAAAATCAAATAACTTCCCTATTACAAATTTAAAGGGTAGAGAGAGACTGTGTTTATTTTGATTGATAATCTCCTAAGTATTTTATACAGTCTTTAGTTATTTTGAATAATTTCTTTTTCTATCTCTTCCTGCTGGGTTTTGTTGGAAATACATAGAAATGGTGATGATTTATATGGATTTATTTTATATGGAGCAACTTTGCCCAAGTTATTGTTTTAATTAATTTTAGTTGACCCTTTTAGGGGGTGGGGAGTTTGGAGTAGGATTTTAAAGAGCTCTTTTCTTCAGAAGAGCCATATGAAGCAGCTAATGAAAGTATTATCATCATCCTGATTTTATAGATAGGGAAACAGGTTCAGAGTGTGAATTTCCAAATGTACACAACTTATAGGTGTTAATTTAAACCCAATGCTTGAACTCAGGTTTCCTGACTCCAACCTGGTACATTCTCTACTACATAACAAGTGACATCTTATTTTGAAGCTGAATATTAACTAAGTGCTTTAAATATATTTCATATTGTACTCAACATGTACTCAATAAGATTCTTATTCTTATCTGTTGACATTTCTGTGTGAAATATTTGAAGTTATTACAACTTTATATTTACATCCTACTCTGCTGACATTCTCATTACATTTTTTGGTCTTTTGCTTTATTTCTGATTCCTAGGAGGTCTTTAAATGCTCTCAGAATTGAGTTGTTTGATAAATCTGCATAGCCTGGAAACTCAATAGGGCTTAAATCCTATTTCTTTTAATAACACTTGTAGTCAGGGGGTCTTCTTTTTATTGAAGCTTTATTGAAATTTTTAACAAATGGCATCTAACATAGCAGTATGTTTCCTTCTATTTTTTTCAATCTTAAATTATAGGGAAATAGCTAGAAGAAGGGAAAGCTATACTGTTGGTGTTGTGTAGCTGTCTTCTTAAAGAAGACCCCCTAACTTATGGGGTGAAGCCTATCTTAATTTAGTGTGCTATCAGACAATTTTACAGCCTCCCTTTCTGTATCTGAAAAGACACAGCATTTAATTTTAATTTCAAACCACTGATTCTTTTTTACATTTAGTACTATATTGCCAATAAGATCTAATTATAGTGAGATGCACCTTTATTATATAGACATGGAAGAGAATAAGAAATTAGTGACCGGAATTCTAAAGCTGAGATGAATTCCACCAAAGATTGCATGATTTAGTAGAAAGTTCCATAAATCACCAGGATGGAACTGGTGATTTTTATCAGTTTTTTTGGTAAATTTAATTCAACACAAAAAGAAGCTGTAACTAAAAATGCCCTGATATTTTCAGACTTTAGTTTCTCTAGGAAGCTAAATGCAACCTTTAGCCTTTTCCCTCTCATAAAATTAGAATATCATTCATTGTCCCCCGAGTATATATATGGAAGGGAGGAAAATGAAGGACTTAGCTGTGAGATCATAGGATTATAGGATTTAGTTCTGAAGGGGACTTCACTGGGCACTTATTTAAACTCTTCTGTCTATAGATGAGGAAGATGCTGCCTAGTATAGTTGACTTGCCCATGTGATACATGTAATAAATAGCAGAACTGGTATTTGCCTCCAGGTCCTCTGACTCCAACTCCAGTGTTTCTTCTACTATACAGATGCCCAATATGTGTTGTTGGGATTTCTTTGCTGTGGAGAACCCATATTCCTTTTATCCTAAATAACCAGAACCAGTTGAGAAGGTTAAGTATTCCATCCTGAAATGCATTAGAAATTTTAAGAGAGGGGCAGCTAGGTGGTGCAGTGGACAGAGCATGGGCCTTGAAGTCAGGACGACCTGAGTTCAAATCTGACCTCAGACCAAACACTTGACACTTACTAGCTGTGTGACCCTGGGCAGGTCACTTAACCCCAATTGCCTAAAAAAAAAAAAAAGAAATTTTAAGAGAGATGAGAAAGATCAGCTGTCCCTTACCATTTTGATAAAAGACAAATGTCACCGGAATGCTTCTGCATCATCATCATCATCATCATTACTGTTATTTGAAAATTACTTCATGAATGTTGATATGCACAAGGCACTGTGTAAGAGCCTATACAAAGAAAGCAGCATAGACATACTTCTTGCCTTGGAAGGTGAGTTATTGGCCTGGAGAGAATACTGAGTTTAGCATTAGAGGAGTTGGTTCAAATCCCAGGACTGGTTGCACACTTGAGAATTGTGTCATTCTTACCAAGTTACTTAAATTCTCTAAACCTTGGTTTCTACATTTGTAAAAAAAAAAAAAGATATAATCATACTTGTGGTCTCCACCACCAGGTTTCTTGTGAAGAGAGTGTTTTATAAACCCTAAATCACTATATAAAGGTGGATTGCTATTATTGATCCTCTCTTGGAGCTTACAATCAAAAACTAGTGTCAATATTCTCAGATATAAAACCATAGAACTCCTTCTCCTAGCCATGTGTATTAAGTTTGTCAAGAAAAGAGTATATTTAAAGTTGGCATTCAATTGGCATTGCAGTCAGAAGACCTGATCTGTTGACAGTTGAACTCTGTGCCACTTACTAGTATAGACCTGTGATCTTGGGAAGATAACTCAATCTTAGTAAGTCTTAGTTTCCTTATCTATAAAATGGAGATAATACTTTCCTCCCCTACCTCTTATTGAGAGGGAATAATACATTGTGAAGCACATTGTAACTCTAAAGAATTAAACAAATGTAAAGTACTATTTTTATGTGCCTTCCATCTTTTACCTTTCCTGACTTGTGCTATGGTGTAGGATCAAAGAGTGAAATCTATAGATTAAATAATTTGTCCTGGAGGTCTTGATATTTTGAATTTAATTAATTAATCCATTGAAATTGATGGATTAAAAAAAATTAGTATGGTGGCATAATAGCTTAACAGAGCTGACTTTACATGAACAATTTGGAATTTTTGCTTCTAGACAAATACGTCTTTCTCTGAGGGACAATGTGGCATATTGGCTAGAAAACTGTCCTTGGAGTCAGAAAGACATGGAATCAAGTCCTGCCTCTGACACATAATGACTGTGTGTCCTTGGGAAAATCACTTAAGTTCTCAGTGCCCTCAGCAATTCTTGTAGATTATACATTTCAGAGAAGTTGCTAACCTGCCATCATTGAAGAATTTTCCTTTCTGTGAAAGAATTTTATACCAATGAAATCACAGGCCCAGCCAGCCCCTATCATCTTCTTTATCTAGACAAATATTTCTTTAACAAATATCAGTTCCCCTGTTTTGGTTTCTAAAGTCCTTCAAAACCTGGTCACAGGTTACCTTCTCAACCTATTATTTAGAACTTCCCTTCCTGAATAGTACCATCTAGCCAAACTGGACTTCTCGCTGCCCTTTACACAAGACACTCCAGTCCCTGATCCCATGCCTTTGTGTGTGGGATGCATACCTTCCTCATTACTCCCTCTTAGAATGTCTTGTCTCCTTCAGAACTTTGTTCAAGCACTACCTTCTATATGAAGATTCTCCTAATCCCCTCAGCTGTAAGTGTTGGCCCTTCCCATCTGAATTACTTTTAATTCATTTTGTATACATTTTGTGCAACTGTTCTCTCATTCAAGAGAATGTCAGCATCTTGAGGGCAGGGATTGTTTCACCTCTGCCTCTGTACCACAATTCCTAGAATAGTGTCTGGCCTATGTCAGGTCATTAATAAAATACTCTTTGATTGCTAGACTCCTAATTGAAACATTTCATATCTTGGGGATCACTAGGGAGACCAAGGGCTATTTTTCCCCTAGGGGATAGGAAGAACATTCTAAAAAATATTAAAATAACCAGAGAAGGGTCTCTAGCAAATTGAATAGTTCCTTTATGGAGGATTTACATGAAGACATTGACAAAAATTGCACAGAGTAAAGAAAGTTTTGGTTGGGCTGTTATCTGGACTGGTAAAGGTAGGACCCATAGAGCCACCACAGAACTGAAAGGAGAGAAGATTGATATAAGGGGAAGAGGGAGTCTAACCTTTGAACTATTAGGATACTAAAAGACTTTTTTTTTAAACCTCTGTTTAAGGAGGCAGACAAACAAAGCTCAGACCTCAACTCTGGATTAGTGTAGACAGAAACCAAAGTGAAGAAATTTTGTCCCCATTTCAAATCATGTTCTGACTGATGTGGAAAAATACAGTAGTAAATTGAAGGATACACACAGACACACACACACACACACACAGACACACACACACAGATAGATATCTCTCTATATAAAGATATATACACACATATATACATATATGTGCATGTATCTCTATCTGTGTATCTATGTATCTATGTATCTATGAGTCTGTCTATCTGTCTATGTCCCTGATTCTCCATTTTTTACTTTAATGAGTGAATCATAGAGTAATTTTATAGCTTGTTCTTGAGATTCATATGTAGAGTTCAACTAGAGAAGATATTATTAAGCTTCATTGTTAGTCTTGTTTGTGACCTGTTTGATTTTTGTGCCTGAATCCCTATTACTATTGGCTGTAATTGCTTTGGTTAGCTTCAAAAAAAAGTTACATCTAGAAGCTACACCAGGCAACCAAAACAACTAACATCTAATCCTGCCATATACAAATTCTTCAGCTACTTCATGTTGATTTCTGAACCACTGGGCAATTAAGTAAGTACAAGGTGGAGGAACCAAACCCACTCATAAAACTTGAGGTGAGGTTGCCTACACAGTCGGCACAAAGACACTACAGATATGAAAATGCCATGAAAAAATCATTTTAAACTCTTGCTTTATTTCTGTTTTAGATTTGTGTCTGTCTAATATAGGCATCACTAATTCAAATCAAATATTTATTAGGACCAAGCACTTACAGACAAGCAAAGGTAAATAATCCAGCCTCTTCACAGAGACTACATATACACAAACCACAATAATACAATGTAGAATGATAATTTAACAAGAGTAGAGCAGACAAAAGGCAATGAGAATTCTGAGAAATCTCCCTACTTTGGGGTAAACTGAGGGAAGACTAAATGGATAACTTGGCATTCAAAATGAGACAGGATAAGATTTACATAGTTGGATAGATAGGAGAGAGACTATCTCTGGCACAAGGTAAAATGTGAACAAAGGTACAGAAGTGGGAAAATATAAGACTTATTTAGGGATGTCCAAGTATTATTTTTTGCTGGAAAGCAAGATACTTAGGGAGTTGTTCCATCATTTCAATCTGTCCTACTCTTCATGACTCCATTTGGGGTTTTCTTGGCAGAGATACTGTAGTGTTGTGCTGTTTTCTTCTTCAGCTCACTTTAGAGATGAGAAAATTGAGGCAAACAGGGTTAAGTGACTTGCTTAGGGTCCCATAGCTAGTAAGTAGCTGAGACCAGATTTGAACTCAGGTCTTCTAACTCCAGGCCCAGTGCTCTATCAACTCTGCCATCTAGCTGTAAGACAAAACTTGAAAGGTAGCTTAGTTTGAATGTCACCTAAAGGAAGTTGGGCTTTATTTCCTTGGAATGGGGCTCCATTGAAAGTTTTTGAGCAAGAGAGTAGTGTGGGCAGAGCCAACATGGCAGAATAAAAGTAGTGACCCACTTGAGCTTTCCCCTAAACCTCTCCAAATACCTATAAAATGGCTCTAAACAAATTCTAGAGCAGCAGGACACACAGAAAGACAGAGTGAAACAAATTTCCAGCCCAAAACAATCTAGATGGTTGATTGGAAAGGTCTGTTGCGTGGGGCTGGGAGAGGAGAGCAGTTCAGCGTGGGCACACAGGCAAAGTCGGGGCCTTAGCAAACCTGGAGCTAGCCTCAGGGAACTAAATCAAGGGGAGTTGTGGCAGTTTCCAGACTTCTCAACCCACAAATGCCAAAGACAGCTTAGAATGTCAATAGGAAAGGTCTGTCAGAGCTCAGTCTGGCCCCAGTCCTGGTGCAGCCCCAGGGTTGTGGCTGCTTCCAGAGCTCATGGCCCACAGATTGTGAGGGGATTAAGTGGCTGATCAGAGAGGGATTGAAGGGATCTCTTTGCTGGTGCTGATGCAGGATTCACTTCCTTAGCTCTACTTGAATCTGAGTCACAATCCTAGGTGGTGGTCCTGGGGTGAGGAGGAGGCATGATGGAGCTTAGGGCAATGGGGGACAGAGAATCCTCCTCACAGTTCCAAGGCAGAAAAGAGTGCTTGTGGTCACTCACAAATCAGAGCACAGGCCAGGAAAGGAGTAAACACCTTGCCTTTGATCATACCATATTGGAAGAACTGAAAACTTACAGGTTCCTAGAAGTATCTCTGAAAACACCTGCACAAAACCCCTAAAGCTTGGTTCAGTACATTCTCCACACTGGAAGCAGACTCCTACCTTAACAAAGAGTTTAATAGTCAAGTAATTGGCTGGGAACATGAGCAAACAGCACAAAAAAGTCAGACCATAGAATCTTACTTTGATGATAAAGAAGATCAAAACATACAACCAGAAGAAGACAACAAAGTCAAAGCTCCTACATCCAAAACCTCCAAGAAAAATGTGAATTGTTCCCAGGCCATGGAAGAGCTCAAAAAGGATTTTGAGAAGCAAGTAAGAGAAGTAAAGGAAAAATTGGGAAGAGAAATGAGAGTGATGCAAGAAAATCATGAAAAACAAGTCAACAGCTTGCTAACGGAGACCCAAAAAAATACTGAAGAAAATAACCCCTTAAAAATTAGCCTAACCCAAATGGCAAAAAAGGTCTAAAAAACCAATGAGGAGAAAAATTCCTTAAGAAGCAGAATTGGCCAAAAGGAAAAGGAAGTCCAAAAGCTCACTGAAGAAAATAAGTCCTTAAAAATTAGAATGGAGCAAATGGAAGCTAATGCCTTTATGAAAAATCAAGACATTGTAAAACAAAACCAAAAGAATGGAAAAAAAAAAGAAGACAATGTAAAATATCTCATTGGAAAAACAACTGACATGGAAAATAGATCCAGGAGAGAGAACTTAAAAATTATTGGACTATCTGAAAGCCATGATCAAAAAAAGAGCCTAGCCATCATTTTTTAAAGAAATTATCAAGGAAAACTGCCCTGAGATTCTAGAACCAGAGGGTAAAATAGAAATTGAAAGAATCCACCGATCCCCTCCTGAAAGATATTCCCAAAGGAAAACTCCCAGGAATATTGTAGCCAAATTCCAGAGTTCCCAAGTCAAGGAGAAAATATTGCAAGCAGTCAGAAAGAAACAATTCAAGTATTGTGAAACACAATCAGGATAACACAAGATTTAGAAGCTTCTACATTAAGGGACCTCAGGGCTTGGAATATAATATTCCAGAGGGCAAAGGAGATAGGATTATAACCAAGAATTACCTACCCTGCAAAACTGAGTGTAATACTTCAGAGGAAAAAATAGATATTCAGTGAAATAGAGAACTTTCAAAGCATTCTTGATGAAAAGACCAGAGCTGAATAGAAAGTTGACTTTCAAATACAAGACTCAAGAGGAGTATGAAAAGGTAAACAGGAAAGAGAAATCATAAGGGACTTATTAAATTTGAACTATTTACATTCCTACATGGAAAGATGATATTTGTAACTTATGAAACCTTTCTCAGCATTAGGGTAGTAGGAGGGAAAAATAAATAAATTAATTTAAGAAAAAAAAAGAGTAGTGTGATGGGAATTGTGTTCTGGGAAGATGAGTCCAGTAGCACTGTGCAGGATAGAATGGAGAGAGGGGAAGGTTACAAGCAGGAAACTTTGTAGAAGGTTGTGGAATGTTTTAGGAAAGAGAGAGAGTTTAAAATAGGGTGTTGTCGAAATGGAAAGGAGGGGAGAGATTGACAATTTTTAAAAGGCCAGATCCACAGAATTTAGAAACACCATAAGTGGGAGGTAACAGAGAGAAGGAAATGTCAAAGATATCAACAAGGTTTCAAGGATAGTTACTAGAAAAAGAGTGTTCTGGGGAGGAAATAGAGGATTTAGTTTTAGACACGTTGAGTTCGAAATGCCAGGGGATTTTCCATGTAAAGATGTACAGCAATCAATGGGAAATGCAGGCCCAGAGAGCTGGAGATGCAGTCATTTTACAAAGATATTAACTAGACAGTGGCTCTTCTTCCAAACTTCATAAAATCTTTGTGATTTCATTAGGGTGGGTACTCTTTCAATCAATGTGGGCCTGGGGTCAGGAGTGGTGATAATGTGGAGGCACAACTATGGGTAAAGCTGCCAAAATGAAAGGCATAAGGTATAACCTACAGTATGGAGAATGATATAGAACATTGGAGCAAAAAATAATGAGCAAAAAGGATGCCTCAAATTAGAGGATTCTGTAAAGCTGCCAGTGAAGAACTTTATTTTAAAAAAAGAAAACAAGATTCCAAATTAACATAACAAATCTCAGTGCATTTAGGGCTTTCTTAAGCAGAAAATGCAGACTAGAGAGGCTTCCCTCTTTGCACTGCTGTTTATTTCTAGATTCTCAGTGGGGGTCTGTTCTTATCCTACCTTCCTGCTAAGAGCATTTAAGTACTCTGTGGAAACAGAGCAACTTGGCAGAGACTTAGGAAAGTTTAACCTCTGGAGTATCACAAGCATGCTACAGGGAGGGGGATAAGCATTTCTGCATAGTGCCTATTATACAACATGAACATTTTTAAAAACTGCCAACTATAACTCTGTTTCAGAGGAGAGGAAAGACTGCAGGGGAGTTCCAAAACCACTTTGATGCCTGTCCCTGGCTTGGCTGTGCAGTGGAGAGGTTAAACTCTGAAAATGCATAAACATGAAGCAGCTCCTATTTCCATTTTTCTCCTATGTTCAGTAATAGAAACATTGGGGGTGTGTTTGTGAGAATTTAGGCCAATGAATTTTTTAAAAACTCTCTATTCTTCATAAATAATTCTTTAATTTCCTTAGAACTTTCCTATTGGAAATTCAGTTTTTGTATATAGCAAGAAAGGGGCCTTATAGACCATTTGAAAAAAAATCTCTCTGGCCGAATTCTTTCCATCTTATTTTTAATTTCACCCCCTCTTTTCTTGGGCCTCTTTTATCTCCCTTCTATTCTCCCAGAAAATAAGAACAAAAAACCAATCAACCCAAACAAATCAAAAGACCTCCCCACCCCAATGGAAACAAAAGAAAGGAAACTACAGATGTTCCTCAATTTATATAAAGGTTATGTTTGAAAGGTTCATTTTAAAACAGGTTTGGAATTTGGAGTACAATGTCTCCTCAAAAGGACTTTGCAAATAATGGTTAGGTTTCTCCATTAGGCAGTGATGTAGCTGAATGATTTTACTCTTCAGATCTTAGAAAAAAAAATGAAGTGTTCCTTACAATGAAGAAGGACTTTAATGAGAAAACAAAGAAGACAAAAATTTGAAGAGCCAGAAAGGAGTCTTGACGTGGATCAAGACTTGATCCTATGGAAGAATATGATGCAGAAGAGAAAGAGGAAAACAAAGAAACACTTTTAGCTAAGTAAAAGATGGGGGACTGAAGAGAGAAAGCTGAACACACTGAATTCACAGTAGCTGCTTAACCTTTTGGGAATGATGATGTGGATCTTTAGGTTCTCTCAGATGAAGTCATCCAGTAAGGAACAGAGAAAGAAAAGAGAGGTAGTGATGGATGATGAAACTCTGTTGAGAGTTACAGAGGCAAGGTATTTGTTAACCTGATAACAATGGCAGTGTCTAAGTATTTACTATGCTCCAGACACAATGCTAGGATTGAGGATAAAAGGAAAAAAAATGAGAGTTTTTGCTGTCTTATATTCTATCATGAGAGAGAACGTGCAAGTATGTAAGTATATACAAATTCATGTAACAGAAATTTAAGGTAATTTTGGGGGCTGCTGGAGGAATGAGGAAAGACTTCATGTAAAAATGGTGCTTCAGCTAAACTTTGAAGGAAACTAGGTATTCTAAGATAAAGACATGAAGAGAAACTACACCCAGGCAGAATGTGGAAAGACATATGATGAAGTGCCACCTGTGAGAAACAGCAAGAAGGCAAGTTTGTCTGGACCCTAGGGTGCAAGAACAGGTAATAGGGACTTCTTGGAGTTTAATGAGTAGGGAAATGACATTCAGACCTTTGCTCACCTAGGGCACCATCCTCAGCATATGGGACTCCCAGAAAAGTTATCTTAGATTCAAGATAGTATGAGGGACTACCTCTACTCAAAATCATAGCACATATGTTAAAAGTATTTACCTTTACTAGTCATCAAGGAGACAGGATTAGTTAAAAGCAAAGGCATTTAATGAAATAACATAATGAGAAAAGTACTAATGAAATACATAAACCTGGGGCACATTCTTTCAGAAATATAAACACCATCAGAAGAAAGGGATCACAAATGGGGGTGTGACTTTTGGGTATACCAAAGAAAATATTCAGATGTTGACAGGGATCAAATTTCTACATAGGGTCACCTCTCCCTAACTCACACTTGAATGAATAGGTTGGGTTCTAAGAAAGCAGCTGCTAACTGAGGTTGTAGGGACATATTTCTTTGTACTCCTTTCTACAACTCTTGGCCCCCTAATGTGCTTCCCTCTACTAGTGACGCAGTAAACAAAATTTTCTTAGTAGACGTATTGACTAAGATGGCATAGTAAAAGCAGGAGCTAGAAACATTCCACCCAATGAATCTCCAGTATATTTTCCCATAAATACACATGGTGTTTATGGGAAAAGCGGGCAAGCTTAAAAAAAAAAGAGTACAGTTACAGTGGGAAACACATGTAGGGAAAACATATAGCAAAGGCAACTCAAAATTTGGTGGATTGCTCAGCTCAAATTCTCAAGCTTGGCTCTTGATTGCCCTGGGCTCATTTGATTCTATAGCTAACCCCCTTCTCTATTGCCAGGAGTACTGAACCTTGAAGTTGCTTATGGTCATGGTTGACTGGCTCTCTGTAGCTCTGTCTGGAGGTTGTGTGTCTATTGCTCCTTGCTGGAT
The DNA here is from genome assembly GCF_900497805.2 of Vombatus ursinus. Taxonomy (NCBI): domain Eukaryota; kingdom Metazoa; phylum Chordata; class Mammalia; order Diprotodontia; family Vombatidae; genus Vombatus; species Vombatus ursinus. The sequence continues at coordinate 32,177,271 of NW_020954580.1, forward strand.
ATAGAGATACTAGTTGAGTATCTCTCCTTCAAATGGTCATGTCTGATGGGTGGAGGAAAGAAAAATCCCCTCTTCTCCCAAAGGTCTCTTCCGTTGGCTACTCCTGGTCTCTATTCCCTTGAAATTCCTAACAATGTTCTGCAAAGATGCGTTGCTTCCTTTAATTCTTTGAGGGAAAGGTGTTTACTTAACTACCTAAAGGGACTGATGGATATTCACACCTTGCTAAATTAACTCCCTTTGTTAACTACTCTGTTACCCCTCCTCCCTTCTATTTACTTAACTGCTTATACATTTAAGAAACTTTGAAATCATTCACCTTATGGAGAACTGAATTTGAATGTATAATTTGCGTCCTTCTGTAGTGATGCTGAATTATCCTAGGACACCATATTTTTTTGGCAGTTCTAACTTTTCAGATTCAGAATATAGTTTTGTTTGTTTGATAGTCATGTTGCTTTCCAACTGGAAGACACTCAGGATAAAGCTTATGTACTAATCAGTGTGACAACATTGTACATGAAGCAAGATCATGTTGAAGAATGCGTGAAGTTAAATAAGCTTTTATGATTCCATAATTTTGTAGCTAGTTTTAAGGTATTAATTTCTGAGATGTTAAAATCAAGTAGTTATAGGTCTAATGTCCTTATTTAAATGTCAATACACTCCCCCCAAAATACTGCAAAACCAAATGTAAATTACCCAGGATTTCCCACTCTAATGGAGTTGACAATATTTTTGAAACTTTTAGGATACTGAGAATGTTGTGGGAATAGAAATACATTTCACATTTTAATCCTTCAAATCTACAATTTTTTCCATTATGAAACAATTAAAAAATGAACATACAAGTATTTTTAAATGCATCTAAAAGTTATCATGTACTTAATGCTTGGTTGATAATCTTTTGGGGGAAGGACAACCAAAACTACTGCCTTTGGCAAGATCTGCCATGGCTTATCACAGGGAAGTCCTTGCCAAACAAGTATGCAAATGTGCATTTGTTGAAATAAGATTAACACTTCATTGCTGAGATAGATGTCTTTTTTTCACATTTCTACTGTCACTCTACTCTTACTCAGTGAAGCAAACCTAACTAAGATCTAGAGTGGCTTTGCTGTAGGACATTCATCATCCTTTTTAAAGGCACTCACATGGTCCTACAACCTCCCTTTATGGACCTTAAAAAAAAAAGCATAGGACAATAGTGTCTAGATTTCCTTTTCTTTTCTGGTAGAGATGGGATGATAGAGGAGGCAGTAATGGGGGAGTGAATGGAAAAGGGTAAGGAGAGTATAAAGAGACAACCTAGAAAAATCCATTCTGTCAAATTGCATGCCCTGATGCTTCATCACTATTATTACACTGAAGTTTTACATTAAAGTACCCTGGGTTTTAAATTGAAAGTCAAATATAATTTGCTACTAGAAGCTTGAAGAGAGTGACTAGAAAAGCTGATAGCAAGGCACAGCATGTCAAATTGGTGTCTCTCTCATAATGAGCCTTGCAAGGTCATGGGTCACAATCAAGTGCTCAGTGTGATGTGAGTACAACTGGACTACCTTGAGTCGATACTGTTATCTGAGGTGAAAGGGCAATGCAGTTTAGATTGGCCCATATATTTCGATAGCTGAAGCTAGACAGCTGTAGTACGGATGTTTTCTTGTTGTGGAAAACTGGCAATATTTTAACACCTACACAAGTGAGCAAGCTTTGGGGGAATGACATGCCAAAATCAAAAGGAAAAATAGACTTTGGGGAGCTATACTTTAGGGTTTGGGCAGACAGTTTTGCTATTAGTAAGCTATGGGATGAACAGATTTTTAAATTGTCAAAGTGGGAAGGTGGTACCAACCTTCAGGGTCAGTCTGAGACTGTTTATTTCCTTTCATCATGTCTTCAAAAATACAATGATGCCCCTGTTTAATTCTGGTTTGGGGGGGTACGGATAGGACTAACATCAAACATAGAAGCTAACTGTGTCATATCAAGATTTTACTGTTTGTAATAGCCACAATTTGACCAAAGGCACTTCTCCCAATCTGTTTAGTCAAAAGCCACGTAGCTATGGGTTTGCTTTATTAGCATTTTCTCAAGTCACCTTGGAAGCCAGACTCGAAGTGTCTGCTGTTTTGTTTTTTTTTTTGCAATTTTTGCAGATTTGCCTTTTTTTTTTTTTCTCATTCCTGTGGCTCTCTTCCCCCAGTCCCATCTGGCAACCCACAAAATGATGTTGCCTAAAGTGCTCCTGTCCTGGGGCAGTCAAGCCATTCCTGAATGTCCTAGGAGGATTTGGGAAGTCTTGTGAGCAATGATGGAGAAATGGGGCATATAGTCACCCTGGTCCTGATGCAGCTCATTTGAAGGGCTTGGTTATGTTTCAGTAAGGATGAATGCATTCTATTTGTTGTATGCCTTGCAGTATGCCATCTGGGAGCTGTATACATAAACAAAAAAAGCTTCTCTAATTCTGGAAGCATCTTAGTGGGATTTGGCCTAATGCAGGTAGGGACAGGTTTGTATTCTTCCCTTGTGAATAACAATGTCAGCAGCCGTGTCTTTTCTGAGAGTTAGAACCATGTATAATGACAATACAGAAGTCGAATGATAGAAGAAGCAGTAAGATGGGTAAACTTTTTCACTACCATTGTCTCTTAGGCTTAAGAAGACCTTTGCACATAACCTTTACCAAATTACTCTCCTCCTGTCTTTCTGTGAAGTTTCATGTGAGACCTGAACACCTTTACAATCCTTTCTTGATTAAAGGGGCATAACTCTTAGCACACCCAGAAGTTTACAATCAAAGTAAAATTATCACTGAGAAGGATGATAGCAGTTTTGTTTGATTGGAGCATAGATTGTGTGAAAGGGAATAATATGGAAAAGGGCTGGAAAGCAAGGTTAGAAACACATTGTAGAGGGCCAGATGTCCAGTTTGTGCTAGGCTTAAGGATATTTTATTTTAGGTCAGGGCTTTTAACCTTTTTACCTGTGTGTCATGAACCCCTATGGCAGCCTGGGAAAAGCCTATGACCTCTTGTTAGAATAATGTTTTAAAATGCATAACACACGTAGGATTTCAAAAGAAACCCAATATATTGAAATGACTTTATGAAAATATTAAAAGATAAGTTTATAGGCTTTAGGTTACATAACCTTTTTCTAGAAGAAAAAAGGAGACTCAAGGTTTCTAAGCCAAAGAGTTACATGGTCTTACGAAGATTATTTTAGGAATTGTGAAGAGGATGAACCTGAGAGAGGAGACACTGAAAGCAGGTACACCAATTAAGAGACTGTAATAGTCAGGCAAGAGGTGATGAGAATCTAAACTAGAGTGGTGAACTTTGTTGTTTGTGTTGTTCAGTTGTTTTCAGTCGTGTCTGACTATTTGTGACCCCTTTGGGGGTTTTCTTGGCAAAGATACTGGAGTCATTTTCCATTTCCTTCTCCAGCTCATTTTACAGATGAGGAAACTAAGGCAAACAGGGTTAAGTGACTTGCTCAGGGTCACACAGTAAGTATTTGAGGCCAGATTTGAACTGACAAAGATGAGTCCTCCTGACTCCAGGCCTGGCACTCCATCCACTGTGCCACCTAGTTGCCCCATTATGGGGCTTCAATTCAATAAAAAAGAAGGATAATCAGAGAGAGGGAAAGAGAGACAGAAGGAGAGAGAGAGAGAGAGAGAGAGAGAGAGAGAGAGAGGGAGAGGGAGAGAGAGAGAGAGAAAGAGAGAGAAGTGAGGGCATTGTAGATGTGAGAGAACCAGATAATCAGACATGAAGAGGCAGGTATATACGTGCTATATTTAATGAATCCTTGTCTGGAATAGAAAAAAAAACCTCACAGCATGGTAGGATTTCAAAATCACTGGTGGTTAATACTCAGAGAATAATGTGCAACACCATGGCATTAGGTTTAGAAAATACTTTATCAGAAATTAGCAGTACGATAAAATAATATTGATAACATCTGATTAAGTAGAGTATCAGAGGTTATAAAGAAAATTTACAATTGTAAACTGAGAACAGTTTGCCTGTTTACTAATTAGTGTAAAAGAGATAACATGTTATGAATTGGTTTTTCATTTGCATTTACATGTATGGATAAAAAATAAAATAGCTTTCCAGATTTTTATATTTCTATACATGTGAAGTTTTTTTGAATAAGTGAGACTCCCCAAATACCTATGACAACATCAAACAGGTGACCTGCATAATACAGTAGAGTTTGCAATAACAAAACTTTTGCCCTTGTCCCAGTATTGGTGATTTTGGACAAGTCACCTGTTGATTGATTCATTTGTTCTATTTTCTTTCTCTTTTATTTAAATGTAAAAATATTTCATTCTATATGAGCTGTAAATGCTCAGTTTCTAGTTTGATACCAATTCATCTTTCCTTTTAGTAGGGAAATCAATTTAATCATGACATTACTGTTCCTGAATAAAATAAAATTAATTCTATTCTGCAAACCTTTATTATCTACTATATGCTAGGATCTGTGCTAGTCATTGGGGATATAGCCAGAAAAAAATATTTCTTAACCTTGAGGAGCTTACAATCTATTGGGAAAAATTGACAAATATACACAATATAATATATACACCAAAATATAACATATGAACCAAGTAAATACAAAATCATTTCCCTTAAAGAAGGAGACTAATTACTGGGGGAATCAGGATGGACTTCCTTCAGGAGGGGACACTTGAATTCAACTATGTTTCAAAGTTCATATGAACCTGAAGGGATTCATTATAAAAAATCTACATGAGTCATTCTTGTTCTTGTTTCTTTGAGAGAAAGTTCCTCTCTAGTAATCCCAGAGACCCAGCCACTTCTCTGTCTTAAAAGAATGATTATCTTCTTTTCCTTGGCCGTACTTATCAGTTCAGGCTTTGTAAGTTGCTATCACACAGAATAGTGTGATGAGGTAGCTAGGGGGGGCTAGTGAACCAAGTACTAGATTTGATGTCAGAAAAACCTGAATTAAAACCCAATCTCAGGCACTTATACTCTAGGTGACCTGGGAAAGTCAGTTAACCTATGTCTGCCTCAGTTTCTTCATCTGTAAAATAAGACAATAGAAGCACCTATATTACAGGATTGTTGCAAGGAACAAATTATATACACACATAACTTTATAAAATATAAAGCAATATGGCAGCACTTATTTTTGTCATCATCATTATCACTATTATTATTCTTTGTAAGTGAAATGGACGGGCCGAGAGTAACCAGACACACGCCAAATTAGAAAATAGAGAGCATTTACTGGAGCCGGCCGGCGACTGTCCCCTGGATGCAATCCTAGGAGAAACAGTGCCAAGCAAGGGAAATAACAAAGCTTTATACCCAGCAGTTTACAATCGTAGATACTAATCCTTTGATGTAGTGAAATTTACAATTGTGGATTGGCGATCCTTTGAGGTAGGGGAAGTTACAATTGTGATTAGCAATCCTTTGTTGTAGAAACTAAGGAGGTCAGGCTAGGGTGGGGGATTGTTTTTGTGACAACTCAGTCCACTTCAGTAAGATATTTATTTTATTAGCTGTGACTCTAGGAATCCCATTTCACTTATACTAGAGGAGCTGCCTACATATGGACCTCAAGCAAAGTCTGGAATGGGGATATTTGGTGAAGCCTCCAGAACATCTTCACATCCCTAGTCCTCTTCTATGATTAGGAAATGTTGTTAGCAGCCAGAATCACAGGTGTATCCAACCCCATTCAAATGCGTATGATTTCAAATTCCACATTAATATTTTACACCAGTTTGTCAGTCAATAAACACTTATTAAGCACTTACTGTGCGCCAGGGAGTGTGTTAAGTGCTTGTGACAGACACACAAAGATAAAAAGGTGAAAGATAGTCCTTGATCTCAAGGAACTCACAATCTATCTAATGGGGGAGATAACATGCAAAGAACTATGTACAAACAAGTTATATTCAGGATAAATTGTAGATCATCAACAGAGAGGAAGGTTTAGCATTAAAGGCTTCTTGTAGAAGGTGGGTCTTTAGCTGGTACTTACAGAAAGGCAGGGAAGGCAGGAGGCAAAGATGACTAGGGAGAGAATTCCAGGCACTGAAGATAACCAGGGAAAATACCCAGCATCAAAAGATGAATGGGAAGGGAGGCCAGTGTCAGTGGATCATAGGGTATGTGGAGCAAAGGGTAGTGTAAGAAGACTGTAAAGATAAAAGGGATCAAGATTGTGAAGGGCTCTGAATGGCAAACGGAGGGTTTTATATTTTGTCCTAGAAGCAATAGGAGTCTCTGGAGTTGATTGAATAGGGAAGTGAAATGGTCTGAAGAACAATTTGGCAACTGAATTGAATAGGGAATAAAGTAGGTACTTAAGGCAGGGGCACCAATCATCAGGCTACTTTAATAGTCCAGACATGGCAATGAAAACCTACACCAGGGTGGTAGCAGGGTCAGAGGAGAGAAATGTTACCAAGGTAAACTGTTTTCTTGCCTATATAAAACAGTGACTTTCTACTGTACACATTTCTTTATTTCAAGTTTATCCATTTTTTCTGGCAAATTCTTCTCAAAGACAACATTATTTTAGATGTTGTAGGGCCTCCAAGTCAGCTGCTCTTTCTTTTGCATTAAATTCTTCACATAATCTGATTTTGAATTTGTATGATTGTGTAAGAAATGAATAGATACTTGACATCCCCCTTCCTCATCTTGTTTTTTTTTTTTTTTAAGTATCTGTAGAGCTGGGGTGTATGGGGTATTCAAGAAGGACTAGAACCTTTGGTGTGAGGGCTTGTTGAGTCTTTTTCAGGGCTGCTTATCCACCTTTGGTGTTTACTTGGCCCTTAACTGTTACCTGTAGCTTCAAGAAGCTGTGGCATGCACAGCTGATAAAACTGTCTCAGCAGATAGGGTAAATCAGATTAAGGATAACCAACAGGCCTACAACCTGTTGGTGAGTTAGGGGGATGCCTTACCTAAGAACATGAAGACTTTCACATGGTTGAAGGAGAACAATTTGTTTCAATGACCATGAAGGCAGCTGAAGTAGGCTCTGTGGAGTGCTTAGAGCTTGGTCAGAAATTGAAGGCACTAAGGTCATTGACTACATCCTGAGCCGTTTCTAGTCATTTTGACTTTTGTCTTGCCACTGGACACCGATGACTCTAGAAAAAAAAAAACAACAGTGAGGCTGTGACTATGTACAACTCTGCTTCACTTAAATCCAGTTCATGGATGAATCAAGAAATCACCCTGTAAGGTCAACATTGGTCTTTTTTGGAAGACAAACAACATCTATAGAATTGATTGGTTTAATTGGAGAGTATACAAGGGACACATGACTAGCTAAAACCTCTTTGCTTAAAGAGCCTGGTGAAAGGGTTCTTGAGCTCTTATTAACAGATCTGGGTATATTCATGTGGAATCAGCTTGAAGATTTTCAGTCTTTTGCTTAGTGTTGATTGTGGAACATCAGTAATCCTATCTGCATTCAGGTCTAAAGTCCAAGACACAATGTGTTCCTTTGTTCAATTCACTAAATATTGAAATGCATCGTTGAACGATAAGTCACTAACTGAACTCTCTGACTTGTCAGTTGAATCTTTGACTGATTCACCTGGTTTTTAACCAACATTCTTCTCAATGTCCTTTTTCTGTGGAAATGAATACAGTTTGGATTTGAAAACAAGAACTGCGTCTTGATGTTCCTCATAGAGGAAAACCTATATTTCTCATTTTCTTATCCCTTCCACATGAAGTCTAGTAGCTCTATTACACTCACTCAACAAGGATGTTTTCTTTGGTTCTTTCTGTTTTTAGGTCACTACCTTCCTGTTGCTTACAAATACTAGAGACTCCCAAATCATACAGAATACATGTTCCCTCTTAGAAGCTGTTGGCTTTTAATGTGTTCAGTTCCTAATTAGTTCTTTTTTATGTGCTCTATATGCTAAATTTTCACAGAATCCTGAAAGAAGTAATTGTCTTCATTGAATTTGACACTTATTTTCTTCCAAGATGATTGTAGGGAGATGATGGAGCTTATACAAACTCAGTCCCTTCATCACTACTTGAATCAAAAAGGCTAGGTTCAGAAGGGAGCATGATGTAGTATACTGAGCACTGGATATGCAGCAGGTAGGACTTGTGTTCCAATCTTGTTTCAGACATTTAATGTCTAGTTAACATTGAGTAAATCCTTTAAGCCATTTGGGACTCTATTTCTTATCTGTAAAATGAAAAAAATCCCTTCTAACTCTTAAGATTGGATCTTTTGAGGCCAGTTTTCTGGACCTACTCTCCTTTCCTTATGGCATAGGGTCATAGATTTAGATCCATGATAAAGATCAGTGAGTCAATAAACACTTATAAAAACCTACTAGGTGCCAGGCATTATGCTAACAGCTCTAGATACAAAGAAAGGCAAAAGGCAGTGCCTACACTCAAGAAAGAGCAGCTAGGTGGCCCAGTGGCTAGAGTGCTGGGCCTGGAGTTAGGAAGACTCACATTCCTGAGGTCAAATATGGCCTCACACACTAGCTATGTGACCCTGGACAAGTCACCCTGTTTACCTCAGCTTCCTCATCTGTAAAATGAGTTGGAAAAACAAATGGCAAACCACTCCATTATCTTTGCCAAGAAAACCCCAAATAGGGTCACGAAGAGTTGGACACAACTAAAAAAAAATCACTGAACAACAACAACAACAATACTCCCAAGAAGGTCACAGTACAATGGGTGAGACAATATGCAATTAACTATGTATACACAAGAAATATGCAGCTTAATTTAAGGCTGGTCTCAGAGAGAAAGCACTGGAAGTGGGATCAGGAAAGGCTTCCTGTAGAAAGAGAGCTTTTAGCTGAGACTTGAAGGAAGCCAGGAAAACCAAGAAGCAGAGATGTAGAGGAGACTATTCCAGGCATGAGGGACTGATGAGAACGGGAGCTAAATCCCAAAAAGGAAGAACCCAAGACTTTCCCACATGGCCAAATCACTGGCATTTGCCTGAGGTTATAATCCCATCAACTGGCCTTTTTTTGTGGCTACACCCAATCTCTCAATTCTGTTACCCTTAACCTAGACTACCCCTTCCTATGGCCCCTGGCCATTTCCCACACTTAATCCTAGCTAGGCTCCATTGTCTAGGTCCCAGGAGTCCTGTTCACTCCAGTTTACTGGCCACTTCCATCCAGATCTCCTTAGACCCCTCCTCCAGTCATCCCAAACTACTTGGCCACTCCTAGATCCATTCCACAGTCTATCTGTATATAAGGTCCTTCTTGTCTCCATTAAGGTGCTCAGATTCCTAAAATCTAGCCACTGTTCTGATTCTTAGAATCTAGCCAGTACCTAGACTCTCAGATTCCTCAAGAGTCTGGCTAATATGGTGGATCTTTAATAAACCTTGTCTTTGGCTGAAAGAAGGCTTGGGGCGAATTCTTTCAGGCAGGATCCTCAGGGTCCCAGAACCCCTAAACCTCATCAGGACAACCTGGGGGAAGTGTCTTATTGAGTCTGGAGATAAGTATCTTTGGTGAAGAGCAACAAGGAGGCCAACGCCAGTGGTGGATTGAAGAGTATGTGGAGAAATATAAGGGTTACGATGACCAAAAAGGTTAATGTGAGCAGGTTATGAAGGACTTTAACCACCAAACAGAAGATTTTATATTTGATATTGGCGATTTTAGGGCACCACTGGGAGGGGCATGACTATTGTGTCCAGCATCCTCATTTTACAGATTATTAAACTGAGGCATTAGGGAAGTTAACTGATTTACATATGTTCAAACAGTCAATAAAAGTCAGAAGGATTTGAACCCAAATCTTCCTTACTACAGTTCAGTATACCATCTGTTTATTTTTCAGGACCCTGCCTTAGCCCTTCCTCCACACAACAGCACTATGACTTCTGCTTGACAAACATAGTGACCAATTGCTCAGCCTGATGCGGTTTAAGGGTTCAGGGGTGCTGGGACCCCAAAATCACAAAATGCGGGTCCTGTCTAAAAGAATTTGACTCAAGCCTTCTTTCTGCCAAAGACAAGGTTTATTAGAACATCCATCATATTGGGCAGACTCTTAAGGAGTGGCTAGATTTTAAGAATCTGAGCATCTTAATGGAGACAAGATGGACCTTATATACAGAAAGACTGTGGGAGGGATCTAGGAGTGGCCAAAAGAAAGTACATTGGGCCAGGAGTCAGAGGTTCTAGCCTTATATCTTTGTATACTGTACTCCTGAGACAAATAATTGACTCAATTTTCAAACCTGTAAAGTGGACATGATGCGGTTTAGGGGTTCAGGGATGCTGGGACCCCAAAAGCACAACATGCGGGTCCTGCCCGAAAGAATTCGACCCAAGCCTTCTTTCAGCCAAAGACAAGGTTTATTAGAACATCCATCATATCGGGCAGACTCTCAAGGAGTCTGAATATGGGTAAGCAGTGGCTAGATTATAAGAATCTAAGCCATGGCTAGGTTTTAAGAATCTAGGCTTCTTAATGGAGACAAGATGGACCTTATATACAGAAAGACTGTAGGAGAGATCTATGAGTGGCCAAGTAGTTTGGGGCAACTGGAGGAGGGGTCTAAGGAGATCTGGATGGGAGTGGCCAGTAAGCTGGGGTGAACAGAACTCCTGGGACCTGGACAATGGAGCCTAGCTAGGATTAAGTGCGGGAAATGGCCAGGGGCCATAGGGAGGCAAAACAATGGAGGGGAGATTGGGTGTAACCACAATGAAAGGCCAGTTGATGGGATTATAGCTTCAGGGGAAAGCCAGAGATTTGGCCATGTGGGAAAGTCCAGGTTTTTTCCTTTCTTGGGTCCAGATCCCAACCCCATCAGACACACTGATTCTTGTCCTGTTTCACAGTCTTACCTTGAAAAACAAGTAAGATAAGATATATAGAGTACTTTATAAAAGGTTTTGTAAAACACTTTATAAATGTAGGTTATTGGCTTAGTTCAAGTTTGCATTGCTTTCTCTATGTATGTTTTAGATCACTAAGGCATTGTCAATCTGGTATGATATATTGAATTCCATTCTATATTGAAACACCGCTAACCAAGAAACAGATGTGCAAGAAATAAAATACCCATCCTTGTTCATTTAATTTGCAAGCTGTAACATTTTTGTATTAAATTTAAATGCCTCTTTTGGGCTTGTTCCCACCTTATATTGGCAGCAATTTAAACATCCAATTCACCTGAGCAACCTCAAAATGGGTCAGTGTTTGATACCATAGAAACTATGCACAAAACCTCTTTCATTGCAAAGGCTTATTAACATTTAAAAAGCTCTCAGTCCATTTACACACCTAGTACTTAGTGGGACTCCAGCTGAGCTGAGCTCACTGTCTGTCTTTCCCAACCTTTCCCCCTCTTTTGCATTTGCTGAAGTACTTAAATATAAGCTGAGCACTGAAAAACCTCGACAATAATATTGAGCCATGAAAGATACCCCATACCCTCCCAAACCTTTCTCCCCTTCCCCTGGGTAAAGATGGCTAATTTCCCAAAGACTGTCAAACAGGGAAGTTGACAGTTCATTTAGCAGTCAGCCAGTTGCTAATTAGTAGCCAACTAAAATGCATCAAAATTTGAGCACTCCCAGTTGAGCACTTTCAAAGATAAGCATTGTACTAATTTAACTCTGCTGCAAGTTCAACCCTGATTGAGTTGTTTCACAGCACCTAGCTCCAGCTTTTTCAAACATTGATTCTTAGCCCAAAGCTAAAAGGCCTATCTTGTGAGCCTGTAATTTTTTTTTTTTTTTGTCTTTGTCTGTTGAATGGGGTGTGAACTTATGAGAGTGCTGGCTGCTGTTCCCTTCCTAAGAGTGAGAAACGATTGTCTTCTTTCCTTTGACAAGCTCACACATTTAAAAATGTTTGTAGGGAAAAATAGAGGGAACACAGGATGGAAATAACAAAGAAGACATTCTGTTTAGTTTTAAACAAAGAATTAGGATGGATAATCTTTGTCCTATGTGCATCATCATTGTCATCAGTTAATAGTCTTCTTTTTGTTGTTTTGTTTTGTTTTTGTTTTAGTGAGGCAGTCGGGGTTAAGTGACTTGCCCAAGGTCACACAGCTAGTAAGTGTCAAGTGTTTGGTCTGAGGTCGGATTTGAACTCAGGTCCTCCTGACTTAAGGGCGGGTGCTCTATACACTGTGCCACCTAGCTGCCCCACCAGTTCATATTCTTGAATGTATTTAGAATGTATGCTCCTTGAGGGTAGGTACTACTCCTTTTTTTTTTTGTCTTTGTATCTGCAGTGTTTAGCGTGGGGTCTTTCACATAGAGGCTATTAGTATGTGCTTTTAAAATTGAATTCAGTATATGTAAGGCATGTGAACTAAGATAATCCTTTTTTGAAGACAAAGAAATGTTTATGATAATAACAGGAATTTAATTTTATATTTCACTTTTCTCTTAGTAAGCCCATGAGATATTTATTTAATAATGATTTGATGAATTTTCCCCAGTGGGTTGGGAGAGGTGGGAAAGAGAAAAACAAATAGACTCTTGATCACTGAAAAAAAAAAAGAAAAAGAAAATGCCCATAAGGTAGGGAGCACAAATATTATTGTCACCATTTCATGGATGAGAATATGGATTGGAAGGTCCTTGAGGGCAAGAATTTAAGTGCTCTTTTGTTTTCATATCCTCTTCTCCTACCTTGGCACCTTGTATATAGCAGATGCTTAATAAATCTTGGTTAATTTGAATTACAGAAACTGAAGCTAGGAGAGGTTAGATTTGAACCTTGAACCCTGTCCTGACTTTTTGCAGAATGATCCTTCTACTCAATCCTGTTGCTGATGGGATAGAGGAATAAATCTCTTAATTTCTAAGAAAAGAGAAATGAAACTATATAGAAATGAGTCCTCCAAAATCTTTGAATCTGAACTATTCAAAGATGCTTAAGAAAACTTCTAGAACTATTGGAACCATTTAAATGAAGATTTTTTTGGTGTGGTAGCTTTAATTTGTCCTTGAAATTATACACATGCACATACACACATACACACACATATACACATATATACGCACACCACATGTATTTGCAGATAGTACATTTGATCTGGAAAACTTACTCTGCTGCCTCTAAGCATTCTTCTTTCAAAGAGAATATCTCCCTCTTCCAGAGCCCAGTCATGGGATGGTGGTATTGCCAAGAAGGAAGATGCTGACAGAGGGAATGGAGGGTCACTTGAAGAAAGAGAAGCTGTGGAGATGATAAGGGTAAATGAAGTGAGATCAAATTAGCCAAATAATAATAATAATAACAATGTTTATAATGTTAATTATAATAATTACTAATAGCTAACATTTATACAGAGCTTTAAAGTTTGCAAAATGTTTTCAAATATCTCATTTGATCCAGCAACCTTGTGAGGTAGATATTATTATCCCCATTTTACAGATGATCAAAGTGAGGCTCAGAGAGGTTAAATGATTTCCTGAGGATCACATAGCTAGTAAGTATTAGAGAGGAGATTTTAACCCAGGTATTCCTGACTCAAAGACCATGGCTCTTTTCATTATAAGAATTGAATTAAAATGTGGAGGTCCCCAGTGGGGAGTTATCTCTGGTTTGGGATCACCTTAGAACAAAACACCTTAAAACAAAAGCTTTGGATTCCTTTTCTTTGTTCAGTCCTTTTAAATAAAGTATCTCCTACTTTTCAAAGGAACCTGTTATCTTTTTCACGGCCTACCTCATATGGGTGAGGAGAGGAAAGGGCAAGAATTGGCAGAGACCATCTTTAGATGATTGCTGCCCCTTAATTTTGCCAAAGAGTAGGGGGCAGCTTGTGTTAATATCACATGTAAACTACTAAAGGAGATTTGAGAACAAGTGCTGTAGGGTGAAGAGAGCACTAAATTTGGAGTCAGAGGACTGAGACTTCATTCTGGCTCTGTAGCATATTGCTTTTTGGACATTGGGCCGATGAGCTCCTCTTTCTAAGTATCCATTCCTCATTTCTGCAGCTAGTGGCTATCTGGTGAGTGGTGCCAGCTTATGTTCAGCTCTAGTTCCCTTCTCTGTCCATGTGCCAATTCTCCCTCCTCCCCTCTAATCTCCACACACCATACTGGAAAAGACAGACTTCTGCCTTAACCCTAACGAACCCAATTCTACCATTTTGAGACAGGATGTTCTCACAGTAAGATGTTTGGAGAAATTTTCCCACTAAGGCCAAGGAAAGCATCTTTTGCTTCTTCTTCTTCTTCTTCTTCTTCTTTTTTTTTTTTTTTGGTTAGCTGTTTAGAGGAAGGTTGCTTTTTGTTTTACTTCTGGACAAGGAAATGCAGTCAATAAAACCTGAAGTGTCCAAGCTGAAATGAGCCAAGCAAAGACCTATATGGAGAAAGCAACTATTAAGAGCAATGAAGAGAAAAATGAATTGTAGATGGGATGCCCATAGCAAGACTAGAAGGGAAAGAATGCCATCTACTTTTTATATGTAAAAACTGGAAGCCCTGGTTTACCCTTCCCACTAAAAGATCACAGTTCTGGGCTCATGTGGATCCATCCCCAAGCCCATTCCAGGAATAACTTCCAATTCTTCCTTCCATTCCTCTGTTCAGTCTCCCCCCCCCCCCCCCCACCACATACTTGACCCTTCTATGAAGTCTTTAGTCCCAGGACTATCAGACAAGATAACTATGACTTTAATCTCATGTCTTCAATAATGGAACTACAAGTTTGGTGAAGCTTCATTAGGAAGTGAAAACCCTTTGTTTATCATGGAATGTAGAAAATATTGTTTTATTTGATTTAACATTCATTTCTATAAAGGTATAAACATATTTTATCAATGCTCTACCTTTCGGGAATGGTGATCAACTGAATTTACAGATCTGAGCTGACAAAAAAACTTCCAGTTTTCAAACTGAATGGGAGCAAGTGTAGCAAGATCAATAAATTACCAATGAAATTCCCCCAGACTTGGGCTCTTTGTAGGGGTGCAGCAGGTGGTACCCAAGAAGCTACAGTTGTAAAATGAAGAGAGTGGACTAGATGAATCCTAAGGTCCCATCTGACTCTGGATATATAGTTATCCCCCATACCTGGTTTTATTTTCTCTACCTCTTCTGTTCCCTACCCTGGAGTGAGTAGGAACCCAAAGAAATGATTCTAGAACTCTTAACTATATCCTGACAAGCATTATAGTCAACAAACTCCTGTCATAGCCTAGCTACTTTATTTAATCTTCATTTTCCTTCACCATATACTGTATTACCAATCTAGGTGAGTGACTGACTGTAGTGAGTGTTACTTTGCTAGGCTGTACAAAATAGCCCTTGACAAGAAACAGAAGAACCTAGGGCTTCTGTTTTAGACCCTGATTGTATTATATATGAAACATTTGATCTCTCTGGGCCTCAGTTTCCTCATTTGGAAGATGAAGGAGTTGGAACAGATGGTTTCTTACTTTCCTTCTAGCTCTTCTATTCAGTAAATCTATGATTATAATTACCTCCTGGAATTTGACAATATTCTAACTGAAGATGACATGACTTAAGAATCAAATTAGATAATATATGTAAAGTACTTTGCAGCTATGAAGGAGTATATAAATGTGAACTACTAATATTTTTATGCATATATATTTCAACCTTCCTGTACAACATTTACAGAAGTGTCCCCAGTTAGTCAAAGCAGAGCTCCTAATTTTGTATACTTCAGCCTACATATGGCTGAATGTTTGGTAGTGTTTTTATTTAACTAAATTAGTTTTGTGCCCCAGCAAATTTTTAGCCAATGTGCCCTGGACTCTGCTCTGTGGGAAGCTAAAGTAGAAGGATTGTAGGAAGAACAATGTAGAGAAGAACTAGCCATACACTTGGTATAAATTCTTTTGGCCCAGAAATGTACATTCTGCTCTTGACTATTTTAGACTCTATGCTATGACTCAATGACAGTGTAGAGTAGAGAGTGCTATATTTGGAGTCAAAGGATTCAAATCTCAGTTGTACTACTTGCTCCCAATGTGATCTACTGGCAAGTCACTAATTTCTCTGGGTTTCAGTTACTAATTTTTGAAATAAAGGAGTTGGAATCAATTGCCTCTCAGATTCCCTCCAGTTCTAAATCTATGATCTTATGACCCTTCCAAGTTAGGGGTACCTGGCACAAGGACCTCTGATACCCAAACTTTTTACATTTCTTTTCTGCTATCCTACTCAGTGCTTCCAAATTTGACTTCAGTTTAATTTTAAAGCTTGTTACCAGTGGCTAAAAAAAGCATCCCTGATGATAAGACAACCCTTCTCATTCCCTTGGAGATTTGTTTCAGCTTTTCTAAACAGGTGCTATATATGTAGTCTTAATAAGTGACTGCAGCCTCTGTTATGATCTGGAGACATCCCTTTCCAAAGGGATTGCTGCTTTTGCCCGGAACATCAGTAAACCTGGTATGTAGAACATGTTTCCACTTGTCTTGTTGGATTGCCTCTATGCATGCATTTACCTTGTCACATTGGTGACAGTGCACTCCGGGGCCATCGAGCATCTCAATCCCTCATAATCACAAGAACACATGTGCTAAGAAACTTTCCGCTGATCCACTCTAGGAATGCTCAGTGTTCAATAGCCCTCAAAATTTCTCATCTCTTCCCTGGGGTGAGGTGATTTGCTTTAGTTTTGGCACATTGGGATTGCAAGAAAAAGCAGTTTGGGTCCAGGGTTCAATACCTCATTAACGGCACCCTCTTTTCTTCTGACAGGTCATTTCATGCACATCTGTGTTCCTTAATTTTGAAGTGATAGGGATTCTCCTAATGTGTGGACCTATTTCCTTGGTGTAGGCTGGAAATCATCGGAAGAAACGTTAACTCTTTCAGGCCATCTTGTGTACTTTTTAGTGGGTTCTCAACACTTATCATAAACCATACCTTGGCATTCAGTTACATATTAAAGGAGGAACACTAACTCTGAAGCCACCAGGGTGCCATTTTTGGATTAAAGCAGAGGGAGCAGTGGTATAGTAAATCAGGCATAAATGACCTTTCAATATAGCTGATGCAGACTATGGGTAGTAGGAAGAGGGCAGGGAAAGGAGAGAGGAAGGACAGTTTGCATGGGAGTATCCTGGAAATAGTATTTTATATTTAGAACTCTCGAACAATGCAATGATTAAACAGAACCCAGAAGACTGTAGTTCACTTACCTCCTGCCAGAGAGGTGATGAACCTAAAATGTGTGAGAGACATACATTTTCTGACTTGGTCAATGTGAGAATTTGTTTTGCTAGACTATGTATGTTTATGATGAGGGTTTTATTTTTAGTTTTAGGCTTTATTTTAAGTTATTTTCATTATGATTATTAGCTCAAAGGATGTGGAGGGACAGATTATAAATGCATGTAAACTTTTTTAATAGTATTTAGAAACCCAATTAGCTTGACAAAGGCATTTCTACCTTATGCGAGATGATTTCTGATCCTCATCTCCTATGCTAATTGGCTCCCCAAAAGTACTCCCCTCTTACCACGCCTTCAGGGTGAATGAAATTTAAATAATAGGGGGAAAGTAATGAAAATATGAAATACCCCTGGGTTAGGTAATATCTTTACAAACATTCATATTGAGGTTTAAATGACTAATTCCTTCCTGAGAGCAAGGCTTAACAAGATGAAGTGAGAGAGAAACAAAGTACTCAGTTTAGGAAGAAGGAGAGTTGGGGAAGGTTGGAGTGAAAGCAAAGGAGAGAAAACTAAGGATGCCAAAGACAAACTTCACTCTGCATAATTATGCCTAGGGTTAGTCAGGCACTGAGTCAAAAAGCATTTACTAAGCACTTATTGTGTGCTAGGCACCGTGCTGGTCCTACTGAAATAACTGCCACCACTCATGCAAGGATTGGGTAGATTTGAAGTATAAACCTCTAAGAAAAGAATTGGAGATTGGGACAGTGGTAGTGGGGCTGGAACCCAGTATAGCAGTGGGTAGTTTCACATGATGGGGGCAAGTGATAGAAAATGACACAATCACTGAACCAAGGGGTGGCCAGATCATATGGCTTGACATTCTATTCCAAGGCATCATTTCCTGGGTTTACTCACCATTGCAGAAAATGCCTGTTTTTCTGAAAAATTAAATTATCTCTTGCTTCCCATTTTACTACTGCGATGGATATGGACAATAGGGGATACTGGATTTAGAAAATTAATTTTTTCTTTCATTTTGCTATGGTATACCTAAGTCGACTTTTAATATCACTTTTAAATCAGGGTTTCTTAAGTGTGTGTGTGTGTGTGTGTGTGTGTGTTCCAGTCTCTTTGGCCATTTGGCAAAGACCATGGGCCCTTTCTTAGAATAAAAATTTTTAAATGCATAAAATAAAATTCAGAGGATTACAAAAGAAACTTATTATATTGAGATGTCAGACTGACCCCAGGTTAAAAAGCTCTTGTTTTTAAAGGAACTTCTTGTAACAAAGGGATATTGAGAGACCTTCTAGTATAAATGCTAAGAAAAGCTGATTTAATATCATCAGGTCAATAACATTGACTGACCAAATAGCTGTGTCTGGAGAGAAGTATACTGGGGGATAGATGCTGAAGAGAAAAACATGGCCTCCACCTTCAAATATTTCATGACTTAGTTTGGGAGGAAGAATACATACAAATTACAAAGGAATATGAAAATCGATAACAATAATAATTTTATTCAATTTTTCACAGTCATTTATTGAGCATTTATGATGTGTCAACACTGTGGTAAACACTGAAACAAAAAGATAATAGTCTCTGCCTTCAGGAATATCCTAGTCCATGTACTGGGTAAAATAAATATCTACACTGATAAGTACACCCAAAACATATAGAGTAAATAAAAAGTCTCTCATTATTTTAAAGCTACTTGGGTACTCCAAAGGGAGGCCACATGGCATCACAGAGAGCTGCAGAATAATTTTAGGAGGTATGAGGCACAGAATAATATGGAGGAATAGAAGATTATGGTGAGAGAAATTTCAAAGTTTTCAATAACAGTGGTGGAAAACTTGTGGGTGGTGATGAGATCAATACCACGCCCCCCATGTGTCACTAAGATGAAGGTCTTGGTGCATAGTACAACAATGGATTAGGAGGCAGAAAAGCTAAGTTCCAACTTTTCTTTTGTTGTACAGGCTTTCTCCTGCAGTAAGTCAATTAACTTCCTTGGGCTCTAATATTCTCATTTGTTTGATAGTGGGGTGAGATCAAGTGATCTCTAGGCTCCTTCTAGGTCTAAAATTCTATACCAACTAGCAAGGGCCCAAACACTAGGCTTCTAATTATGTAGCTAGACTCTCAGACCCCTAACCAGTGAGTAAATTCTGCCTCCTAATCCTGTGTTCTGATGTGCACCATAGGAAATAGACCTCACAATATAGTCACAGAAAGCCTTCCTATTTATAATTTTTTGTCCTTTATTTTTAACCAAGTTGGTAGACTTCAAAAATGAAAAGTCTATTTTTATGCCTTCCACTTCTGTGCCAAATATTATCTAAAGAAACCAATCACTTTGAAGATCAGTGTAGTGCAAAGAAACACATACTGAAAGCTGAGTTGTTGGGTTGAAACCAAAATCTCACCTTATCTGGTCAACAAGGCCCTCTCATTTAATAGTTCATAACAGCTTATTTTTTGAATATTACTTTATATACATCATCTCATTGGAAATTAACAACCAACTTTTAAGGTAGTTATTAGAGTAATTTTCATCTCCATTTTGCAAAAACAAAAATAAAAAACAACCACCCCAACAACAAAAACTGAGGCTCCAAGGGATTCAGTGACTTGCTCAGAAACCCAGTAAATATCAGAAGTAGAATTCAAATCATGACTCCAAATCTAGCACTCTTTCTATATTATGCTATGCTGCCTCCTTATACATAGAGCTATAACTAGGGAAGGTTGGCTATGGTTTTCCCCAGGGTATCAACATTGTAGGGGAGCATACTTTTTCCTCAGGCTTGCTGTCCCCATTCCTGTTGGCCTTCTGCTGGTGTTGAGCTGTGCCAAGCCACAGAAGTCCACATCTACTCCTACCCTACTGTGGCACCCACTGACCACTTCCCCTCATTTCCTCCTCCTACAAGTTGCCTCACAGAACTGATCCTGGTACTCTGTTTGCCAGATTCTATGCATACGCATGCAGAAATACACACACACACACACACACACACATACACGTTCATTTTTTTACCTAGACCCATTAGTGGCAAATGCCTTTGCAAGCCCATTGATCTTCTATGGGCATTACTAGAACTGGTAAAGGCATCTGACTCACCAGAATATTGTCATCACATTGTATTTCCTGAGTATCTAAGGAGTGAGTACTCTAAAGTTTAGGTGCTAGTGGGTGAAGGAGAAGAAGAAGGCTTGTGGGAAAACCTGAGAGGGCATCGTCTCTGCCCAGGTGAACGCTGCCTGCCTAGCTCAGAGTTTAGAAGATATATTCATGTCAAATAACAACTCATTCTTTTAGATCATCAGTTGGGAAGCCCTCTTAATTTTCTTCCTTCCTTATAGCTCTCTGCAGTCAGTGAGAAGCTACCTATCAAAGCTTATAAAAACTTTCCTTCCCTATTCCTCTAGACACATAGACACCAGACAGATGGCAGCACAGCATCAGGCCTGGAGAATGGCTGCTGAGTGGGAGAGGAGAGCAAGAACTCTAGGACCTGAATCTTCTGTTTCTTTTGTTCTACTTCCTTACCAACCCGCCATAACTAACAGTTACAGGGCTCTCTACCCAGTATGTATTTGACGCGTGTTGTTGACAAGACTTGATAAAAAAAAAAAAGCAAAAAACCTCCCAACAACACTCTCAATATAGAAATGTCAGTATTATCATGTCAGGTAAGATAAACCGTGTGAAAGATGGCATAGGAAGAGATATTGGTTCCTTATTGTGTCTCTGATTGGTACCTAGGTTCCATCTGATGACTAGTGTTGCTGTTTTATGTTACTATGTAAATGAATTAACAGATTTAGATCTGGAAGGGACATCAGATATCATCTAGACCATTACCCTTACTTTATAAATGAACAAACAATTTCTGAGATGCATCTACTTAGACCAAAGTCACACAGTAAATAAGAAAGCCAGGTTATAAAGCTAGCTTTTCTGACACCCAACCCAATACTCTTTTTGCTCTTACTATGATGATTTTTCTTAACCCTTCTGGTAAGAGTGTGTTGTGTCCTCCCAGCCCTGCAGTCTTTTATATTTTTTATATTTCTTTCATAGCACTTAGTATAATGCTCACTTGATAGCACACAGTAGGACTTCGATAAGTGTTGATTGACTGATTTGAATCTCAGTGTAATTCCTGGGATAAGTAGATTCATGAACTTTCATGTTTCTTCTGAAGCTCTGCTCTCCATAGAATCTGGAATTGGCAATCTGTAATTTTTGTTGTTGGTATTGGTGGTTGTCCATCCAAGTTCATGGAAATCCTGAAACCTATTCACAGATCCCTTAAGGGTCCATGGACCCCAGGTGAAGAAAATCCTTGCTTTAGAGGAAAAAAAAAACCTAACAAGCAGTCTTTTTTTTTTTGTGTAACAGTGTTTAGAGTTCATATCAGGTTTAAGAGAGGAGCTAACATCTGGCAGCTGTAAGGAAAAGTCATCAGTGGAATGCTTGGGATGGTGAAAGATGACACAAAGAAAATTAAAGTGATTTTCCTAGTGAGGGGAAAATCATCTAGTGAGGGGTATGGCTAACATAGGAAAATTTAATGATCTAACTTGGTCTTTTTATATTTATTTACAAAATGATGATAATCATACCTATATTGCCTATCTCAAAGGATTATTATGAGGATGAAATAAGAAAACAGATGAAGAGGAAGTGGCAAGCATTAAAAACCCATGTAAATGACAGCTATTATTATAACTAGTGTTGCCCCCTTATCATCAATGGGGTTCAGATAAAAATGGTCCTGTGAAATGTTTGCATCCTGCTACTTTTCTTTTTTGTTCAGTTATCAATCTATGATTGAGCAAGTGGATAAAAGTGAGTTAAAAAATGTCAGAATATAGACTCATCTTCAGTAGAGTTACTGAAAAGATTTTCAGGACAACACCAATAGCAGAGAAGATGATGAGGATGATATGGATTCCTTCTTTTTTGCAAATGGTTTTGATTTGTTTTACCAGATCTTTACATTTTGAGAATTTTATTCCACTTATTTTGGTGGTTATTAGTGCTTGATATGGTGACAGATTTTAAAAACAGAGCTCTTTTATCTATCTATCTATCTATCTATCTATCTATCTATCTATCATCTATCTATCTATCTATCTATCTATCTATTTATTGTGTGGATTGCTATGTCCAGGAAATGGACTCCATCTTAGAATCATCTTCTTCTTTGTTGTTATTGTTGTTGTTTTTTTTTTTTTTTTTGGTCTTCTTCTTGTTCTGCCAAAGTTATCTAAAGCAAATGTCTAGCTGTCTCAGCTCTCTAATTATAAAACAAGAACCAGAGAAGTCCTGTTATCCCCAGGATCAAATATAATGGCTTTATTTGTCACTTAGGCTCTTCCCATTCTGGCCTCTTCTAACTTTTCCAATGTTCTCTCACTTTACTTCCTTCCATGTACTCTACAATTTAGTTATATTTTCCTACTTACTTCTTCTCACACTTGACACTCAGTCTCTACCTCCATGGGTTTAATTGACCATTATCAATGCCTGAAATGCTGCCTTCCTCACTTCTATGTGTTAAAGTCCCTGGCTTCCTCAACATTCAACTCAAATGTTCTCTTCCACAAGGGACCTTTTCCAGGCCCCCAGATGGCAATCCCCTCCCTTCTGAGGTTACATTCCATCTACTTCGTATGTATCTTACATATACCAATTTATTTACATGTTGTCTCCTCCATTAAAATGTAAGTGCCTTTAGGAAGAGGGCCTTTTTGCCTTTCTTCGTGTCCATTTGCTTGGTACAGATGTGAAGGGCTTAACGAATGCTTACTTTTATCATTATCATAAACCCCTTTCTACATGTATTGTTGCTATTGTTAGTTATTGAAAAAACAAAATAGTCTTTCCATCTTGGTTAGTGGAATTCAAATAGGAAATGTTGTGGGACAAATTTCTACCCTGTTAGTGTTCTTTAACATTTAATATTCTACATTCTACTCTACATGTTGATAAAATAACAATGTTTTTAGTTGAATGAAAGTACTAGGAATTAAACTCATCTTCTATAGGATCACCAAAAGCATCCTTAGTATAAGTCCAGTTGCAAACAAAATGGGAATGATCTAGAACATTTCATGTCTCGACATGATTTTGATTTCTTCTGTTATGAATCTTTATTTTGAAAGCATCTTACACTATGCCATCTTTTTAAATCACTGTTTTGGTGTAATTGGTATGTTGTTAAACTTAAGAGCTTTTTTGTTTAAATTCTAGTTCAAATCTGCCTATCTCAAAATAAATTGAGGCATCTATACTATTAGGTATAATTTCTGGACTTTTAATTGAGAAGGTTTTCAATTACATGAGATTCTTCAACTTTTTCCTCAAATTTGAGTAGCTTCTTGATTTATCTCTTATTTTGTCTAATCTTGAATGAAGTTCTTTCTTATACTTGACCTACCCTGGTCAGCAATAGTTGTGGAATTGAGGGGACCATTGATAGAAAGTAGTATGAAGCCCCTGACTATGATTGGTGAAATGTTTGTTATGAAATTATCCTAGGGCATAATCAAAGTACTTATGCCTTCAGTCCATTTCACACACACTCATATTTTCTGGCCTTAGCTGTTGGTGCCATCTGCACTAAAGCATTTCCAATAGTGGGGAAATAGGTAATTCTGTGAGCTCCTCAAGGATTTATATCCCATCATTTGGCATAATACCAGTCACATAGTAGGTATTTAATAAATAATTATGAACTGACTATTTCATTATACTATGCATTCTTGTAGCACTAACTCACAGAGTACAATTTGCCATTATCTTCCTTGTCAAGATGATTAGCCCCATGCTTTCCAGTAGGACCAGTTTTCAACCCTATGCCTCCTCATCTATTTATTTTATTCTTGGCAGTAATTGCATTACACTGATAGGATTGTCAAGCCAATCAGTGGTATCATCCAAGTCCAGTTTTCCAGAATTTCAATGTTCCTGCCAGGACTGCACAACTACAGTTGTGGTCTCAGAGTACATTATGACACGTGAATACATCACCCTGGCTAGCATTCCCTGACTTTGTAATTTTAACATTTGGCCTAGCAATGAATACCCAGAAAACACAGGTATTCCATCAGCCAGCACCACACCCATACATGGAACCATTGGTTACAGCAAATGGAGAAGTTTTGAATTTTATGGACAAGTTCACTTACCTTGGCAGAATACTTTCTAGGGATGTACTGATAATGAGGTTGATGCATACCTTGCCAGAGCTAGGTCAGTGTTCAGGAGGCTCTAAATGAAATGTGGGAGAGAAGAGACATTAGACTGAATATCAGACTGAAAGTCTACAGAGCCATTGTGCTGACCTTGTTGTTGTATGCCTATGAAACCTGGGCAGTATACCAGCGCCATGCCAGGAAACTGAATCACTTCCATTTTAATTGCCTTAGGAAGATTCTGAAGATCATCTGGCAGGATAAGATACCAGACAATGAGGTCCTTTTGCATACTAAACTGCCAAATATTCAAACTCTACTGCAGAGAGTGCAACTACAATGGGCTGGCCATGTTCCACATAATAATATGCTTGCTGAAAGACTATTTAATGGAGAACTTACACAGGGCAAGCACTTACATGGTGGTCAGAAGAAGTGATACAAAGACTCTCTTAAGGTCTCTCTTAAGAACTTTGGAATTGATTGTGTGACATGGGAGACACTGGCACAGGACTGCCCGGCATGGCGTGCCTTCTTCAGAGAAGATGCTGTGCTTGAGCATTGATGAACAAAGCAGAATTGAAGTAGCTCAAAAGAAATGCAAGATGTACAAACTTAGAGAATCCATCCCAAACGTTCACATGGACTATTTGTGTCTGACCTGTGGTAGAGCATTCCAAGCTCATGTTGCTTTGATCAGCCACAGTTGGATGCACTGTAACTTGACTCTAAAATAGCAATGTCATTTTGGTCTTCTTTAAGAACAAAGGACAACAACCAAAAATTTTAACAAAGGTCAATGAGGTGGACTTTGAAAGAGTTACTTATTATCATCATTGTTAGCAGCAGCAGTATCATTATCATTACTGCTATTAATAAGATTGCTAATAAGATTTCTAAATTTCTTTAATAATCTGGATAATACATTATTAGAATGGAAATTTCTTGAGGACAGAAACTGTCTTTCTTGTTTGTATTTATATCTCCTTTGCTTAGCATAGTTCTTGCACTTTTTATGACATACTTTTTTTTTTTTATTCTTTCACATGTTGACTACAGGTTATAAGTGAATTGCCTTAAACTTTTGACCACTAATGATCACTCTCCTATTGACCATATGTTACTTCTCTAATATAAAACCCTATTGCAGACAGAGGTATAACTAGCATGGGATAAGTACAGCTTTGTCCCAAGAGCTTACATGAGAGAACATGCTTCCTTCCTCTGCCTCCTACACCCCCAAGGAAGTATGCTGGTTGCCCCATCAACCCCAGTAGATTCCTTGAGTAAAAGAGCTCTCTCTTTTTCTCATGGAACTAAGCAGAGCATCATCCATAAAGTAAGCACTCAATGTTTTCAAATTATAACAGTTGATATAATTTTTGTCAAAAATAATATGCACACTTCCAATATAATCAACTGAAAGAACTTCACCTCAGTATCAAATTATAGAGATGCCCTTGCATATTATTCTAATCAGAATCTTGGAACATAGTTTCTCTATAATTGTCTGATGTATAGAAGATGAAGAGCCCTTTCAGCTCCTTCTCCTTGAAAATATGTATTTTGGTACCACTCTTATCAGGGTTGGGAAGGAGAGGAATAAACCAAAGTAAGAAGGAGGGAAGGAAGGAGAGCAAATGAAAACTGGTGAGGGGCAGGTAAAATGTCAGTCAATGCTTTAAATATTTATTAGTTGCTAGGTTTTTGCAAACAGCTGGAAAGAAAAAATAAAAAATAACAAAAATAAATTCCAGAAATTAGGGTTAGGGATTTAGGTTAGGAATTAGGGACATGGGGTTAGGAAAGATGATAGAAGAGAGACTGTTGGTGGAAGGAGGTCTGGATCACATTAATGTCAGCAAAACAAATTGTATAGACCATTTTTATTAAAAGAGGAGGAAAACACATATAAGCACTTGTAGAGAAGGATTCAGTTTCATGGTTGGGCTGTGTCAATATAATAAAAATTATGATATTACTAAAATTAATTTATAGATTTAGTATAATGCCAATCCAGTTATCCAAGGGATACTTTATAGAACTAGAACATAAAATAATAACATTTATTGGATGAACAAAATGTCTAGATCTAAATGGAAATAATGAAAAAAAGCACAACTTAAAGAGGACATACTATTATAGAATTTTAAATTAAGCAATCAAGCTGTCATCAACACTAGTCCTCACTTTAAAAATGCCACTTTATAAGTGAATCATTGAGACAAACTAGATAAGCAGGAACAGGTAGCAATTGTAAGCAGTACTCCAAGAACACAAAGAGCTAGTGAGGAACTCTCTTTTTGACAAAATTTGATGGAAAACTGGAGAGCAGTTTCATAGAGATTAGGCCAAAAGCATTCTTTATACTGTATATTACAATAATCTCTAAATAGATATGAAAGCAGAATAGAGGGGAATAGGAGCAGATAACTTTCACAACTGTGGCTACAGGGAGAATTAGTAACTAAAAGATATGTGATCTTAAAAGACTAAAGTACAATTTAAATTATTTAAAAGTCTTTGCACAAACAAGCAATAAAGAGAGAACAAGATACTCTTTGAAGTAGGAAAATAATCAGATCAAATATCACTGATTAAAAAAAAGGCTAATATTCAAGATATACAAGGAATTGACAGAAATATAGTATCCAAGAGCTATTCCTCAATGATAAATCAGTGAAAATTAAAACAACACTGAGGTTTTATCTGTCACTTTGAAAATTTGCAAAGATGATGACAAAAAATGGAAAATCAATGTTGAAGGGTCTATAGGAATGCAGTTATGCTAGTACACTGTTGGTGGACTGGTGAATTGGTTCAACTCTTTGGGATCTTATTTTGTAATTATGAAGCAAAGTGGGGAAAAAACAAACCCTGTTCATATCCTTTTCCCCAGGGATCTCACTCCTGGACATATACTCTAGTACTGGAAAGCACTGGGATAGCTTCAGGGTGTAAATGTGTGCTGTGACTCTCAGCATATTGTTACCCTGCGGCAAAACATTGATCACTCAGCCCTAGTTATCATGTTGTAATAATATATTATCATACTATCAATATTAAGGGACAAACCTCCTTATCTATTAACAGTAGATCATCAGGCTTTTAGTATTGTTGGGATATGCCTTGAAAAGATTTTTGGTTGTATTGTTATTTTTGTGTAAAGACTTTGTTGTGTCTGCTGATTTTTTTAAACATTCATAATAGTAGAATTGGCTCCCTGAAATATAGTAAGTTCTCCATCACTGGGAAACCTCAAGAGGTTGGATAACCACCTGTCTGGGATGTTGTAGAGGGCTTTCCTAGTCAAATATGGGTTGGATTAGGTGGCCTACATGATCCTTTACAACTCTGAGACTCTGTGCCTCTATTACTTAGGTCTCTTCATCTTGAATCACTCCTTATTTAAGCTGCTTATTCTCTTCTAGGCCATTTAATGTGAGTATTCCCCAAAGGTCTATTCTTGGCCCTCTTCTCTTCTCCCTGTATGGTTTCTTCCTGGGCAAATGCATTCACTCTCATGACTTCAGCTATTACCTTCAGGCAGACACAGCTCTCAGTTGTTATAGTTAATCTTCACCTTTCTCTGGATCTCTTGACCTGCATCTATAGTTACCTTTAGAGTGGATGTTCTATTGGCACCTTGAACTTAATATGCCCCAAACTATCTTATTATCTTTCCCTTTATCCTTCTGGCATTACTGTTTTTGTCTGCTTATACACCTATTGAAGTCCACCACATTTGAAACATTGGTTTTATAGCTGGCTCTTCTCTTTCTTTCATATCTAGTCAGTTACCAAATTTTGTCACTTCTGCCTCCTTTTCTCAATTCTCACTGATACCAGTGGAATACAGGACATAAGTTCTTTCCTCAACATCTACTCTCCCCTTAATGTTGTAGCAATTTACCCCTCAGGACTCACTTAACATATAGTTTTGCAAAGTTCTATTTTACTCCATTATGATGAATAATTTTTATATGTAGTTGTATTATATCTTTCTATTTGAGTGAACTGTATGAAAACAAAACCATATTTGATCTTAAGTCAATCTGCCCTAGTACTTATAAGTGTGCTCCACATGTAACAGATACTCAATAGATATTTATAAATGAATGAATGGATATGTAATTTGAAGGTACCAATTTACCTTAAGCCAAATGTAACACATCCTTTCTCTGAGATATAGAAACCAGGAAAGATTTTCTTACTTGATTATATACTCGGGAGCATATCTATCTAGGTACTCTCCAAAACATATTGAATAACTGAACTAAAGATGAGATATACCGTAGGTGATGGTTCACATACATTTAAAAATAGATGAATTAAATGGTTATGCAAATTGACTCTTGTGAAGAAATTGAAATCAGAGTGTTGGAATAGGAAGGATCCTTTGGAATTATGTAATGTATACTTTAAAAAATGAATTTTTTAACTTCTACATATTGATATATTTGAAAATTTCCAAAAGTTGTGGCTCCTTTAAAAATTCAGGCCATGTTAATAAGCAGGCAAACTGACAGAAAGTGAGTGCTATTTGGACCCCATTGTTTAGAAATCTCTGGGCAGCTAAATGGTCCAGTGGATAGACCACCAGTGGTGGGGTCAGGAGGACCTGAGTTCAAATATGGCTCAGACACTTGACCATAGCTATGTAACCCTGGGCAAGCCACTTAACTCCAATTGCCTCACCCCCCAAAAAAATCCCTATAACTATAGGAAAGGGTAATTTTCAAGTGAGGTTAAACTGATAAACAATAAGTATAATTCATTTCTTCTGACTGGGGAAAAATAACTTCAAAATTGAGAGAACAGGTTTAGCTGCTTGGCCTCTATATTTGGAGAACTGCTTTTTGTTTCAAATAGAATAACCTTAAACCACTTTACAAATATGAGTTGTTATTGTTGTAAATAATCATGTGGAGAGTAAAGAAAAGAGGGGATTACCTCCTGTATCTAGAGATGTAGCCCAGGAATGAGCTAGGATGGAGAGCTCAAGTCCTCTGTGACTTATTATCCTAGAAGAATTCCTGGTGCCCTGAAAGATAAAATGACTTACTTATGGTTACATAGCTACTGAGAGGCATGATTTGAACTCAGTTTTTCCTGACTCTAAGTAAAACAGGTTTTCCACTAATATCATACTGCCTATCAAGGCAATTTCTATAGGTAGTGAAATAGAATCATATACTGTCAGAGTTAAAGGTAAGTTTAGAGATTGTCTTGTCCCACTGTACCTGACAACTGTTGTAGTCCTAGAATTTTAAACCAATCTAGGTACCAGATTATGTGTAAAATTTTATATTTTTTTAAAACTTGCTCCAAATGATATGCATGCTCTCTTAAATTTAGCAAGATTGTATAAGGTACGTATATTTAATAAATAGTTTATTTTAATTAGTAGATGTATTATGATTAAAAAAATAAAGTAACCAGAAAGGTATGGTTTTTATCTCTGAAATGAATTGGCTATACTTAGAGAGATAAACTTATTACCAGAGTAAATTGTAGTTATTGTTCGTCCTTGGCTCTCAGAGAGGAACAATGGCATCATGACTTGACTTGTAAGTGACTTGGATTTAAATGAGGCAGAGCTGTGCAAAGTCATCAGCCAGAGTCATCAGGATCCAGTGGCAAGTCAAGACAACTGATGATGGCCTGGGTAAATAATCAAAAAGGTATTTCTTCCATCTGGTAACCACAACATAAGTTATAGAAACAAGAACCTTGGGTGTAAATCTAACTTCTAAGGGAGTGTATTGTTTGCCAATTTATTCAGGTTTCAGAGATGGAAAAGACATGGTGGCCATATAAATCACTTAAGTAAGGTGGGAAAATACTCTTTTTGAGTACTACTGGCTCTAGCCCTTTTTATGATGGGGTTATATAAACCAGAAAAGAAAGGAAAGAGCATAGGTGGGAAATAATACTGTGTCCCTGTGTGTGGGGTTGGGAGGCAGAGAGGTTGTTATTGTTATTTTTTCAAAACCTAACACTTGCCATCTGCTACAAAATTATGCAGGCTGGCTCCCACCCTCTGTGGTGGGTTGAATTGGCCTCTGTGTATTATGTATTAATTAGTTATAATGACTGTACAACCTTTTCATAATCCTCAGAAAAGCTTACCATAGTTTCTTTTGGCTGGACTAGAAATAGAATCCTTTTGCCCCATTGCTTTGAGATTATACTAAAATATCTTTCAGGCTTGGTTACTGTACTGTGAATCTTCATCATCATAATGATCAAATCATATTTAATGAACTCCCTCATATGCAAAGCACATCACAGAACCCAGAAAGCAGGTGCCTTTTTTTCCCTTAAAAAGCTTTCCTTTCTAATGCTCTTCCGAGTAGAGCAATTCATGTTACACTGGTAACTGGAAACTATATATTTTTGTAATGATATCATTTTAATGAAAGACTTAAAAGTCCTGAAAGAAGATTGTACAAAAAATATTGTTATCCTCCTGAAAGTCTAAAAAGTAAAACGCTTAAAGTGTTTTGAGGTCTCGAGATATGACTGTGGTGAAATTTGGATGAACTGATTTACTTTTAATTTGGTACCTCTCTGAACTTAGATCACATTCCAATGCCTCATCAGAGAAGAAATGGGTCCAGAGTTTATTGTAGGCTATGTCAGTGGTGAGTACGATCTGACAAGTTTTAACAAGCAAGGGGGGTTTCAAGTTTGTGGTTCAAGTTTTGTGGTTGTTGTCCTTTGTTCTCAAAAAGAACCAAAATGACCATCAGTGTGTTGGAGTGAAGGTATGGTGCATCCAGCTGTGGCTGATCAGACCAATATGAGCTCAGAAGGCTCTACCCTACCATAGATGGGTCATAAGTTGTCCACATGAACATTTGGGGAATGGAGATGTCTCTAAATCTGCACATCTTATGTTTCTTTTGAGTTACTACAATTTTGCTTGACTCATAGAATATAGTACTTTCTTGATGGGGGCATGTCAGGCTGGTGCTCCTTTGCCATTGTCTTCCATGTCACCCAATTGATTCCAAAGTTCTTCAGAGAGACTTTGAGAGTGTTCTTTTATTGCTTCTTCTGACCTCTGTATGAGCACTTGTCCTGTATGAGTTCTCTGTAAAATAGCCTTTTAGGCAAACATACATTTGGCATTTGAACAATATGACCAACCCATCAGAGTTGTGCTCTCTGTAATAGAGTTTGAATGCTTGGCAGTTTAGCTCTTGAAAAGACCTCAGTGTCCAGTACCTTGTCTTGCCAGGTGATCTTCAGAATCTTCCCAAGACAATTCAAATACAAGTGATTCAGTTTCCTGGCATGGCACTGGCATAATGTCCAGATTTCACAGATATATAACAATGCAGTTAATAAAATGTCTCTCCCGACTTTCAGTTTGGTAGGTAATCAAATACCTCTTCTTTTCCACACTTGCCTTCAAATACTCCGCAACACTAAGTTAGTGCTGGCAATGTATGCATCAATCTCATCATCTATGTGTACATCTCTGGAAAGTATATTGCCAAGGTAAGTGAACTTATCCACAACATTTATTATTTTTCCATTTGCTATTACCAGTGGTTACACATATGGATGGTGTGGTACTGGTTGGTGGAGAACCTATGTTTTCTTGGTATTAATTGTTAGGCCAAAATTAGCACATGCAGCAGAGAATTGATCCATATGTTTTGCATTTCATCCTCAAAGGCTGCACTGAGTGCACAAGAATTTGAGAACAAAAAATCATATACCAACGCTTACTCTGTTTAGTCTTCGCTTGTAGTCTTTTCAAGTTAATTTGCTATGAGTGTGGTAGCTCACCTTGACACCATTTTCATCCTCCTTAAAGGTGTCTGCCAACATTGTTGAAAACATTATGTTTAAAAGCATGGGAGCAAGCACACAGTCTTGCTTCACTCCATTGGTGACTGGGAAAGTGCAAGACCATTGTCCATTATGCAGAACTTGGGCAAACACGCCACTGTGAAACTAACATACATACTGATGAAATCCTCTGGGCAACCAAATTTTGGAGTAATTTTACACAAGCCCTCATGACTGAAAGTATCAAAGGTCTTGGTCAGATTGATGAACATTGTATACAGACCTCTGTTCTGCTTCCAGCATTTCTTCTAGAGTTCTCAGGCAGCAAATACCACCTTGATCATTCCTCTGTTCTTTCTGAAGCCACACTGAACCATCTTCCAGGTGAAGGATCAGCCAATTAAGGAGGACTTTGGTAAGAATCTTGCCAGCAATGACTAAGAGAGAGATCACCCTATGATTGTCACAGGACAACTTATTTCCTTTACCTTTATAGAAATGAACAATGGAGGCATCCTTGAACTCCTGGGGGAATAACCTCCTCTTGCCATATAATCTGGAAGATTTTAGTCATCTTTTGTATGAGCAGTGGACCCCCTGTCTTATAAATCTAATCTGGAATAAAATCAGCACCAGGCACTTTGTCACACAAAAGGAGCCTAATGGAATTCAAAACCTCTTCTTCAGTTGAAGATCAGCTAGAGAAATTAATTTTTTTAATTTAATTTTTTAAAAAAAGTTTAGAAGAATTAATTTCAACCTGAGGTATATAGTTAGTGGCTTCAATATTGATTGATGATGGTCTGTTGAGAATACTATGGAAGCGTTCAACACATCTCCTTAGGATCACATCCTTATCACTAATCAATGTCGTTCTATTAATGCTGAATAGTTGAGATGAACCATAATTCTTTGATTCATAGATAGCCTTCAGGGCATCATAAAAGTGCTTTGGATTGTTACTATCAGTGTAAAAATCTCTCCAAAAATCCTTCATTTCTCTAAGCTAAAGTTAAGCTAAGTTAAATGCTCTCTAAGCTAAGTTAAACGCTACCTTCTTAGAGATGGATAAACTCTCTTGCTGATAAACTCTGTGGAGTTC
Organism: Vombatus ursinus; assembly: GCF_900497805.2. Classification (NCBI taxonomy): domain Eukaryota; kingdom Metazoa; phylum Chordata; class Mammalia; order Diprotodontia; family Vombatidae; genus Vombatus; species Vombatus ursinus. The sequence goes on from NW_020954580.1 coordinate 32,210,554, forward strand.
TCATTTTTCATTTAGCAGTTTCTGAATTTCCCCATCATTTTTGTCAAATCAATCTTGATGTTTGTTCTGGCTCAGATGAGTATATGGAGTGCTGTACACCAAATCTCTGAAAGCTTCCTACTCCTTTTCTGCTCCATGGTTGCCAACTATGTGTTGGCTCAGTTTTCTTTCTATGTTAGAAACAAACTATTTACTCAATTAGAAGTACTCTAATCTGTTGACATTGTTTTCTGGCAATTGTCTTGCCTTGGGGTCAGTGATTTTGTTGAATAGGAATGTTTAGCCTGGAGAGAATAAATCTATGATTAGTTCAGTACTATTTGTCATATGAGATGGCATATGACATCAAGGAGGAGGAAGCTTGAAGAGGAGAAGTCCACATTAAGTGGTGCTTGAGCAGGGACCTATTGTTGGCCAATGAATGAGAGCCAGAGTGAATTGGGTTTAAGGCATAGTCTTTAAGAAAGAAATCTAGCCAGTAACTATCTAGTCAGTGGACTTTTATGATCAGTCCAGAGCTCTGCCCCACACATCACCTTTGTCACTCTCACATCCTGTCCATCTCTTCTCCTTACAGTGACATAGCATTTTAAATGCAAATGTTCACTGGGATGAGGGTTCATCCTTGAACCTTTATTGCACTTAGGTAAATGGAAGACAGTATTAGTGAAGAGAAAGAAAGTTATGGGATGCACAAGTCTTCAGTAGTAGGTGACCATTGCTGTTGCTGTTTCTGACTCCATTCTTCCCAACAACTCCCCACAATGTCTAGTTGTCTGTGCCTATTCTTGCATTAAAGTCATCAAGAATTTTATTTGTCTTTTTTTTTTTGGCACAATGATGATGAGGGTCTCTAGATCTTCATAAATTTTTTCTTTGACCTCATTAGTGTTCATTCACTTCTCCTGGGAGGCATACAAGCTTGTTGACTAGATCAGTTTTGATTGCAAAAGGTACACAAGCTTCACAGCACTGTCCATCACTGTGGACACTCCAGAAAAAAAAAAACAACATGTATCCAGCTCTGACTTTACTAAGCTAGCCTTCATTTGTCAGCCTTGTTTCATTCAGGGCTGCTATTTGGATGTAATACCTGCTGAGTTCTCTCACAATAAGAGCTGTTTATCTTTCAGATCTACTGGATTTTGTGTAGTCCACAAGCATGCCGTCTTCTATTCCTCTTCTTCCTATTCCCCTCCCTTTTCCTCCTCTCCCTCCCCTCCCCTCCTCTCCCCTCCTCTCCTTTCCTCTCCTCTCCTCTCTTCTCACATGGGATATCATGCCCTAACCTGAAGGTATTCTGCCCAAAGAAGGTAAATTCTGATGGCTGAAACCTATCCAGTTATCTTGGGGTTTCCTGGCTAGATTTCTTTCTTAAAGACTATACCTTAAATCCAATTCACTCTGGCTCTCATTCATTGGCCAACAATAGGTCTCTGCCCAAGCACCACTTACTTTTGAGCCCTAATGGCTCAGAATGAATGCAAATAGTAATTGTTTCTCTTTCATCCAGCTTCCCTGAGGGTCTTCCCCTCCCAATTTGATTTTTAAAAAAAATTTTTTTATTAAAGGGGCTATCCCTGGACTCACTTCTTAAACAGGCCTAATCACTGAATGAGTATTCCCTCAGTCAAAGTGAGAACTCGGAAAGACTTTAGCTTAAAAAGGCCAAGGTCTCCCACTGTATCCTGGGTCAACTCCATTGTTCTGATCCATATCTGGCCACTGGACCAGATGGCTCTGAAGGAGAAAGTGAGGTTGGTGACTTTGCACAGCCCTCCCTCACTTAAATCCAATTCAATTGCAAGTCATGGTATCATCTTCCTGATGTCATGATTCTCTTTGAGAATGAAGGACGAACCACACAACCACAAGCTTGCACACATTCCCAAACCTGATGATGAATGGAATCATCCCTGCAAAAGTTTTTGAGTGTGTGTGTGTGTGTGTGTGTGTGTGTGTGTGTGTGTGTGTGTGTGTGCATTTTGACCACAGGGTGCGTGCTGTGGTAAGCAGGCCAGGGTTATGTTAGGTTAAGCAGACAATTTTCAGGGCACTTTTTCTACCCCCTTACTCACAGCAGGAAGTGAGCAGTGCAGTCTTTAGAAAAGGCTGCTCAGACACTCAGGGGCTGCTGAATCCCATGCTACTTCAGTATAGTGAGAAGATGATGCTATAGCCTGGGCTGCCTGTGTACAGGGTTGTGACTACAGCTCCCAGTGCATCCAAACCTGTTACTTTATCACTTGCCCTACACCACAGGACTTTGATGTAGGCAAAAATGGTAAAATGGTATGGGTGATATCTTTTGATTTGTGCCTAAACTGGATTTAAGTGAGGCAGATTTGCACAAAGTCATTAGCCTCATTCTCTCTTGCAGAGTCATTGGAGGTCAGGGACAAAACAAAAGATGACTGGCTTTGGCCTGGGATGCAGTGGATGGTCTTGGAATCTTCAATGTTCAGACAAGCTCTAAGTACTCCTCAATGTTTCTTCAGCTGCCTTCATGGTCATGGGAACAGATTGTTTTCATCCACCCATTCCACTAAGAAAAATTTTCATATGCTTGGGGTAGACACCTTCTCTCCCAACTCACTGATGGGTTTGAGACTCCTTGGCAACCCACAGCCTGGTTTAGCTTATCGGCCAAAATGATTTACTGGGGTGTGGCCTCTGTGCATGCTATTGCTTCTTGGAGCCACAGGTGAGAGTTGGGTGAATCAGGTAGACACCAAAGGTGGAAAACAGCCCTGAAAAGGGCTTAGCAGCCCTCACACTAGAGGTACTATTCTTCCTTGAAAACACCCTATCCAGCAACAGACTTAACTTGATGTCTTAGAACCAGCCTAGCTATAAGTGCAGAGAGAATAACTATCATTAATGTGACCACAATTTTGGCTATACCAGCCTATGCAAAATGACATCATGGCTACAAATGAAATCAGACTCTGTCAATAATTTTCAGCTAAATGAGAGTTCAGCTCTCAGATTCTTCTTGGTAAATACTTGAATTGGGAGACATGTTTTATCATGTGCCCTAAGATAATAATAAATCAATTAACAAGTGTTGATTAAATACCTACTATTTTCTGAGATCTGTACTAAGCATGAAACAATATTTCATGGAACATTTGGCCATCTCATGTTGCATTTCTTATGATGAATAATTCAGAAGTATCAAGCTATATATCATAAATGATTGTCAGAGGCAGTGGTATACTGATAAGTGTTTAACTACCAGCTCTCTAGAGGAAAAAAAAAGTATGCATGACACACTTTTATGTTTACTTTGTGTGATTAACATTTTCTTCATCATTTTCCAAACTGTAGACAATCAACAAAACAATAAATCAAGCTCTGATTTGTAGCACTTGTCACTTTCCAAAATGTAAATGCTTGTTCTGCAAAATTTAAGAAGTGGCTTTTGTGAGCCAGTTTTAGCTGATTCCAGCACACTCCTAGCCAGATGACACTGAACATGGTGATCTTTAGGCAATACTATAAAATTATATTGACTAATCTTAACAAAAAGGAAATGATTAGTTAAATGAGCTACTATATGTAATCTGATCATTAAATATTTATAACAAAGAATATGAAGTGTTATATTGAAAAAATGTGGCTAGGTAGGTCTGTCCAAATAAGCAGATAAATTCATATGGAAGGGACATAATTTTAAAAGGATTTCATTGAGAGATCTCAATGAAGAAAGATTCCAAAAGAATGGATAATATCACATAAAATAGGTTGATATTATTACATAAAAATTATCATAATGACATTTGTAAATACAAATCACGGAAGAATAAACTTAGGATAATCCTGATGAAAATGTGAAAAAAGATCTAGGCAACTTTTACTAATTCAAAAATCAGTCAATCAGTATACATTTGTTAGATATTTGTTACATATGATATTGATGTTGGTCTAAAATTAAATAGTAAGACTAGATCAGGCTGGATTTCATATGGGAAATTGTGCAATGCCTTCAATCACCATTAGTATTCTTTCTGTGGTACTCTATGTCTCCTCTCCTCTCCTCTCCTCTCCTCTCCTCTCCTCTTCCCATACCTGAGGGTGTTCTTTCCAAAGGAAGGTAAATTTTGATGGCCAAAAGCTACTCAGTTAATTTGGGGTTTACTGGCTAGATTTCCTTCTTAAAGACCAAGCCTTAAACCCAATCCACTCTGGATCTCATGGATTGGACAACAATAGGTTGCTGCCCAAGCACCACTTAATGGTTATTTTTAGACTCCTCTTGGCTCAGAGTGAATGTAAATAGTAACTCTTTCACTTTTGGCCAGCAACCCTGAGGGTCTTCCCCTCCTAGTTTGATTTTTTTTTTGATTAAAGATCCATCCCTTGACTAACTTCTTTATACAGGCCTAATTACTGAATGGGTGTTGCCTCAGTCAAAGTGAGAATTCCTAAAAACCTTAGCTTAAAAAGGCCAGGGTCTTCCACTGCATCCTGGGCTATCTCTAGTTGAACTGATTTATATCTTGTCACTGGACCCAGACAGCTCTGGAGGAGAAAGTGAGGCTGGTGACTTTACACAGCCCTTCCTCATTCAAATCAAAGTCAATTGCAAGTCATGTCATCATCACCCTGATGATGATGATGATGTTGATGATGATCTCAGATATATGTTCTCTTTGAGAATGAAGGACAAATCACAACCACATGGCTATGAATCATGTAACACCATGATCTCTGAAGAATCAAAATTAGAGGTGACTCAAAAACCGACATGGATGTAAGCAGGATGAGGTGTTTTTTTTCTTTTTCTTTCTTTTATTCTTTCTTTCTTTCTTATCTTAAGTTGGTATTTATCATTTAAGTTCAAGAACAGGTTATGAAAGGAGTGGGGAGATTCCATGCTCTCACTGCCACTGCCATGTCCTGGGTTTGATTCCCAGTCAGGGAACAATAAATGTTTTGGTCTAGGGGTGCTGGGAACCCTGAAATGCAAGGGTACAGGGCATGAAAGAATTTATGCCTTGAAAGAATTTAACCACTCAAGCCTTTCAGTCCATGTAGTGAGTTCATTATGACACTAGTTGGAGTGGGCAAGATTCCTAGTGAGTCTGTGCAATTTAATTGGGGACAAGATCAATACTTTTATACATAAACACCGTGGGAAGATCTGGATGTGATCTAGGAGGGGCAAGTAGCCTGGGGTTATCCAAGGTAACAGATAGGGTTCTGGATGAGATTAAGGAGTGTCAAATAAGCTAATTAAGGTGGGCTAGGTTGGGCCACATGCCTCAGGCAAATGCCACTGACTGGTTTGTGTGGGAAAGTCCAGGGCCTTTTAGGGGTCCATCATTAGGGACCCCTCCATTGGGGAGCCCTAGGAGAGGAGGAGGAGGGAGACGACAGGGAGACCAGATTAATTCTGATTCTGAGCCTTGGTCCTGGGCATACAAAGAAGCACACAATAAGATGAAGTTCCAGGGGATATAAGTTTAGGAAAACATCAAGAAGTGGCCAAAGTTACACAACCAACTAGAGGTGGGGGCTGGGATTCTCCTTGGATCAGCAGCACCTCTTCCTTTTAGGAACTGAAGCATAGTAATAAGTTCCATACCACTTATTTCAGCTCTTATGAAACATTCTTGTAGTCAAAGTCTTTGTGCTAAAGAATTCTTTCACTGCCTTTCTAACTTCTTGTATTTTGCTTCTAGTTTCTTTTAATATGCATCAAAGCTGCCCGCTCTAGAGCTGCTACCTGCTCCTCAATTAAAGTGATCTGATCCAGTTAAGGCTGAAGTGCTGCATATTTCTCCTTTAAGTCCTTTAGATTTCTACTTATGTTCCCTGCAATATCTTTCATTTCTAGATACTTCAAACTAGTCAGTTTCTTCATATTTTTCAGAAGTTCATAGTCTTCACTAGTGGCTGTCAGCTCGCCTGTCAGGTACGTGGCCATTTTGGAGAACATGTCCTGACGTAGACCCATGATGTCTTCTTCAGTGGGTTCTGTGGCCTCTTTGGCAATCTCCACCATGACATCAGTGGGGAAGGGAGGAAGAAGAAAGGATGGAGGGAAGGATGGGAATGGGGGAAGAGGAAGGGAGGGAGAGGAGGAGAAGGAGAAGGAAAGGGGAGGAAAGAAGGGAACCAGAGGGGAAGGGAAGAGGAGAGGGAAGAAAAGGGGAAGAGAGAAATGTCCGAGATATTTTTTTTCAATGATGACTAGAATGCAAGAATTGGGATAAAGCAAATTATTAAGAATAAATATGATCAAAAAAGGAGGCAAGATTGCCACAAAGCAGGAGTGAAAGATCACATACAGAAAGTCCAAATGTTGTGCTAAAAAAAAAGAAAGAAAGAAAAGAAAAAAACACACCACAACTATTCAAATATGTAGAAGAAAGCCTCTGACATGATCTTCTGTGAAAGATTTATGGAAGGAAATGAACATGAATCACAGAAGATATAAAGATATGAAAGAAGATACATGACAGATGGTGGTGATCTGTGGCAGGGGTTTAGTAGCCATATATATGTATATGGAATCAGGGATCTATCATAGTCTAGGGTACTTCCTGAAAACTTTGGTTGACTTTCTACAGAAGTATCAGTAAGACTTTTCATTGCTTAGAGGATAAAGGGGGAGGAAAAAAAAGAAATAGGCATAAATAGGGGCTAGAGGTAGAAATTAGGTACTTAGTGGCCATTAGGTCAATTTACTTTTAATTCAACAAACATTTATTGCATGTTGTAAACCATATAACTGTTAAGGATCTCCCACAGGTATAAATCAGGGCCCCAGTCCTCAAGTAGTTTGCACTCTAGTAGAGGAAGTAGTCATATACAAATAAATATAAAAGATCGTAGAGTGGGGTTGTTACATAAGAAGGAAAAAAAATGCTATGAGGATCACAAGAGGGAAAGACCTCTGGCTGAAAGAATCACTGATGTGTTCATGAACAAAGTCCGAGCTGGCTGGGCCTTGAATGATGAATAACATCTCAAATGGGTCACAATGGGAAAGGAGGGTTTTCTAGTTAAAGGGACCAGTATGAGCAAATGACTGGAGATAGAAAAGTTAAATACTTATTTGGGCAATGGTGAATTTGCACAGTTTGACTGGCATATAGGTTTTATAAAAGGCAGTAGTATGAGATAAGACTAGAAGGTTGGAACCAGGTGGTGGAGAGCATTGTATACCAGATCAAGAATTTTGGACTTAATTGTCAGTCAACAGGAAAAAAACAAAAACAAAAAACAAACAAAAAAAACCTAAAAACTAAAAAGATTTTGATTAGACAATTAAAACAAACTGGTCCTTAGGAGGAATCATTTGACAGCTGTGTAAAGAATGGATTCATGGTCAGAGAGACTAGAAGACCAGTTAAAGAGTTAATAGGAACAGATCCCCACTCACAATTTTTTGTAGGGTTTATAAAGCACTTTCTTCACAATGACCCTGTGTGTTAGATAAGGCAAGCACTATTATTCCTACTTTATAGATGATGAAATTGAAGCTCCAAAGATATTCAAAGTGTCTAGGGAATTCAAACATAGGATATCTGAGTCCAAGACCAGTGCTCTTTAAAAAATATCATTCTAATGGAGATGAACTAGGAGCTTTTCCAATAAGATCAGAGGTGAAACAAGGATGTCCATTATCATCACTGTTATTCACTATTGTACTAAAAATGTTAGCTTTAGCAATAAGAGAAGAAAAAGAAATTGAAGGAATTAGAATAGGCAATGAAGAAACAAAGCTATGTCTCTTTGCAGATGATAGGATGATATACTTAGAGAATGCTAGAGAATCAACTGAAAACCTATTTGAATAATTAACAACTTCAGCAAAGTTGTAGGATATAAAATAAATCCACATAAAGCATTGACATTTCTGTATATCGGAGCAGGTAGGTGGCACAGTGAATAGAGCACTGGCTCTGGAGTCAGGAGGATTTGAGTTCAAATCCAACCCCAGACACAAAACACTCACTAGCTGTGTGACTCTGAGCAAGTCACTTAACCCCATTGCCTCACCAAAAAAAAAAAAGGTGACATTTCTATATATTACTAACAAAGCCCAGCAGCAAGAGATAGAAAGGGAAATTCCACTTAAAGTAACTGTAGACAATATAAAATATTTGGGAGTCTACCTGCCAAGACAAACCCAGGAACTATATTAATACAATTACAAAACACTTTACACACAAATAGTCAGATCCAAATAATTGGAAAAATATCAGTTGCTTATGGATAGGCTGAACTAATATAACAAAATATAACAAAATGACAATTCTACCTAAATTAATTTACTTATTCAGTGCCATACCAATCAAAGTACCAAAAATTATTTTATAGAGCTAGAAAAAATAATAACAAAATTCATCTACAAGAACAAAAAGTTCAGAATATCAAGGGAATTGATGATAAGAAATGCAAGGGAAGGTGGCCTAGCTGTACCAGACCTAAAACTGTATTATAAAGCACAATTAATTTGGTACTGGCTAAGAAATAGAGTGGTGGATCAGTGAAATAGTTAGGTATACAAGACACAGTAGTCAATGGCTATAGTAATTTTTTGTTTGATAAAGCTTCCAGCTTCTAGGATAAGAACTCACTATTTGACAAAAACATCTGGGAAAATGGGAAAATAGTACAGCAGAAACTAGGTTTAGACCAACATCTTACACTATATACCAAGATAAGTTCAAAATGAGTACATGATTTTGACATAAAAGGTGATACTATAAGCAAACTAGGAGAACAAGGAATAGTTTACCTGTCAGTTCTATGGAGAACAGAAGAATTTATGACCAAACAAGTGATAGAGAACATTATGAAATGAAAAATGATAATTTTGATTATATTAAATTAGAAAAGTTTTTGCACAAACAAAACCAATGCAACCAAGATTAGAAGGGAAACAGAAAGCTGGGAAACAATTTTTACAACCAATGTCTCTGATAAAGGTCTCATTGCCAAAATATAGAGAGAACTGAATCAAATCTATAAGAATACAGGTCATTCCCCAATTAATAAATGGTCAAAGGATATGAACAGGCAGTTTTCAGATGAAGAAATTACAGCTATCTATAGTCATATTAAAAAATGCTCTAAATCACTATTGATTAGAGAAATGCAAATTAAAACCACTCTAAGGTACCACATCATACCTATCAGATTGGCTAATATGACAAAACAGGAAAATGATAAATGGTGGAGAAGATGTGGGAAAATTGGAACACTAATGCATTGTTGGTGGAGTTGTAAACTGATCCAACCATTCTGGAGAGCAGTTTGGAATTTTGCCCAGAGGGCTATAAGACTGCGCATACCCTTCATCCAGAAATACCACTACTAGATCTGTATCCCAAAAAGATCATAAAAAAGATAAAATGACCTACCTGTATAAAAATATTTATAGCAGCTCTTTCTGTGATGGCAAAGAATTGGAAATTGAGGAAATGTCCATCAATTGGGGAATGGCTGAACAAGTTATGGTATATGAATGCAATGGGATACTATTGTGCTATAAGAAATGATAAGCAGGCAGATTTAAGAAAAACCTGGAGGGACTTAAATGAACTGATGCTGAGTGAAGTGAGCAGAATCAGGAGAAAATTATGACCAGCAATAGCAACACTGTTCAGTGATCAACTGTGATAGACTTAGCTCTTCTCAGCAATACAATGATCTAAGATAATTCCAAAAGACTCATGATGGAAAATGCTATCCATTTTCTATGGAAAAAGAACTTTGGAGTCTGAATGCAGATCAAAGCACACTATTTTCTCTCTCTCTCTTTTTTTTCTTTCTTGTGGTTTTTCCCCAGTTGTTCTGATTCTTCTTTCCCAACATGACTAATGTGGAAATATGTATAATACAATTGTACATCTATAGCCTATATCAGATTGGGAAAGGGGGAAGGGAGGGAGGGGGAAAATTTAGAAGTTAAATCTTATAAAAGTGAATGTTGAAAACTGAAAATAAATACATTTAAAATAACACTCTGCCTTTTACTTTCAAAAATCCACTAGATAGATATTAACAGACTAAATTAGGGTAGTAGTAGTAGTAATGGAAAGGGGACAGACTACAGAGATAAGACTTTTTAGTACTGAATGATTGATTGGCTTTGGGAGGTAAGAGGCAATTAGTATTTAAAGATGAATATGAAAGATTTAAGCCTGGGTGACTAGAAAAATCTGTGACATTCACAGAAGCAGGGAGTCAAAAAAAGTAGGTTTTGAGGACAAAATGATGAGTTTGGTCTTGGAAACCTCTTATCACATTTGTGATAGATAGTCCAGCAGAACTGGGTCTCAGCTGTTGAATAGCTATGCCTTGAGGGGATGTTAGACCCCTTTGAATCATCATTAACTCCTTCAAGCTTCTAGCATTTTATTTAAAGTATTGAAGCAGTAAATTTCTAAATGGCATTTCACGCACTAGGACAATTTAGTTCAACAGATGAGGCCCTGACCTGAATTGCAGCTTCTGTTACACATGTGAGGTTCTGGTCACTTATCTTTCCAGTTTCATCTCTATTAAATACTTCTTTCACACCCATCAGCACTTAGTGTAAAGATGAACTATGGTTGTGTTTAGTAACTTTTAAATATTGCCCTTGAAGCTGGGGGGGAGGGGAATTGAAGTCATCCCCCAACATACCCAGTTTATTTGATTTTGCTAATACAGATGCTCCTTCTAATGATATAAATCAGAACTTGTCCATATCTTTTCATACTGTTACCATAGTCAGTCAAACAAAGATGGCGGGGCCTTCCTTGTTTTCTCTGGACATCACGAGTATGCCAATGGAGTCCATGGGCTATCTCCCAGCTATTCTTTACTCTCACCACTTAACTGTCACACCTCCTTTTTTGAATACAATGTTCTTTATAATATTCTACTTCAGTTCTTCATAGTCTTTTTCTCTGTCTCTGTGTCTCTCTCTGTTTCTCTCTTTGTCCATATCTCTATCTCTTTTCCTAATTGTATATCCTGCCCTGATTGAAAAAAAAGGAACTACTTGAAAATAGGGACAATTTCATTTTTTGTTTTATATCCCCAGAGCCTAGCACAGTGCCTTCCAAATAGTAGCACTTAATAAATATTTGTTGAATAAGTATGGGTTAAACAGTAGGTAGCCATACTACAAACACAGGTGGAATAATATTAAAAAAGATTGCCCTTTATTTTTGTGAGAAGTTGGGGATCATTAAAGGAAACGGATGTAATAAGTATGATGTCATCTACTTAACAGTAGTGTCAGGATGACCTCACCATTCACTCTTCATTAACTTCACCATGCCTCATGGTAATCTTTAAAACCTATCAATCCACCTTTTCCATATGCTAGTTACTGTATCTTTAATAAAAGTGTGCTTTTTAAAATCTATGAATTTTGCATGTTTTCTTAGACAAATGTCAATTCTTAAACACCACAGAGTTAAAAACATGACAAAAAAAAAGTGAAACAAGCTTGTGTATGGCACAAAATCGAATCCTCACCTGACAGAGAACTCAATACAAGTGAGGAAACTTCGCTTAATCCTGTTTCATCTAATATAGATCAGACATTCTGAGTCATCCTAATGTATTAGTAGGGGAACACAGGCATGATTATTACTGTCACAAAATGAGACCATCTCAAAATTGTTTGTCCCACATAACTTGCAAATCACTGTAGAGACTTTAATATTTTTTCCCCAAAGATAAAATGTAATACAAAGATTAAAAAAAAGAATGAAAATATAAAAATGAGCAGTGTTGAAAAATTTAGAGCCTAAAGACATGGCATATTCTGAAAGGAAACATTAACAAACACACATATTTGTCAGCACCACATGGTGCTTTTACAAGAATACACCATGTATAAGGACGTAGAGAAATCATAAATAAATATTAAAAAGTAGAAAGTATAAATATACTTTAAAACTATAACAGTAAAAATAGTAGTTAATATAAGGAACATAAACACAGGAATCAGCCCTAAATGGAGACTTAAAAATGAAATCCAGAATGAGTTAGTTAAAAAAATCAATTGTAGACATAATTAATGACTATTGGAAAGGCAATAATAATAGCCCCTGTTTATACATCAGTTTAAGGTTTATAAAACACATCATATGTTTTTTATTTCATTTGATCCTCACAACAGACCTTTAATGTGGGTATTCTTTCTCCCATCTTACAGATAAGGAGATTAAGAGTACCTGAGACAGAAGTCAGGTCTCATTCTAGGCCCAAAAAGCTTTCCTCAGATATACATACATGCATACATACATACATGTAAACATATAGGTGTACATATATAATTACTGAAAATAACTACAAAAGAGAAAAATCTTAAAATTTTGAAGAAAAATAGATAAATTGGAAAAGAAAACTATACAGTTGATGAAACTAAATTCTGGTTGAGAAAACTAACAAGTACAAAAATATTTAGATAACAAATGAAAAGAGGGAGGAAAATCAAATTATCAAACCCAATAAAAACAAATAAATTAAAATCACAACAAAGGAAAAATAAAGAATTGTCAGAGCTTACTATATAACAATTATTTGCCAACAAAATTGATAATTTTTTCAAAATGGAGAATTAACTACAAAATTTCAGAAAATGAAATTTTATTAGCTATAAAGGAACACAAAGAAAAAAACAATTCTGGTGAATGTACAAATGAATTATATAAAAGTTGTTTTTAAAAATATTAACACATATACATGCACAAATTGTTCTTGAAAATGAGAAAGAACTTTACCAAACTCCTTTTTATGAGACATACAATTCTAATATCTAAACCAAACAAGGATAAAGAAAGAAACAGAGGTATGAAACAACATCTCTAATGAGTACTGTATCAACATTTTGAAATAAAATCCTCAAAAAAGAATACAGCAATATACTTAAAAGAATATTCAGTATGACCATGCTCATTTCTATCTCAAGTACTCTTAGTCTCCTCCTCTGTAAGATGGGAGAAAGAATAATACCCACATTAAAGCGTTGTTTGAGCATCAAAGCATTAAATGATGGTTCAATCTTAGGGGAATAACATTATTTATCATTTTAAAAACAAAAACACATCAAACTATGAAAAGATATACATAGATTCAGAGAGATACTGAGAAGTAAAAGATTAACATGGGCTAGAGTATATAGGCAATCTTTTTGGTAGGGTAAAAGTTGGGTTGGTCTTTGAAACAAGTGTAGGATCTGTTGGAGAGGAAAAAGGGAATTCCAGGTAGAGAGAACAGCCTGAGTATTGGCATGGAATGAAGACTATGAATAGTCTATTTAGGAGACAAGGAGTTGAGAGAACAAATGGTACAAGCGGGGAATGATAAAATGGTCTATCAGAATATAAGGTTTGTGTTAAAATTGGAACTATATGGGACCATAGTAGGATGGAGAAAGGCAATTAGAAAAGATGGTAGATTCATCCTCCTAATAATAATAGTTGTTATTCACATGACATTATATACCTTATTTCATTTGATCCTGAGAACAACTTTAGGTGTTATAAGGTATTATTAACCCTATTTTTAAAATTGGGCATTAAAGCACAGAGAAGTTAAATGACCTCTCACAACTACACAGCTAGTAACTACTAAAGACAGGAATTGCATCAGTCTTATCTAACTTCAATTACTCATTTTTTAAAGGTCACTCAGATATACACTAATTGTATGACCTGGGATAAAGCATTTAATGTTTTTGTCCCTCAGTCTGTCCATTGGTGAAATGTTGGCATTGGGCTTGATGCTGTCTAAAGTCCTTTCTAGATCAACGTCTATTATCTTGCACTGAAATGAAAGTTTCAAAATGAGATTTTAAAATGTTGCTAGCTGAAAGAGAACCCTTTTAGCCAGCAAGAATAATAAATTACTAAGTTAAATATTCCTTTCTATTTTTCATTGCTAACTTGAGTCATCTGTAGTTATAAAAATTCGGTTAAAAAAGAGTAACATGCTTATATGACCATTAGTTTCCTGAAATTCACTGAACCGTCCAATTGTTGCCATTCTGAAGGAGTCTGAATTTTAGTTGGCATTAGTTTCTTGTCCTTCCATATTGCAAGACGACATATTGTCTTTATTTTTGCCTTTCACTCATAGCATTGTGACATTTAGTAAAGGGACAAATTCGTACTTAACTGACACCAATGGTATTTTTTTTTAATCTAAAGAATTCCATTCCTATGCAGTTTTAAAAAAGACACCTTATTAATTATAAAGCACTATATAAAGGTGAGTTGTTGTGTATGCTGTGAAGCTGGTGTATTAGAGTGTAAAGAGGCCTGGACTTGATATAAGAAGAGTCAGGTACAAATCCCAGCTGACTTACTGCATGATTTAGCATGTGACTTTGGACAAGTAATTTATTCTCTCAGAACCTCTGTGTCCTCATCTATAAAATGGAGACAACAAGATTTGTGTTGAAACATCACAATTTGGTTGAAAATCAAATGAGATAATGTTCTACAAAATGCATTGCACGCCTTAAAAACATATTATGAATGTCAGTTAATATTATTTGTGTCTAAATTAGTAGTGTGTTCATGATGCCATTGTCAGTTTATATTTTTTCCCCTTTGAGAATGTGGTTCAAAGATAATTTGGGGATTTTTTTTGCAACATGAATATATTTATACTTTTTGCTTTCTTAACATTTCCCCCCACCATTTTAGCTAGTGGATAGAATGCTAGCTCAAGAGTCAAGAGTTCAAATCTGGTCTCAGACCCTTACTAGCTGTGTTACTTGGGCAGGTCACTTAATATCTGTTTGTCTCAGTTTCCTCATCTGTAAAATGGGAATAATAATAGCACCTATCTCTGAGGGTTGCTGTGAAGTTCAAATGAGATCGTAATTGTAACATGCTTAGCACAGGGCCTGGCATACAGTAAGCACTTATATGAATATTATTATTATTATCTTTATCCTGTTTTCAGATATCTTGAATTCCCATTCCTTTGCTTCTTGTTTTGTAGAAGAGACAAGGGGAAAAATTACATTTCCTATCTTTCTCTGTTTTCAGCTGTGTCTAATTAACTGCTCATTGAATTGATTGAATCAACTGGTGGTTTTGGCACTGTGTAGACACATTCAAAGTTGATTTTTAATATCATACTCTTGAAAACATAAATTTAGATTTCTATTGTAACTTAGAGATCATCTAGTCCAACCATCTAATTTTATTGATGGAGGGAATTGAGATCCGAAGAAGGTGAATGACTTGCCCCCAAACCACTTAGCTGGCAGAGCAAGGATTCAATTCCAGGACTTCCTGCTTTTAAACCGAGAGCACTTTTCATGGGTTACAGTGGATGTGATTCTGGCTTTGTAGTCAAGAAGGTCTCCAAAATTTACTAGCACTGTGACCATAATCAATTCACTTAACCGCTGCAAGCCCTAATTTCCCCATTTGTAAAATGGGGTTTGTGGTACCTTCCTTAATGTGGTCATTCTGAGACTCAAATGAGATGGTGTATGAAAAGGACTTTACAAAGCTTAAATCATTATATAAATTTCAGTTCTTCTTCTTATCATCATCATCCTTAAAGCATGAAACTTCTTATTCCATTTAGTCAACAACTGAACTCCCACTCATGTACTTTTTCAGAAATGAATGTTAAAGAAACATCATTTGCCTATTAATATTTGCCCACTCTCTTGAGATGGACAAGAGCTCAAAGGTGTGTTTTGAATCTTGGTTCAATTTCTTTATGGGAATAAGTTGTCTTTCTTCACAAATGAATGCTGTGGGTTGAAGGTAGAGTTCAGCTGTTTATATACTAACATGAAGCAATTATAATGAAACAAAACTCATTCCAGAACTCTGCTGTAACTACGGCAACCTGAATTAAATGAATTCTATTAGAAATATAAAAAGCCACCCCAGCAGGATAGAGTAAATATTATGTATTATTGATTTATGAGGGTTCCAGATGATGAAAAGTGGTTAATATATTTCTGTCAGGAAGCACATTTGTTAAAGCTGCTTTTTACTGATAGAGCTATTGTCTATTTAAATGGTGTCAGCCAGATAGCATTAATTTTTACATCTATTTTCAATCACATTTGCCTTCATTACAAGAATCTATCAGCTTTTTCATTATCTTCTGTCTTTTAGTTGGAGTTGAGGGGGAGAATGCTTAATGTATGGTCCATTTCCAATTATACTGGTCTAAATTTGACCTGACTGAAAGTTGTTAGTGTGAATGCATGGTTTTTCTCTTTTCCTCCCTACTTTGCTTTTTTCATTAATCAACAGGCATTTATAACTTACTAACTGCAAATCAGACATTGTGTCAAGTACTGGGAGTACAAAGACAAAAGGGAAGCATTCCTTGCCCTCAAGGAACTTATATTCTATTGACTAGATGAGCATATTCCATGTATAATACCAATACCATACTAATAGTATGATAGATTTAGATCTGTAACATACATTAGAGATGATCTATGCAACTCCTTCAATTTATAGATCAGAAACTTCCTTATTCTTTTTCTCTCTACTATTCTTTCTTTCTGTATTCACTTCTTCCTTCCTATGCTCTCCTCCCTATCTCCCTTTCTTCCTTTTCTAGCTTTTTTCTTTTCCTTCCTTCCTTCCTTCTTTCCTTCCATCTTCTTTCCTTCTTTCCATCTTCCTTCTTTCCTTGCTTCTTTCTTTCCTTTCTTTGTTCCTTCCTTCCTTCCTTCCATCTTCTTTCCTTCCTTCCTTCCTTCCATCTTCCTTCCTTCCTTCCTTCCTTCCTTCCTTCCTTCCTTCCAGAAAACAAAACAAAACAAAACAAAACAAAATATCAATTGGTTTGGACACTTTATTTCACTTTGGAAATATGTAACATACAATTCTCAGGTCTCCAGGTGTTGAGGTTTTTACTGGAATTTTCTGGAATAGGAAAAAATAAACTTTTGTTAAATTGTCCTTCAAGTGGACTAATCTCCAATTTGATTTAAATAATATTTTGATACTAAAATGGAAACAGCAACATGTAAAGAGATTTGAATCTATGGGGCCCCAGAGAGTTTGGTGTACAGGTGTCAGGAATGCATGCTGTTCACTAACATCAGCATGTTTTGTACCCACCACTATCCTCTTGAAAATTAACTCAATATCTCATATCTTGATTAAAATGAATAGATTATCATGGATTTTATTCTTCAAAATAATGATAGTGAGTATATATATATATACTCACTATATATATACTCATATATTTACTGTATATATATATATACTCACTATACTCACTATATATGTATATATGTATGTATGTATGTATGTATGTATGTATGTATGTAGTATCTGAGCAACCAGACTAGAGGAAGATGGGAGCAGAATAGGAAGGAGATGCAAGCCTTTTAAGACCAAATTCTTGTGTACTGTGGTTTTTTGGAAAATATGCCTCTCAGTGGATTCTGATAACTTTATTTTTAATAGGACTCAAGGGGACCTAATGTATATCTCTTAAACAAAGTGAAAGTTAACTCATGCAAACAAACAGCACAGGAACCCAGTACTGATGGCAGGGCAAGTTTAGAAAACTTAACTAATTGCTTATTAGATTGTTTCCTTATCTATTGGATAAAACCATTAGATATCTGGCATCTGATTATAGTTACATTAAATGAAGTGCTCACATCCATTAGGGTATTTTTCCCCTTGGAGAAATTCCCTGTTTGAATCCTTAGAAGAATAGCTCATAAAATCTTTATGTTTAGGCTATAGTGTTGCTGTAATAGGACAATGTCTCTTGCTGTGGGATATGGTTTTAAGTATGTCTGCAAGTCCTTGTGACTTTTATTTGACTGGGCTGCTGTCAAGTTTTCTGTTCTAGTTAACTTTCTTCTCCTAATATTGGCCCTCACCCCATCTCATAACATTGTGAACATATTAAATCCATTCTGATCTGTGACTTCAGAAACCATATACATCCATGCATGTGCAGTTACATAGAATGGGAGATAGAAGAATCCCATGCAGTTTGCACCTGCTTATACCCAAGGTGGAATTTACCTGAAAACTTCTTGGTGTGCAGGTGTCAGAAAGGTATGTTGTTCACTAGCATCAGCATGTTTTATACCTACCTCCATCCCCTTGAAAATTAACTCCCCATAAGATCCAGTGACCTACCATCTTCACAGAGCTTCCTACCCCAAAAAATTTGTCTTGGGCTTTTCTACCTGCATTTATAAAGGTTGTGGACGTATAGCACAGATTACATTTCACAAAATTCCTGAAAATTAGGTAAATGTTCTACCTAGATGCACCCATTCTTCCTTTTATAATGGAGAAAATCAAAGCCAGGGAAGTAAATTGACTTGTTCATACTCACATTGCTGGTAAGTTGTACTCATTGCCAGTTCTCTTCCCACTCAACATGCTGCCAGACTTGTCAGAAGTTGTTGTTGTTGTTGAGTAGTTTTAGTTGTGTCTGACTCTTTGTGACTCCATTTGGAGTTTTATTGGCAAAGATACTGGAGGAGTTTGCCATTTCTTTCTCTAGTTCATTTTACAGATAAGAAAACTGAGGCAAACAGGGATAAGTGACTTGCCTAGGGTCATACAGTTAGTAAGTGTTTGAGGCTAGATTTGATCTCAGGAAGATGACTCTTCCTGACTCCAGGCCTGTCTCTTTATCTACTGCTCCATCTAGCTGCCCTTTCATGGGACAAGTTCAAATCTTCCTGATGCTCACTGGCTTTATGACCATGGACTAGTTCTGTGACCCTTGGTTTCTTCATCTCTAAAATGGGGACAATAATACTTTACAGGGTTGCTTTAAGGATCACATGGGATAAATTTCAAAAAAGCCTTTGGTAAACCTTAAAGCACAATGCAAATACATGTGGATGTTTGCAAATATTAACATTTTGCCCCAATATTAGCTCACAGGCTTAGCTCCAAATCAATAATTAAAATATCATATTTTTCAAAAGAAAAAGTACTGGAATCAATTACTTAAATGGAAATTTATACATTGACTTTTCTATAAGATCTGGAGTTTGCAACTAGTTTTATAGCCATTTTTGTTTCCCATTGATTTGGGAGATGGATAGTTATAGAAACTGAAATAAGACCGGAAGTAAATTGACCCAAGTTCCAAATCAAGGAAGTTGTTCATGTGGAATTTGACCTTATATTTGCTAACTCCCAGATCTTCTGTCCCCATTTAACATTACTCAGTAACTAGATGCTTCTTGGGGGCTCTAATAAGGGTAATAAAATGTGTAACAGAATGAGAGTACCCAAGAAAAGAGCTGACATAAGTAAAAACCTTCAAATAACTCTACTCTGTATTTGTGGATTGCTTTTGATTGTCAGGTTTATTTTAGCATTTATTGCCTTTTATCTTTTAATGATGTGTACAGGGTTGATTTGCCTATGCAATTAGGTATGGATGTACTTTATAGACAATTTAGGGAGTGATGGAGGCAAGACTACAATCAGGTCTCCTGTCCAAATCAATGGGTTTTTGAACTCTGCAAAAATTTCTGAGCTTGCTCTTCAGTATGAGGAGTACTAAAAGGTGTGGATTCTCCTGCAACTGGACTCCAGTCAGCCCAGAGCTCACCCCTGGGCAACAGAAGGTTCAAGATTCCTTCCTCTAAGCCCCAGCCTGCTTCTTGCTCAGATCCCACTGGGATCTCCCATTCCTGACATCATGGGCCCAGGACACTTTAGGTACCCACCTAAAGAGCTGATTGTGGCTTGTCATTCTCCTTAAATGAACAAGAAGTCATTAATTATAATCAGTTTAGTAAGATGGAGGACTAGGCCTTACCATTTGTCCTGCCTCTGAACTCTCCTATATGGCTTGTCTCCCGCAATTAAAATGTGTTCTCTTTGAGATTAGGAAGAATTTTGCTTTTTCATTTATTTTCTTTTACTTGTCACAGTGCTTGGCATATAGTAAAATCTCAATAAATGATTTTTCATTCCATTTGGAAGAATGGTTGTCAAGAAAAAGAGAAGGAAACAAACATTTTTAAGCATCGACTACATGCCAGGCACTGTCCAAAGTGCTTTATAAATATTATCTCATTTAATCCTCACAACAAAATTGAAAAGTATTATTGGTGCTACTATTGGACCCATTTTTCAACTGAGGAAACTAAGGCAGGCAGATGTTAATGGACTTGCCCAGGGTCACACAGCTATCAAAGATCTAAGTGTCTGAGGCTAGATTTGAATTCATGTCTTCCCTACTCCAGGCCAAGCAAAGGGTAGGTTAGCGACAATAATTTAGTTCCATGTTTTTGAAATTCTCACTTGCATTCCCATACTCCTAGAGGACCAGAATAAAGGCCTTCCTACTTCTGGTCCAATGTCCCTTCCAGTGCACCATCGTCAAGTCCTAGGGAGTCATCCTGAGACAAATAGAGGTTAAGTGGTTTGTACATGGTCACACAACTAAGTAAGTTAGATAGGTGAGATTTTAGCCAATACCAAGCCAATTCTCTATCACGCCACTTTGCCCCTTCCAGGTCTGTCCTAAACTAATACTCACTACTCTGCCACCTTCCTGTCAACCATGAGATATCAGTGTAAACGAAATCGAATTCATTCTTTCTAATCCTTAGTCAAGTGTTTATCTATTCCTTCCCATTGTCTTCTTTTAATTCTAAAGGGAAATGCAACCATTTCTAATATTTTTCCTTTACATTCAATATCCACTCTATCTCTGTTAGTTGCTTTTGTTTTTTGTACCAATTCTGCTGATTAACTGGGTCACTGAGATACGAAATGGTGTTATGCATTATTGGGCTGTTATCCTCAGTAAATGTGATGTTATTAATGCTTTTTATTCCAGTTATGGGTCATTATTTCCAATAGATATAATTGTCCCAGGGCTAAGACCTAGAAAGTGGTCTTGCTGGAAGTTACAGCAGGTTTCTTAATGGCCTGATAAGGATGTCATTTGCAGGGCAGCTAGGGCAGGGAGAAATTGGTCCCCGAGCTAGACAAGAGCTCAGTGCTCATTCCAAAGCTTAAACAAGCAAAAAGTAATACATATTTTCTTACTTGTCTGCCGAATATCTTTTTCTATTGTTGTTGTCATCTTTGGTGTTGTTGTTTTGTTTTTGAATGCGTTTATCTTCAGTATAACTGATTTTCTAGGAACCCATGTATGTTTAAGTTCCATTTACTGCCTGACCCAGTAACAATCTAATGGTTCTATAATGCTTTGCTTTTTAAAAGTTTTTAGAGGAAACAGGCCTCATTGCTTTCTGAAGACAACTAGCACTCTTTCAGCCAAGGAGATATAATTAAAATTCTAGGGAAAGAGGAAGAGACATTCAAGTCAGAATAAGGAACGACTCATGGAATCTTTTTAACTCCCAGTGTCCTATTTTTCTTACTTGGAAAATAAGGATATTGGACCAGATGTTAGTTCTAACATTCTACTACTCTCTTCTTGGAAGGTAGACTATTGCTAAGATGAAGGGGATGATTAATAATATTCTCTGTTATTCCTCGAGATTGCTCTATGGAATTCTAAGGAATGTCACTGTGTACTTCCAGATAAATGAAATAGAATGAACCTAGCTCCTTTCCCTGTAGCCATTCAAACACTTGGAAATTAACGATCTAGCTGGCATATATTTTGATTAGTCAAACAAATGTATATTAGCTCATATCATATTTTACCATCACTTATGGCAGTGGGAAAAAGAATCCTACAGAATTTCAGGGTCAAAGTTTTAGAGTATATTTTCATATTTTTATATGACGATTCATTTGTCCATGATCTTTTTTTTTTTTTTTATGATGTGTGGGTTTGTTTGTGTTGTGTTGTTGTTGTTGTTGTTTTTAAATACCCTGTAAGAATGCTTACTTCCTCTGTGGGAATTATCTTGGTAAAGTAGAGACAGAAGACAACATCTCAGGTGTTATCTGAGACTCTCATACAACAGATAAGTTAACCTAGTGCCTAATGTGTGACAGGTCCTGTGTAGCAGTAGCTTTTGCCTAATTTTACATACATAACTATCAATTCTGCTCCTTCACCCCCAACTTCTCCTAGGGTAGGCAGGCGAGAAAGGTGCAGGTGGGCAGTGGCAACACAAAAGATAGTTGAACCTCACACATATAAGAAATTGTTAGAAAATGGTCTAAACCAATCCTCCGGAGGGAACTATTTGCAGTGTCCGTGGGGTTTAGGAATAAGGAAAACTGTTCAAGGAAGGGACTTATAACAAAAGGAATCTAGAATGAGATAATCTAGAATTGTGCTAAGAGAAAGAAGTATAAAGGCCAAAAAAAAAGGCTAATTATAGTATCTGCTCTCAAGGAGTCAACAATTTAATAGGGAGACAACATGAAAACAATTATCTACAAACAAGGTATATACAGGATAATTTGGAGGTTACTTGCAGAAGGGAGGTTTTAACTGTAAGACAGAACAGGAAAGATTTTAGCTGGGACCTGAAGGACAGAAATAAGGAGAGAGAGAATTCCAGGAATGGAGGACGAACAGTTTAAATGCCCAGAGTCAGAAAATACAATTTTTGGTGTGAGGAAAAGCAGAGTCCAGTGTCACTTTGTTGTAGAATATGTGGGGAAAAGTAGGATTTAAGAAAACTTGAAATGTAGGAAGGAGCCAGGTTATGAAGGACCTTAAGGTCCAACTCAGGATTTTATTGATGATTCTGAAAGTTACAAGATTTCAAGGGTTGTCATGTGTTAGGCCTCTGCAAGGCAAAAGGCAAAAGAATTACTGCTATGCAGATGAAGCCTCCCGTATCCCCTAGATATTAATACCCTGGGACAGTCCTGTGCTGATTCTACCCCTGTTCCATCTCTAAGAGCCATTTCCAGGTTAATTCCATATATCCACAGAAATACACAGACTATGTAGGTTTTAACCCAAGTTTTCTGCTTTCCTGGGAAACCTAAAGACATAAGAGTGCTCTCCTCACTCAAGTCCACATGGACAAGATTAGTAGAAACAATAACATCTCCCATGGATGAACAGGAGGAAGAGAATATCAAAAACTGTGGGTGTGGATTCCCACAGTTTTGTAATCAATTCTCTTGATGCTATTTCAGGAATGCCTGAATTTCAGAAATGCACAAAGGTCAGATCTTCATCCATGAGCCTCAACTTGTATGAAGTCAGGGATCTGGGTTCTTTGAAACTCTCATTTTCTTCCAAGTTCAGCTCAGGTTCGACCTTCAACACAATTCCCGATCTCCACAATTGTTAGAGCCCCCCCCAAGTTATTTTGTATTCATTTTGTCTGTATTTTCCACGGACTTGTATGTTTGTATGTCCCCCTTAATAGAATGTAATTTCCCTGTGAGCCGGAGTAGTTTCATTTTTGCTTTTGTAACCCCAGCAACTAATACAATGTGAAGCACAGAGTAGGTACTTAGCAAAAACTTGTTGTTTTCCTACTGTGTGTCTTCCACTAGTTCCTCACAATTCCCACCAGTAGGCCAAGTCCCATCAAGTCATGAAGGCTTTCCTCCTGGCTCACACACTTACCAGCTGTGTGACTTTGGGTAAGTCACTTTACTTCTGTTTGCCTCAATTTCCTCAATTGTAAAATGGAGATAATATTAGCATGTACTCATTGGGTGGTTGTGGGGAATCAAATGAGATTTTTTTTTAAGAGCACGTAGCATGGTTCTGGCACATAGTAGGAACTATATAAATGCTTATTCCTTTCCCTGTATTTAATGGTCAGTGTGCTATGCATCCTGTGCTTTCTACTTCCTGGGATTGTTGTGAGAAACAAAAACTTGGAGTGTGATATAAATGCTGCTATTAGGATTGTTATTGTTGATATGAATAAGCATGAAACAAAGCTTTTCTTGCTCTTCTCTGATCTCTTGTTACCTAGCTCTGTACAGTCATCATGTGAAGGGTATTGTCTTTTTCAAGTGTGATCCTGCTTCACCCAAACACCCTGGTGGCCTCATTGAGGAGTGGAACAATTGTGTATTCCTGCCTTGAACAGCTGATGCCATCTTAACTAGAGGGGCTGCTGCCCACTGTCCAGCTTAGTGGATGCCACTCATTTGTTTTCCATTCCTAGCATTTGCAGCTGATTTTTCTCCTGTTGATGCTATTGATGTGGATACCAGAGAAGCAGGCCTTGCTCTGTCATTGACATCTGTTATGACCTTGGTTTATTTAGCTTTTTTTATGGCTGAGTAAACCATTATTAGCTTTTGTGTCCACAGGATGGGAAACCTGTTTCGCTCCTTTTACCTTACAGGTGTTCTGAAAGAGTTAATGTGAGCTGTTTTGAGTTCTTTGGATGAAAAGTGTCATACAAAGAAGCTGTATTTATTACTACATGGAGATTAAAGAAAGAGAGAGCGAGGCCAGTTGTGAAACTGAAGCCAGCCAGTACCAAAGCCTCATACTTTGCTCCTCTCCACGTATTCTCTGATTCAGTAACAATGACCTCCTTGCTGTTCTGGCCATACAATATTCCATCTCCTGACTGGATGCATTTTCAGTAGCTGCCCCTAATATGCCTGGAATGTGTTTCCTCATCCCTGGCTCCTTCAAGTCAGTCAAAATCCCACAGTCTGCAAAGAGCTTTTCTCAGCCCTTCTTAATGAAGCTTTTTCTGGAATGGAACAGGGATTCTGATTTAAGTTAGATGGCATGTTTTCTCTCCCTCCTTCTTGAGAGTTAGGCAAGGGGAACAAGGGAAAGAAAATTGGAGTTAATATTAGGATAAATGAATGTTAATTGATAGAAGGAGCAATGTGAAAAAACCTAAATTGCCCAAGCGACAATTTGGTGGGCTGCTTACAAATTTCATGTGCTATATCCTATCATCTTTAATTTATGATGCAGCTAAATACAACACTTACAAGTCCAAAACAGTATTTTAAAAATATTCCTTTTTACCCAGATTTGTCCATATAAATATTTCCCTTCTTCCTAGTTATCTTCTGCCATTAACCTGTAAGTGCATCCATCTTTTCTTAAAGGGTACACATTTCAATATGTTCTCAGGAAATGTTTCTGCTTCTTTCTTAGCACATGAACAATTCTAAAATGTGTATGTGCTATAGATACACAGCTCTATTTTCCTATCTCCTGAGCCCCAAGCTGCTACCTGGAAAAATATATCCCTATATAATTGGAAACTCATCTGAGGCATCAGCACCCTTGAGACAGAAGTGAAATTCAAAGCTGATTCTTTCAATCTCCAGCAGCAGGTACTTTGCAAAAAGGAAAATGAAACTCTATCTTCCCATTCACAATTGCTGAGTATCTCACCTGTGAAGCATGGTTATTATGTTTCTGTCATAGAGGTGAAAGACCCATAACTCAAAAAGCCTCAGGCATGAGTGAGTTACCAAGGTCTTTCACACAAGCGAAAGAAATATAATTATCACTCTTCAAAAGTCAGATAGAATTTATTTATTTATTTATTTTGCAAAAGGCAGGAGGGAAAAGGAAAGGGAAGGGAATAAAGACAGAGAAAAAATGTGAGATACAAATTAACTTCAACAATTGAAATGATCAAGCTGGTTAGAGTGAATTTTAATTTGAAACCAGACTGCTTTGCAGTATTGGGTGAAGTTTGGTTAACTTTTGTTTCAGTTTTAAGCGATGAACTTTCAGGTGTGTGTGCCCTTGATTCCTGCTGAGAACAAAAGCGTAAATAGCATAAGACAGCTTTCATGGCATTTCAGACTTGTCAGAAAAAGGAAGTGCTAGAAATCTCAGGAAAATTTTTTAACAATTTTTTTGGTTTCATTTTTAGTATCCCTACTGCACCTTTTTCCTCAATTAATTTATGTCCCCAGTTTCCTCTGATTTATCATCTTCTCTCCCTAAGCCTTTCCTATTTCTTTTGTTGTTTTCTTGCCTTCTAAGCTATTAGCTAATATTTAGGTAAAACCATGTACTGTCCTCTAGAATCTCCAAATCAGAGAATTTAATGGAAAATCTGTCCATCCTTTCTGAAATTCAAAGATGCTAATACTTTCACCTTTAGGTAATCATTTCTGATTCACTATTATCTTTCAAGGCATCACGTGCCTCTCTCATTAGGGTAACAAAAGAGATTTACACAAATGCATGAACAGGTTTTGGATAGAGATTAGTGAATGGACTCATTCTAGGAGATCCCATATCAACCTAAAGGATTTCAAGGGAGGCTTTAAAAAAAGAAACAGGCATTTCTTCATAGCAGGAAGTAACTGCTTCATAGATTATTCATATTCTTTTCCAAAAGAGTTGTGTTGCCATGACATATGTGTGACAATCAGTTATGATTTCTCCAGCAGCAATTTTCTTTTTATTTTGAATGAAACACACACACGTGTGTATATATACATAAACACATACATTCACACACATATATACATATACATACACATACACATGTGCATATACATACACATAAATATATACCTATAGATATGTATATGTATACATCTCTTTATGAAATGTGCTGGGACTTTTTAGCTTGCCCTTTGACGAGAATCCAGGGCTATTCAATGACTTTACACATACTAATGAATCAAAAACAAGGAACTCAGCTATGTCTGTGGCCTCCGTGGAGCTGGCATTTTCAAAGGGCTAGAGTTCAGTTCCAAGTTAATGGAGCTTTAACTAATATACAAATTCCTAATCACAGAGAGTTATGTACATGAGTTGTCTCAAAATGCTGTTTTAATTCAATTAAAGTCAATGTCATCTTCTCAATGATGAGCACTCCAGATTAGAGATTGATTTTAGGTAAGACATTTAAAAGAAAGAATGACAACTGTAATGTCTGTGTACACACACATACACACACACACACACACACATGCATTTCTATGTAAATACATATATACACACAGACATATATTTATTTATTTACTCCATAAACATTCAAAGAGTAGTAAAGATTCAAAAGCAGTGTTCAGATTCTACATGGTGCCACCCATGCTGCAACATGGGAAATCAGGATTCAAAGTGCAGGTGCAGCTTGCAAGAGTGGACAGGTGGCTGATAGGAGCCCTGCACAGCAGGATGTTTAGTTGACTCCAGCTAACCTTTTGTTGATATGCAAATACTGACTTCTTTCTGGGACAAGTCAGCAGATGTGCTCATAACTGTCCAGATGTGCATGCAATTGACCAAATATATTCGCACATTTACACTGATGTTTTGAAGAGAGAAAAATAATGCTAGAGGGTTAAAAAAAATTGTGCCATGAGAAAGGAATCAAACACATATCAGATTCACCCTAAAGGGAATAGAAACAATAGACAAAAAGGGCTGTCCTGTCTGGTCTCTATGCACTAGAAAAAAGCGAGAGAGAGAGAAATAACCCATAATAAAACCTTGACTAAAAGGCAGGCTAAAGTAGGAAATACCTTGGGAGTCCTCATAAATTCATGGTACCTGGCTTATCAGCTCAGATTGGGCTCAGTATTAAGGGACTGCTGATAAATCACTTTGAAACATTCATTTGTAAATGGGAATAAAATTCAGGCAAAGAAATGCTAGGAGCACACATTTTGGCAGAATGCCTTCTGCAGTGTGATTAGAAGATCTCAGATTTCCTACGGGAGACATTCTTCTCTTAGTTCCCAAGGGATGACCTTGAATAGATTTTATATTTTAAAATCATGTGCCAGCACTTTTTTTTTTTGAGAGAGAGAGAGAGAGAGAGAGAGAGAGAGAGAGAGAGAGAGAAAATACATGAACATATGAGGAAGAGGAATATGTTTTCCACTATTTCTACATTCTCATACAATGGCCAAGGTGCCTGAATACTCTGAGTGGGATGAGAAGCCCAAGGCTTCTAGGAGACTGTCCTCTACTTAGTTTACAAGATGTTGTGAAAATATCACCTCTGGGATTTCTTTCTTCCCACTGATAGTTTCTTTGCCCAGATATCCAATGGGAGCAGCAAGGTGAATACAAGATAATTTCCCAGAGATTCACAGGAATTTACTAAAACCCTGTTTCTATGGACATTGACATAAAAAACCAGGTGATGACACCAAATGTCTGTTCACCTTCCATCTGCTGTTGTAAGTCATTCTGATGTCCATTCACCACAGATAGTTCTGGAGGTACTTAAGAAGTTACTTGGTTTGTCTCCATCTGCAATCTCAGTGTGCACAGAATAACTCTCCTCATACAATTAAGAATGACACCCCAGGTGCTAGGAAAGATAAGTCCCTTTGACTTTCCATCTTTTCTGTATTCCTTTTAACACGAACATAATGATGCTCGCATTTCTTACCTCCCAATTTTGTTTTGGGTAAAAGCACTTTGTAAATCTTAAAATTCCATACAAATATAATAATATCACCACCGATATGAGTAATTAGATTGAGATTTGTATTTTCTGGGAAGCTGTTCTGGAATAACTTTACTCATTTTTCTAGCCCAATAACATAAGCCTTCTCAATATTCCTTCATGTTTATTTTGTATAAATTTTTGGTTCTATATTTCAAACCTTCTTAAACTGTAAATTCCTTTAAATAAGGGATTGTGTCTTCTGAAACAAAATTATACAAAACACAGGATGATGTAGTGCAGAAGCACCTGTGTTTACATCAGAAGACCTGAGTTTGTGTCTCGACCCCAAATTTTACCAGCAATATAGCCTAAGACGCTTAATAAGAGGAGACTCAGATTCCTCACTTCTAAGATGCTTGCACTGGCTACCTTATTGTGTGACACTAGGAATGTGTTTTGTAAATATTAGGACATTATCTAAATGTGTTGTTATATTTTATATTCCTCAAATTCTTCTATAGTACTATGCATATAGTAGGGACTGAAATCCAGGTTGAAATGACTCATAAGGTTATTAAGGGCAGCATCTCCATGATCTTAGATAGTGCTGCAGACAGTCCTCTACAGAGAAGCATATTAAAATGTAGCTCTCTGATCCCTTTCACTTAATGGCATTGTCATCATATACTCAGATTTCCTTACTATCTTTCTTCTTTCTCTAATGGATTGTAGATACTGATTTTAAACTCATTTGCCCTGCATCTTTTCCCTTCCTCTGAAGATCTATGTCCTCTCCTCTTTTCTTCTTTTGGCTTTATAAGAATCAGCACTATACCTCTCTTCTTCTCTGTATCCTAGTTGGCTCTGTTTTTAATTGCTCTCTTTTCCCTTCTTGTCTGTTCTTCCAGCCGAAATAGGCCTATTAGAGATACAAATGATAAGCCCCCAAAGCTGGAGACTGACAGACAGGTCAGCTCTCTGATTTTCCACATGTCCATTAGCTCTTGGGCCTGGCTGCCAGCCCCTAGCTGCTTCACATCAGTTCAGTGAGGTTTTTCTCTTGAATTTATGTAACACACCAGATGTTAGCTGCTTGAATTAAAGAGGACTGGAAGCTGCCAGTGAAGAAAGGCAGAAATGACAATTTTGCCAAGTAACATCCTTTTCTCATCATAACTCTGAATTTTTATTCTGTCTCCCTTTTATGTTTCTGTTGTTATTATTTTCCCTTTTCTCCATATTTAAATAATTACAGGTTGTCTGAATTCTGAGGTGTCAGGGGCTGGGTTTAAACTTCATTCTGGTAGACTTAGAGAAGAATGTCCTCCCTCTGGGCCCCTCCAATATCCTATTTTCTAACTGGGCTTATGCTTGATCTAAAAATAGTCACTGAGCTTAGCCAAGAGACCCACATAATGTTGCCAGTTCTGACATATCTGTATACCTATGAGAACCGACAACAGGAATTGCATGGACCGTTTCTCTCACCCCAGAGACTTCCCTGGGGGCACAGCTCCCTTCCAACGTAGTTTAGGGCAGAGCTGTGCTCCATCTGCCAGGAGATGTGGAGAGCATGAGTTAGGAGGGCAGTTACATTTCTTCCCTCCCTGTACCCTGTAAGCCAACGTCATGCTTCTCTGGCTGAGGAAGTTGTCAAATGAGGTGGGTTGCTTATGGTCAGTTCTGCTAGCTCTCTCTAGTACATCACATCTGACCTATCTGCCTAGTCTGATCACGGGAAACCTTTAAGCTACCCATTTCCCTCTTCTCTCTTCCACTTTCTATTCCTGAGATGTCTGAGAATTTCTATTTGATATTTCCTTCTATTCCGTTCTTACTGTGGAAAGTAAGCCAGTTTAGTAGAACAAGGAAGTAAGACATTTCATAGACAGTATGCTTTTTGAAACCAACTGAGGGTAAGGTGGCATGGCCATTATTTATTTATAATGAGGTTGGATTTGTTGGCCAAATCATCTTTCTTTAATGATACCCATCATTTACCTTAAACACTTTCTGTTTGATCTCTCTATATCTGAGAGCTGTTGTAGTCACAGCACCTAGGACCAGTTCCTGAGATCATGATACCTACTATAATTATTGAAATAGCCTCCTGATTGGTTTCCCTGCCTCAACTCTATCCCCACTCCAATCCATTCTATTCACAGTTGCTGAAATGATTTTCTTAAATCACAAGTCTGACCACCCTACTTCCCCCTCACCCCCCCACCCCTACTTGATTAATTCCAGTGACTCTGTATGATCTCTTAAAAGTCATGCAGCATAGCCATTTGTCTTGGAATGAGCCTATACTTTGATCAAATACCAATTCTTCTTTGGCATTTAAATACCTTCATACCTTGGCTCCAACTTACTTTCCCAGGTTTATTATATACAGTGCTCCCCTTTCTGCACTATTTAGTCTGGGACTATCGGCCTTCTTGATGTTCTTCACACATGACCTTTCAGCTCTCATATCAATATATTTGCATATGCTGTTCTTTTTTCTTGAAATACACTCACTCCACCTCCATCTCTTAGAATCATTCGCTTCCGTCAAAACTCAGCTCAAACACTATTTTCTGTATTACGTCTTGCTCAATACCTCCAGCTACTAGTGTGTCCCTTGAAAATTACCTTGTATTTATTTTATATCTATATCTACCTATATCTGTATCTGTCTATTTTTATCTATATGTGTATGTGTGTACAAGTTCTACCTCCAGTAAGCTCTTTGAAGACAGGAACTGTTTCATTTTTTTTCCTTTTTTTCCTTTTATTTTTTTATTTCATTAATACATATTTATGGAATAAAACAAGCATTTCCATAATATAGTACAATAAAAAAGATGATTGTACATGAAACTGCAAATCTACCATGCACAACTTGCTCTTCCTTTCAAATATACAACAAAATTATTGTGTAAATTTTTTGTTTGTCTCCTTTTTTTTTCTATCCTTCCCGCACCCTGCCCTAGAGATAGCTACCATTAGACACAAATAGATACATATATACATATACATATATACATAAACTATGTAAAATTATTCTATAATACTTCTATTTATCCATTCTTTCTCCATGCATTGAGTATCTTTCTTCATATGTCCCTAGAACTGCAATTTAATTGGTTTAGGAAACTGCCAGATGAGGAAACTTGCTTTACCAATGCATACTGGCAGAGTCTAGTGGTCTTCAAGGATTTTACGGATAATTGAGAAATTAACCTCTCTATGTGACTTGCCCAAGATCACATAGCCAAGATATGTCAGAGACAGGAATTAAATCCAAGTCTTCTTGCTTTCAAGGCCAGATCTCTGTAGACTATGTCATGCTGCTTTTTCTTGCTTAGCATGTAGTGGTCATTTAATAAATGCTCATCAGTTGTCTAATTGAGTACTGCCTTTGTCATCATCAGTACCTTAGCATGCCTCTTTTCTTTTCTCATCTTGAATCCACTAAAATTGGTCTTTAGCTTGAAATTACAAAATGATAATAATACTAAGCAGAGTTCATCCTTATATTCAACTATCTTGTTGCATAAAATGAGGAAGAAATCCATTGTGAAGCAAACATTTGGTTGAGAAGCAGCAGATGAAAGGCTCCATAACTTATTTTATGAGCTTAGTGATAGAAACAGATTCTCTGGGTCTTAGGCAAGTTTCCTTTGCTGTATGAACCTCAAGGCATATTCTAGCCATGTCTGGATTACTAGATTATTAGTGATGAACTTTTAAAGTTTCTATCTGCTCTTTGAGGCCCCTGGGAGACTTACTTATTAATTAATTTGACAAATATTTTGTCCACCTATTACGTGTAAAGCATTTCACAGAGATGAATAAGACACTTGGAGTTCTGAAGGGTCTTCTAATTTATTGAAATAGCAAGATAGGGCACAAATCAGTGACACAATGTAGAATGAGAAGATAGCCCTCAAAGAGGTATGAATTGCTATTGGAATTCAGATAAGGACAGGACATTTCATACAATGAAAGGAAGGAAAATCAGGAAAGACTACAGAGGAAGCAACATTTAAACTGGGCTTTGAAGGATAGGTGGAATTTAAACATATATATGAGAAGAGATGAACATTCTGAATAGGAAAAGATACTGGCAAAGCTTCAGAGCAGAGGGAGACAGAGGATATCTTCAGTAGTTCCATTTAGATTTATAGACAATAGTAGCAAAAAAAATGCCCATACTATTCCAAATTAAGATAATAGATCTAGAGGTAGGAGGTATCTCTTAGGCTTCCTAGTCCAATAACTTTACTTCTTATTGAGGAAATTTTACTTTATATTGAGGTGACCCAGGGATGTTAACTGACTTACTTAAAAGCACACAAGTAGTAAGCATTGGAGGTAAAATTTGAACCCAGGTTCCGGAGATAGGATTTGAATTCAGGTCTTCTGAACTCCAAGTCCAACACTGTAATAATAAAATCGCTAGCATTTATAAAGTGCTCTAAATTTTGCAAAGCACTTTACAAACATTTTCTTATTTTATCCTCATCACATCCCTGGGAGGTATATGCTAGTCTTATCTTAAACAAGGAAAAAATAAGCAAGATAGGCAGAGGCTAAGTGGCTTGACCCAGGGTCACACCACCAGTAAGGGTCTGAGGCCAGATTTGAGCCAATGTCTTCCCCACTCCAGGTCCAGTATTCTATCTTCTATATCACCCAAGTCCTTAGTAGCAGATTAAATATCGAGTTTATTTTACCATGTCAGTAACTTTTTAGAAAGTCAGCAGGTTCTAGTACCTGAGAAAGTAGAGGACAGTGATCAAACAGTACTCTGCTAGGATATTGTAATAGTTACAGGAGGTTCCAAAATTGCATCATCCAAAGCCAAGAAGTTGCTGCATTTGACTGAACGCAACTAGCCAATTCCTTTCCTTGCTAACTCCCAAGCACATTCTATTATATGATAGGTCAGTATTTTGAGGCAAAAGTTTACTCCAAAGCACTTGTGAGTGGTGATCTGGAGCAGTATTCAGCCCATGGGGATTTGGGTGTGATTTACTGAGGGCAGAATTCGCCTCAAATTTTGCAGGTCAGAGGAATAAGCTGTTTGTGCACATTTCCCTTTTTGGCAAGACAAATAAGACAGGAAGAAAATAACTTTTTGACTCGAGCAGAATCTTAATAAAACCCACAATAACAATAAATTGGAGGCAGAGTTTAATTATTGTTTTTCTCTGCATGATTTGCTCCTTGCCCCCTTTGTAAACTTTCTAGCACTTAGCTTTCATTCTTTTTTTATCCTTCATCTACTGACATTATTTACATACCAAAAATGTGATGTGTTTGCCATACTATTAGAATAGAACTGGATTTTAATTAAATATCAATTCAGGATCGCAGCTCCAAGCTACTTGCCAGCATTGATGGTGATCAATAGGAGATGCTGAACAAAGAAGATAAATAGATTCTCTGAGTAGTCAAATATTTTTCATTTCCCTCTTCTTCTCATCCTTCTCCAATCTCTTTGCCTCTCCACTCCCCTCTGACTTGATCATCCCCTTCTCCATTCCATTTCCCCACCTGCTTCATTTCTTATACAGTGAATATATTTAATTTTCTGTATGCTTTTTTGCTCATTCTATAGTGTGCATTCAGAGTTGGAAACTGGAGATGGTAATTGCCAAATCATCACGTTTGTTAATTCATAAATCTGCTTCCAGTTGCCAATTCTCTTGGATTAAGCTTTTTTTTTGAATGGTTTATATTATATGTTTGTTTCAAAATTATAAAATTGTATTTGCTTGATTGTGTATTTATTTTTTGCACCAATTAGCTAACCCTGCAATTTTTATTTGGCAAAACCATTCCTTATAAGAAGTAAACAACCCAAAGTATTCCAGAATAGCACACAATGCTATTTCTTCTTTCTATAACTACGTGCCACCCTCTTCCGAGTTTAGGGTTTGGATTGAGTTAACTCTTTCAGAGATAGACCTAGAAATATGTGTATGTGTTTTGAAGGAAACATTTGTTAAGATGTCTAGTCACAAATATATTCACAGACATATACAAATATATGTACATATAATATATATCAGAAGGTTATTGCATAATTCATACATTAATCTAATTCTAGTCTGTTGAGGGTATATGTGTGCATTAATAATTAAATGATAGATATAATTAGATGTCTACTTTGCAAATGCAATTAATTTAATATTTTATGTATTAGCTAAATAAGTTATAAAAGTATATTTTCAAATATGTCCTAATGTAAAATGTACTTATAAATACACTACAGTCATAAGTAAGCATGAGAAATTTACTATTTTTCAAGAATCACAGAACCTTTCAGTTGGAAGGTACTTCTTGATAGGGGATTCTTAGTCTTTTTTTTCATATCATGGGCCAGAACACATATATGTGTGTGTGTGTGTGTGTGCGTGCATGCGTGTGTGTGTGTGTGTGTGTGTCTGGTGAGGCTTATGGACTCCCCTCTCAGAATAATGCTTTTAAGTGCATAAAAGAAAACATTACCAAGTAAATAATTATTTTTGAAATACAGTAATTAAGATATTGAAAAAAAATAGTCTATAGACACCAGGATAAAAACCCCTGCTCCAGACCAACCTGTAGCTGAATAGTGGTTCCACTGAGGCGGTCTAGGGATTTAGGGGTCCTGGGATGCCAAAATCACGACACGCAGGTCCTGCCCAAAAGAATTCAACCCAAGCCTTCTTCCAGCCAAAGACAAGGTTTATTAGAACATCCTTCATGTTGGGCAGACTCTTAAGGAGTCTGACAGTAAACTATTGGTTTATTGGCTAGATTATAAAAATCTAAGCAGTGACTAGATTATAAGAATCCCAGCATCTTAATGGAGACAAGATGGACCTTATATACAGAAAGGCTGTGGGAGTAATCTAGTAGTGGCTAAGTAGTTTGGGGTGACTGGAGGAGGGGTCTAAGGAAGATCTGAATGCGAGTGGCCAGTAAACTGTGGTGAACAGAACTCTTGGGACCTGGACCATGTGGCCAAGGGAGAATGGAACCTAGCTAGGATTAAAGGTGGGAAATGGCCAGGGGCCATAGGGAAGTAACAGAGAATTGGGAGATTGGGTGTACCACAGTGAAAGGCCAGTTGATGGGATTATAGCCTCAGGCAAATGCCAGAGATTTGACCATGTGTGAAATTTCAAGGTTTTTCCTTTCTGGGATCCAGATCCCAATCCCATCACCGCTATAATATTACAAGCAAGCTGTGTTCTAACCTCCATGTGAAAGACTCAAGGGAAGGATAACCCATTATCTTCTAAGGTGACTCCTTCCAATTTTGGAGCTCTGTTATGGAGGGTTTTGTTTGTTTTCATTTTAAATCTACTGTTCTTCAATGGATATGCTTTGTTCCAACTTCTGCTTTGTAGGATCAGTCAGAACAAGCTTAATCTCTCTTCTGTCTGATAGCCTTTCAAAACTTGATTACAGAAATCATGTTCTCCATGCTAAATAGCTTTAGTTCTTTCAAACTGATCCTTTTACAGCATGGGCTCCAGTTCTTTCATCATACTGGTTGATCTCTTCTGGACACATTCTACCTGTTGATATTCCTACTAGAATATAATCTCTAGACCTGAAAATAATGGTCCAGATGAGGTTTGATCATGGCAGTAGACAGTGGGACTATCATTGCATCTTGTCTCATGTTGGGAATAGGAGGTCATGATTCAAACTTAACAATACAATGATTATTTCTTAAAACACTAACCTCAAATTTCTTCAGAAGAATTAAGAGATTGACCCACCCCCTGTGCCTCAACAGATATGCATGCATATACAATGAACCCAAAATGGGCAGGGCAGTCCTGGATTTTGACTGCTTCTCCCTCTTGATTACATTTCCCAAAGTGTCTTTTATTAACATATTTGACTATCATCTGATACAACCCTGATGCTCATTTTTCTATTTTCTTTCCTTTTTTCTCTTTTCCATTATCAAGAATTATATTTAGTTGTTTAATTGTAGTATTTTATTTCTAGCATTTGACTTCCAGGGAGACATTCCTTGTTGATACTGTATGTGTCTCCTAAATGACTCAGCTTGTTTCGTGCATATTCATTACCTCTGGCACTACTCACTAACTCGGGATCTTTCACTCTAAATATTCATAATCCTATAAGTGGACACCTAGGGCAATCTATCCTGACTCCCTCCCCAATCAGTCATGAATGCAAGTTTCATCAGGTTGGGCTTTGGGCTCTGCTTTGGTATATCTAATGAAATATACAAAAATCTTGACCATCCACCTCCTCTTCCCCTGCCCCCCCCACTGCCTGATTCATTCTTCTGTTCCCATTTGTACTTCATCACATGAGAATGATGTGTTAAAAGATGACAAGTTATAGATGCCTTCACCTTTCTTTTGGGTAATTTGATGGGAGTAGTAATATATGGACCAAATTTGAAAGGTGAAACTAAGTGTCACAGTCAGGTCAAGAAGCCAAAGCTGGTGATTAAGTATTAAATCTCTTAGTATCGACATGTTTTCCTATGTGTTGAATACTAATTCAGTCCGTAAGCAAAAAGCAATTCTCTAGACTTGCTAGAGAGAGGATAAAAGAGTAAAGGGTAAAACTGGGAGTTGGGGAATTTTGCAAGAATTAGAGAAAAATGGCATCGAGGTCCTTAAAACCAAGTGAAAAGAAGTATAGAGTGAACAAAAAGTGTTTTTATTTTTAGAATGTTTTCACTGGTAAAAAAAAGTCTTGTAAAGCTTAGAAATTTGAAGAATGTTGTCATGACATTTAGGCTTTTGCAATATCAACTAAATAATATATGATATTTGTAAACCAATACATAACAATAGGCCATACCTAGGGAAGTGTTAGGCTGTCAATGAGAAAGATAGAAGGAAAATACATTTTTACTTTTGTGAATATTACCCCAAAAGGCAAATTAGGAGAAATAGTCACATTGTTAACTATGGCACCCTTGTGAATACTACTAACCCAGCATGCAGAAAATTGGTGTACTTTTCATGGTTCAACTAGCATTATGCCCTGACCTTGATCAGAGTCACACAAAATCTTTGCAAATAGTGTATGGAGCTCTGGACCGAGCCTGGGAAGAATAACAAACTCTTCCCAGCTCAACCATTAAAAAAAATTGCAAAATTTCAGGATTTGAGATCATCTAGCCCCACCCACAGAAGAGGAAGCTTTTCTATGGTATCAGTGATAAGTTGTCACTCAGTCTGCTCTTGAAATTCTACAGTCTTCCAGGTTATAGACAGTGTGGTATGGTGGAGAGAACACTGGATTTTCTTAATTATCCTGAAGTTCAACTCCTTCATAACTCATTTTTGGTCTGGCCTTTCCAATGAAAAGCCCCTTGTCTGTGAAAAATAGAAAAGCCCAGTAACAGTTGGGGAGTTTTGCCTTCTGTGTTTTCTCCTTTTATCATCAACCTGTCTGTTCTGAACAGTGATCTTATCCTTTCTTTGATCTTCCTCTTGGCTTTGATATGTTTTTAAAGTCCTTTTCATTGTCCTTAGTAAACATTTCCAACCTCTGCTTATTCTGAGCTTCAATATAATTTTGTTTTCTTCCAGTTATATACCCTTTGCTTTCATCTTTTATGCATGTCTTCTTAAAAATCTAGGTTGGTTTAATAAATTTCCTGTTTATTCTTATCTGTTTTATTCCTCAATGGAATTGTTTTGCTTGTGTAACAACAATTTCATCCTTGAGAACTTCTCACCATTTCCCACTATGGAATTTTAGTCCATTATATTATACATATCCTATTTCTGAATTTTTGGAAATTCTTCTTTCTAATACCTGGCATATATGTTAGACTATATTTAACTTTACTCCCCTTTTTATAAAGAAATTTTAAAATAACATATCTACTTATTCCCATTTCCTATAATTTTTGCTTCAGCAATCCATTCCTCCATTTTTAAAATAAAGTTTCAGGTCTAGAATAGGAATTCTTATTTCCTCCTCATGAAGATTAGTAAGGATTTTGTCAGCTGCTGTACTTTAAGAAGAGAGAAAATTTCAGCAGCTGTCTCAATTGTTGAAGTTCTGCATCATTACTATAGCATGCTTTTGTACAGGTTTGTTATTTCTTTTAAGAACTCCTCATACATTTCTTCTTTCTGTCCAAATGATCTCTTTCATGTTCCTATAAAATATCATTGCTATTCTCCTTCTATTGATCTTGTCAAATGTACTTCACCATACTACTTTTTTTTCTAGTTCCTTGACTTCCTCACGTAAGTACATCTTTTTTATTAATTTATTTTGATTTATCAACAATCACTTCCATAAGTTTTTGAGTTTTAAATTTTTTCTCCCCTTCCTTCCCTTTCTCCCTCCCAAAGACAGTGCACAATCTGATATAGACTATACATATACATTCCTATTAAACATATTTTCACTTTAGTCATGTTGTAAAGAAGAATTAGAACCAATAGAAGAACCACAAGAAAGAGGAAACAAAACAAAACAGAAGAAAAAAAAGAGCATATAGTATGCTTCAATCTGCATTCAAATTCCATAGTTCTTTCTTTGGATATGGATAACATTTTCCATCATGAGACTTTTGGAGTACATCTTTTTTTTTTTTTAATATAATGCTACATTGCCCCTCTTTATATATTCTATTTAATTTATAAGTTAGAGTCTTGTTTCACCAAATTCTGATCTGGGCAAAATTAAAACAACACAGAAATATCAGTTATTGTTATTACTATTTCTTCCTTCTTATTTTTAGTGGGGTTCAGATAGAAATGACCCTATGCCAAGTCACTAATGCTATTATTCCCTTATATTCAATATGCTGCAAAATATTTGCAGAAGTGGATAAAGTAGCTGCTTTTTTGTGGTAGGGCAAAATTTATAGGATATAAGGTCATCCTCTATGGGTCCTATGAAATCATCCTTGATATAATTACAGTAATGGATAAGATGATGGTGATAAAATGTACCACATTGCATTCCTGTAGAATTTTGATCTCCTTGGCCATATTTCTGTACTTTAAAATGTTTTTGTTTTGTTTTTGTTCAGGTTAACTTTCAGACTGACTATTTAGGAAAACAGTATCTATTAAATTATTATTTTTAATCTGCTCCCTCATTCATCCCTCTCTGAGTTCTGCTTCTAATTTTTTGGTCTACTTTCTTCTTCTTATCTAGTAGCCTTCTCATCTTGGAAGATACCTCTGCTCCAGCCCCCTTCCTCTGATATTCAGATTCCCCTCAGAACCTCCATTTTAAGGAAAGTAACCTGGCTAGCTAGCCGAGTGTCTTCCTTCATCTCTCTCTGGGATCCACTCTTGACCCTTCAGTCTTCTTTTTCTATCATATCCCCTTGTGGGTACCTCCCCTACCACTCACCTTTTCCTTTCAGCTACCTTTTACATAATGCCTTTCCTCATTAGATTCTAAGTTTTCCCTGAGGTCAGGGGCTATCTTTCCTTTTGCTTGCATTTGTTTTTAGCATAGTGTTGGCCACACACTAAGCACTTACATGTTTGTTGACTGTTGATTAACAGACAAAAGAGCTTAAGTCAAAAGGAGAAAGAAATCTAATGAAAAAGGGGGGGGGGGGAAGGTCACTTCTGAACATGTGTGACTAAAGCACCTGGAGCAGCTTAAGATGGAGGTCTAGAAGGTAGAATATGTTGGTGATAATTCAATATTGAACTCAGAATAAACAGAAGTGGACCTTCACAATACTGACATTGTGGTATACTGGGTATATGTTGGAACTGAACTCATGAAGATCCTGAGTGCAAATCTTATCTGAGTTGCTTATTGGGTATATGACCCATGGTCTCTGAGGCCCAGGTTCCTCATTTAGTAAATGAGGAAAATGATTGTAGTAGAACAGGTTAATCAAAGTAAGGATCAAAGGTGATAGCATATATAATCTGCTTTACAAACTTTAAAGCACTATACAGCATGTCCCAAAAGTTTTAGTGCAGTTCTAAGCTTTAAAACTACACTAAGACTTGGGAAACTCTGTGAACAGCCATTGTTATAATTATGTTTTTTTTTTTCTCATTTTTAAAGGAATTCAGATAGAAATGATCTGAGGACAAGTTAGTATCCTGCTATTATTCTTTTATATTTAACATCCTGGCTGGGGACTATTGAGCAGATGGATAAAATGACTGCTTTTTAAAATTGCATAAGAGTTTTCGAATGAAAGATCATCATCTATAGAAAGACTCACTGAAAGCATCTTTGGAGCACTCCAGTAGCAGACAAGATGACATGTACCTTGTTCTGATCCCATGTGGGTTTAATTTTTTTCCACTACATCTCTATTTTGAAAGGTTATTATTATTATTATCTTCTTCTTTTTTTAAATGTGTTTCATATAGAAACTATCCCGGGACACGTTGCTACCGTGCTGTTATTATTTTATATTTAATGTCCTGTGGACTAGTTTCTTATTATTCCTATTCTTCCTCTTTCCCTCTTCCTCATCCATCCAGCTTTGCAAGTATCTGTGGATGATTTTTTTTTTTTTTTTTGCTTTCCTTTCATCTATACCTTAAGAATCTCTTTATCAGATTCCATAGGATGGTCAAGTTATGGGCTTAGAGCTAGAAGGGACCTCAAAGGCCAATTAGGCCAACTCTTTCACTTGTCAATGTTATCTTTGTTAAATGTTAAATATTATAAATATTAAATAACTTTCCCAAACTCACAGAGGTAGTTTCAGAGGTGGAATTTGAACCTAGGTTTTCGGACTTCAAAGCCAATGTTTCTTCCACCTTTCTACATAGGACTCTAGACCTGTAGTTCTCAAAATGTTGTCCAGTGATGCCTGAGAGTCCCCAAGATCCTTTCAGGGAGTCCATGTTATTTTTATAATAATAATAAAGCATTTTACTTTGTAATACTACAAATATATATATATACATATGTACATACACACACATATATATGCATATACATAGACAGATATATTATAATCCACATAAATAAAAGCTCTATGTAGAGTCCACAATAATTTTTAAGAATGTGAAAGGGGTTTTGAGACCAAAAAATTGAGTCTTATTACTCTAGCCTAAATGTATTTAGTGGGATGATGCTAAGTGAAGTGAGCAGAACCAGGAGAACATTGTACACAGTAATAGCAACATTGTGCAATGACCAACTTTGATAGACTTAACTCTTCTTAGCAATGCAAGGATCTAAGACGATTCCAAAAGACTCATGATGGAAAATGCTGTTCGCATCCAGAGAAAGAAGTATAGAGTCTGAATGCAGATAGCAGCATACCATTTTCTCTTTCTCTCTCTCTCTCTCAGTTTCTTCTTTCTCATTCTTCTTTTCAACATGACTAATGTGGAAATGTTTCATATTATTGTACATGTATAGCCTATATCAGATTGCACACCATCTTGGGGAGTGAGAAATGGAGGGAGGGGGAGAAAATTTAGAACTTAAAATCTTGTAGAAGTGAATGTTGAAAACTAAAATTAAATATATGTTTAGTGCTTAAGCTATGCAATCTTTAACTAGTCACTTTTTGTTCCAGTTTTCTCATTTGTAAAATTAGAGAATTAAACTAGATAATCTCACAGATCCTTTGCTGACCAAAAATTCCATGACCTTACCTACCTTTCTTGGTTTAGCTCATCATGGCTAGCTATAAAGGAGGGTCACAACTGTCTTCACTCCCACCACCCCACAGAGTGGTAGGTTTGATAAGGAGATAATGTACTTAAAGTTCCTTAGAGGAAAATGTTCAGGAGTCTAGCATAGGTAGGAACATGTTTAATATTGCATGGAACTTTAATCAAATGGCAAATCATATATGCCTTCCTTTTGCAATAGAGTAGGAGATTAAATTAGAATGGTAAAGTACTTATAATGCAACCCTGGGAATGTCCTGTTCAGTTCATATAAAGATGAGATGGCTCTTGACTCATACTTCACCCCAGTTGTTCAAAGGCTTAGGTGACAGCTTGTCATGTGCCATCCGACAATGCCCATTGCCCTCCACCCCTCCTCAAAACACATCGTCTAAACAAAGGGTAAAATTGCTTGAAAGATAACAGCATTTTTTTTTTCTTTTTTCAAAATCCAAGTTGTATTTGCGGGTGAGCATGAATCACCTCACAAAATGAGTCACCCAGGAGCAGGTTAGCACAGAAGTGCAGAGGGAGTATTTAATATAAAATACAAGAGTTTCCAGGCCCCCACACTGTGCCAACTGTAAAAATAGTTGCAGTTTTCCTACAAATGTAGCAAAAAGTGAACTCTACGTAAACTCGAGAATTTTGTTCATCCCAATATGCTGGTATTTCAGAATGAATACAGACTGGCTGTTGACTGGGCCACTTAGGTTGCCTCCTTTAGAAACAGAAGTTTTGTTTCTATAATACCAAGAAAGATTCATTGGCTTCCATAACCTTTCCTTCCATTAGATGTTCGCACAAATCCTCCCTTGTGCTGGTCACAATTTTGTGAATCACAAAATCAAACCAGAATTATTAAGCATTTATTCATAGATAGCTTTATCAACACATGTGTCATAGTGAAGAGAGAATGGAACATGAAGTCATAGGATCTGAGTTCTAATTCTAGCTCTTATCTATTTAAAAGGTAAAATAATATACAGTTATCCCTTTAATACGGGGGTTAGGAGTATGACAGCCCCACAATCTGGAAAATTCACATAAAAATTTCTGACCCTCTCTTCATACCAGAGAAGAAGTCTGAATTTTTTTTTTTCCTTTTCTTTTATGGGGTGTTTACAGTACCTTATTGTTAAATTTGGGTTTAAGTATTTGGTCATAGGCTATATTATAAAATGATATACGTATATATTATGCATTTCTGAGTTTCTAAACTTTTTTCTGTGTTATCTACTGGACTTTGTGTGTCATCTGCAGCTTCTACAAAACTCCCCCCAAATTCCCATTTAATTTCTTATGCCAATCTGTGATATGTCAAAACCATTATGGAAAAAATAGTGATGTGGAAAGAATAACTATAGAAAGAATACTGGAAATGTAATCAGGAGACCTGAGTTCAAATCCCATCTCTTAACAATAGCTGCATGGCCAAGTTAGTTAATTTCTCTGAGACTTAAAATCTTTAAAATGGGGAATAATAATACTCACACTATTTTATAGGGTTATTATGAAGAAAGTATCATGTAAACCTTAACATATTATTTAAGTGTGAATTGTTGTTAAAGGCCAAATGAAGTTCAGAATTACTGCATTAATACTGAAAAAAATGGAACATCAAATCTTTTTAAGATTATCGTTGTACTTCTCTTACCTAGGAGAAGTGATATAGTACAAAATAAATTTCATTCTTGAAAATCAGAAAAAAAAAAAAACAAACCCCGCAACCTAAACCTAAACCCACATCATATATATATAGTCCTGCATGATTCAGATCATTGAGACTAAGCATTTCCATTCCATGATCTGTAGGTATTTGCCCTGTGTCTGTGGTCAAAGTATTGCTGAGGCAGAGCATTTAATTCATTTAAACAAATATTTATTAATCATCTGTTATGTGCAAGGGTAGAAACTTGTCATT
The DNA here is from genome assembly GCF_900497805.2 of Vombatus ursinus. Lineage (NCBI taxonomy): Eukaryota > Metazoa > Chordata > Mammalia > Diprotodontia > Vombatidae > Vombatus > Vombatus ursinus. The sequence goes on from NW_020954580.1 coordinate 32,254,313, forward strand.
GAAAGATGAAAAATGACAGAGCCCTTATTCTCAAGGATTTTACAGTTTACACATGCATTCAAATAAGAATGATATGAAGAGAATATGGAGAGGACAAAAGCCATTTGGGGAAGTTCTTTAAAGAAATGTGAGGAGGAGATATTGGTGTCAGGCTTATTCAGTCTTCCTGCTTAATATTTTCTTTCCTATTAGTTTGACACAGTGTTTGATAAGCTCATCGTTATAATCACTTCTTTGGTTTAAAGAATTATTTCTAGAATCAATTAATAAACCCTTATTAAATGTTTACTATGTACTAGGCACTGTACAAATTGTCTAGAGAACAATCAACCAATCATTAATTAAGCACCAGGTCCTGTGTTAGGTGCTCAAGTTACAAATACGTAGAATGAAACAGTCTTTACTTGCAATAAGCTCACATTCTAGTGGAGGAGACAACCAATAAATATAAAAATGTAATCAGCAAATAAATGAAGCTAATAAAATACAAACAGATTAAAAGTAATTAAAGAAAGGTGGTTTGGATGGGAGATACTTAACAGTTGGGACTGGGGATCAGAGAAGGTTTCATACAAAAACAAAGATAAAGATACAAAGAAAAAGCAAAAAGCAAAAACCAAAACCAACTGTTTCTGCCATTGAGCTGTCATTTTAATGTTGGAGACATTAATGTGTGTATATACATGTCTGTATGCACAAGATATATTTTTATGCATATAAATATATACATACATGTATGTAGAGTGGGTGGGGGGGAGAGACGGGGGAGGGAGAGAGAGAGAGAGAGAGTGAGAGAAAGAGAAAGAGAGAGAGAGAAAGAGAAAGAGAGAGAGAAAGTAACCTTCTCATTCTAAAAGATAGAGATTGACTAAACTTTGAAGGTAACCAGATTGTCTAAGAGATAGAAGTAAGGAAGGATAACCTTATTGTCATGTGGAACAGCCAGTACAAAGTGATGGAGTTAGGAGATGGAACACTGTGTATGAGGAACAACAACAAGGAAGCCATAATGGAAAAATTACATAGTGTGTAGAGGGGAGTTATTAATTAATCAATGACCATTTATTAAGTTCCTACTATGTTCCAGATGGAGGTAGCTAGATGGGACAGTGGATAGAGCTCTTGGACTGGAGTCAGGAAGACAAGTTCATATCTGGCCTCAGATAACCTATTAACTATGTAACCTTGGGCACAGGATTTGCCTTTTTGCCTTAGTCCACTGGAGAAGGAAATGACAAACCACGTCAGTACCTTTGCCAAGAAAACCTCATGGACAATATGTTCTATGGGACCACAAAGAATTGGACACGATTGAATGACTGATCAACAAATGTGGTAAATACTGTCCTAAGTACTCCAGATACAACTCCAAAGGATGAAATAGCTGCTACTTTCAAATTATTTACATACTAACAGAGGGTACAAGTATATAACCATATACACATACATATGAAGAGATTAAATGTAAATAAATACAAGGTAATTAATATAAGGTAGTGAGGGAAGGAGATAGCTAGCAGTTGGGGGATCAAGAAAGATTTCATGTAAAAAGTGGTGCTTGAGCTGCATATTAAAGGAAAAGAAGGATTTATGGGGTGGAGATGAGGATTGAGTGCATTCCAGTGCAAAGATATGGAGATGGGAGATGAAATAATGTGTAATGACAAGAGAAAAAAAAATTTCCTATATTTTAGAATGCTAGGGGAAGGGAGGCATAATTTGTAGTGAGATTGGACAGATAGGCTAGAGTAGAATTTTGAAAGCTGAACAAAGGAGGTTATATTTTATGCTAGAGGCAATAGGGAGCCATTGAACTTAGGAGAATGAAATGGTTCTATCTGTGACTAAGGAAAATCAACTTGATGGCTATATAGGGGATAGACTGAGTGATGAGAGACTTATAGCCAGGAGACCAATTTGGAGACTGTTGCAATAATTTATGTGAAAGGTGCCAAATACTTGAATTAAAGTATGATGATTTGAACAGATAGAGGGAAATGAGTTGGGGGACATCAATGCCAGAGATGTTCTGGAGGTAGAAATTGTAAGATTTGTCAACAGATTAGGTAGGTAGGTTGAAGGAGGTGAGGAGCTAAGGATAATACCATAGTTACCAACCTCTGGGACTGGGAAGGTGGTGGTATCTTTTAAGTGTAGAAGAGAAAGAATTTTGTAGGAATGATAATGAACTATATTTTGGACTTGATGTATTTGAGCTGGCCCTAAGATAAGTTTGAAATACTTAGGAGGAATGTAAGATAGGAATAAAGTTCAGGGGAGAAAATGGGGCTAGATACCTAGATTTGTGAACTATTTACACAGTTTAAAGTTAAATGTATGGGGGTTGGTGATTTTACTGAGAGAGTATAGGGAGAGAAGAGACAAGGGCCCAGGAAAGAATCTAGGGAAACACCCATAATTATGGGGCATGGCATGGAAGTTGAATCATAAAAGGAATCTGAAAAAGATTGGTAAGACAGGCAGGAAAATCAGGGAAGAATGGTATTATGGAAAGCTGGAGAAGAGAGTATTCAGGAGGTGTGGGTGTTCAACAGTGTTAAATGCAGCAGAGAAATTGTGAAGAGTGAGAACTAAAGAAAGTCCATTAGCTATGGCAATTTTGATAATTGGTAAATTTGGAGGGAGAAGTTTTACTTGAATGATGAGGTTAGAGGGCAGATTGCAAGGGGATAAGGAATGAATAAGAGGAGAAGAGGTCAAGGCAGCAAGAGTAGACAGCTTTTTCTATGAGTGAGGCTGAGAAAGGGAGGAGAAATATAGAACGATAGCTTGAGGGCATGATAGGATCCTTATTTTAAGGCCTGAAAAACTTAGGCATGTTTGAAGGCAGTACCAGAGGACCCAGTAGAGATGGAGTTTAAATTTAAAGTGAAAAACGAGAGGATTGGAGGAGTAATTGATGGGATCGAGAGCACATGTAAGGTAATATGTAAGAAGAGTTGAAAGATAAGAATGTGATTTATTGGGATGAACCTTAAATGCCAAACAGAGGAATATATATTTGACCTTAGAGATTTTAGGGAGTAGTTGAGTTGATGGTGACCTCATTAGACCTGTGCCATAGGAAAATCACTTTAGCAGATTTGTATAGGATGGGTTAGACTAGGGAAAGACTTAGGCAAAGAGACCAATTAGGAGGCTATTCCTTGGTTCTAAATTCTAGGATCCTATTATGTAATTGGTGCTAAAAGAATAGACTGGAACACAAGTAGATTGTTGGTAAAAAAAGATCAGTTAAGTTGTGCCCAAATATTGTTACCAGATATTGCAGGCCCAATGGGGGCATTACCATGGACTAGTATGGGAAACCATAAAAATCACATGAAGCCCCAAAGGACTCAGAAAGGTATTAAAAGGGCACAGACTTTGCCAATTTTTTATAGTCTCATCTGGTTCTGCTATGAACTCTCCAATATTCATGACTGTACAATATTCATATTTTAAAATATACTTGGTCATTACTGCTAATAGGCTTACTTCCTATATTATCCATTTAAATAGTCGAAGAAAAATAAGATGCCTACAATTAAATGCACTCATATTTAATGTTCAAAAAAACAGTAAGTTCCTTAGTCAGCTAACATTTATTAAGCTTTGTGCTGAGCGCAGAGGATACAAAGAAAGGCAAAAAAAAAAAATCTCTGCTCTCAAAGAGTTTAAAGTCTAATGAAGAAGATAATATGCAACCCCTCAAAAAAACCCAACAAATTATGTACAATATCAGAGAAGAAACCAAACAAGCAAACAGACCTTAAAATCCAATAAAAAATCCAGTGCTAAGGAGAGGTAATACCTTTATTTTCATCTGATTATTTTTTTGACTGGGCATGAGTCACTCTGTTAATTTGCATAAAATGGTCTAGGACCAGGAGTATAGTTATATTTGTCTTTTGAGCTGAAGTGATGTTGACAATAGCATTATTATGGTCTGTGTATTTAATTATGTGTCACTATATTATAAGAAAGTTACTTCAAAGCTATTTTGAATAGGAAGAATGCTCCTGCTGCTAAGAGACATAATTGAGAACAATGCCTTTGGTTGCACTCACACGAAGATAGTAATTATGGTCTGTTTTTTTTTTCTTTTCTTTTTCTTTATTATGGGTGTTATAGAACGTAGGCCTTCTGACGTTTTAAAGCTTCCACATACAAGAGAGAAGACGAAAGCAGAAGGATGATGAGAAGGAAAGGGTATGTAAACTGAGCCAGGAGATGCAAAGCAGTTGTGGCAGGTTAATAAAGGGTGAGGATTCCATCTTAAACCTGCACAAATAAAGGTCAAGGTGGGAAGGAAAAACTATAATTTGTCAAGACTGTATCGTTCGCTTACTTATGACATTCAGATATTAAGAGAAACAAGTTGGGTTTGTAGAGGTGGTACATGCTACAACAGCTCTTGGTTCCAAAGCTTGTATGATTCTCTGACAGAAAATAGGAACTCAAATTTCTGGAGAAGAGAAGGCTGAGAGGATGACTTAATTACTCTCTTCAAATACGTGAGGGATAGTTATGGTATTTGGATGATGACAGCCAGATGTTCTCTGTTTCCACAGAGGAGAACAAAACAAAAGGAAATTATGGTAGCAGGGACATATACTGGGGAAAAAGGGATGAACTTTCTGACTGAGAAAATGATTCAACATTGAAACAATTTAATTAGGAAGGCTTTGGATTTTCTCATGAAAAAGCTGAGGCCTGGACACAGGAGGCATCACTTCTATCACCTTGCTTTCGGATAAAAAGTACAAAAGTGTCTTTGAAAAAGTTGATGACTGTCCACTTGAGATGCTTTTGGTAGTTTTATTGAAAAGACCTTGTAGGAGTTGGAGCACAGCAGAGACTTTAAAGCTTTAGAGTGAGCAATACTGGGTGCAAAATCTGACTCCTGTATCATACGTACCCTTGGACAATGCACTTCTCTGTTCCTCAGTTTTCCTCATCTTTGAAATAGTAATGGTGATATTAGCTCTGTCTTCCTCATAGGGTTGTTAGAAAGGTCAAATCAGATAGCTGTAAAGTACTTTGTAAAATGCAATGTCATTGTTGTTGCTGTTCAGCCATTCACTTGTGTCTGACTTTTCATAACCCTATTTGGGGCTTTCTTGGCAGGTACTAGAGTGGCTTGGTATTTTCTTCACCAGCTTATTTTACATATGAGGAAACTGAGGCAAACAGGATGAAGTGACTTGCCCAGAGTCATACAGCTAGTAAATGTATGACGTCAGATTCGAACTCAGGAAGATGAGTCTTCCTTACTCCAAGCCCAGCAATCTATCCATTGCACCACCTAAAATATAAAGCTCTCCCAGTTATAATTAAGGGGATAGACTGTGTTTTTTTGGAGATTTCATTTCCCACTTAGAGGGCTATGCTTTACATTATGCCAAGTATTTCTTCCCAAGTAAATCCTCTTGTCCTTGATACTACCAATGAAAAAGATTTATGATATTTACCTTTTGCCCCCAGAAAGGCATTATTTAGTAAATTATCAGTTACCAAATCGGTGACCTACAGAGGGCTGAGTGCTCTCTACTTATCAATAATACGAACAGCCAGCAAAAAGAATAATAAGTGTAGCAATGAAATTGTCTGTGCTGTTTTATAGTAAAAATAAAATCTGTTTTCCAGCTTTTGTTTCGTTGTGGTTGAATTATTGCGATACTTTACGGTTGGTAGCATAAAATCACCTACCCAAAGAAAGGCATTAGTAAATGACTGCAAACCTCCTACTGAGAAATGAAAGGATTTCATGAAGTGTTTGAATGGCTTGAGTTTCTTTAGGAAAGCCTGTTCCACTTCAATAATGCAAAATAGTCTGTGACAAAATATGTAAAAGTTAACAGAGTGGAATACATCTATCTGAGAAGCTAAAGAGAGAAGGAGAAATGGGGACTTTGCAGGGAGAGGAAGAGTGGCACTGCTTTTGTTCCAATGAGTTCTAGACCTTAAGTTTCCTTTTCAAAGAAACTCAGAGTCAGAAAGGACCTCAAGACCTTTCAGTCCAACACACTATGTCTGAACAAGAATCCCCTCTAAAATGTACTTGGAAAGTGATGATCCAGACTTTGCTTAAAGATCTCTAATTAGTGGCAACTCACTATACCTAGAGGGAAGCCATTACAATTTTTTTTTCTGTTTAATTAAACTTGTTTTTTAATTAAAAGAAATCTATTTGCGTTTGCTTTTGCCACTCCTTCCTTGTTACAAAAAAAGCAAAAGAAATTCCTTGTAATAAATATGCTAGTCAACTAAAACAAAATCACTTGTAGCCATGTTCAAATATATATAACATGTATCCTATATATGGACACACACATATAATAAACACATACACAATAGATTAAATAGAAATATATATGTATATATCTCATGCATGAGATACACGAAGCTTACATGAGACATGTTTGTCTATACAGATACATGCATATTTTATATATACATGCATATATAATATTTACCTTTTGCTTCCAGGAAGGCATTTTTGAATAAATTATCAGTTACCAAATCAATGCCCTATGGAGGATGATTATTTTCTACTCATCACTAATAAAAATAACTAGGAAAAATTTTCATTGTATACTAATGAAATTGTATTATATATACACACATGTATACCTGTATATAGATACACGTATCCTTCTCATATATGCATGTGTACATGCATATGTACATATATGTACATGTGTATAGAGATATATGTACATATACGTGTGTGTTTATATTTTTCTGTATGCTGAACCCATCATCTCTCTTAAGTGGTAAATAGTACATTTAAACATTGGTCCTCTGGAATCATGGAATTTCATATATTGATCTCATTTCTTAAAACTTTCAAAGTTGCTTGATTTTCTATGTCATTGTTATTATATAAATTGCTCTTCTGGTTCCATTTACTCCAGTCTGTATCAGTGCATGTGTTTTCCCATATCTCTCTGAAATCATCTCTTTTCTTATTTCTTAACAGCACAACGATAGTCTATAATATTCATACACCACAATTTATTTAGTCATTCTCCATGACAATTTTTAATAGTTCTAATTGTTTGAAATTTTTTTATTACCTGGATCTTAAATTTTATTCTTACTGTTTCCACTCTTTGAGCATATGCTTTGGGGTCAAGCATAACAATTGTAATCTTTTTTCCATGGGCCAGTCCTTCAAATATTTAAATGTAGCTATCATGATCCCTTATGTTTATAATTAAACACATTGTTTACGCACTGAAAAAGAAACCCAGCAGCTGCTTATTTTTTTCAACATTCGCATTTCCTTCAACCGATATTCATGAGGATGTTCTCCAACCTCTTGATGGTTCAGATGAGGTAACTGAGACTCAGAGAGCTTAAATAATTTGTTCTTGGTCACAAAAGGTAGTTAAATCCTGGGTTCTATTGCATTGAAATAAAGAAACTGCGCAGTATCCAGACAAATGATTTATTTAGCATTTTGTGAGGCTGCAAACAAAAATTAAAAAACAAAAACAGGTTCAAGGCTCTGGATATCTGAAAACCCAGAACTTTGGACCTTATCTGGCTAATTTGCAGTTTAGAGGGAATGAAAAACAGGATGAAAGAGTTAAAACACCTGGTTTCTTATTGGAGGAGGGGATTGGAAGACAATATGGTGAAGATGAGGGTTGGCTGGAGGGGGGTGGGAGACAATCAGGAGACACTGAAGAAAGAAAGAAAAAGGGGTTGTTTTATGATAGTCTTCAAGTTGGATGACTTGGAAGAGGAGTAATTTTGTGACTTCTCCAAACTCAGATGACTTTGAGACTTAATTTCACAAAATGGTAGATAAAAGCCAAATAGAATCACTAATGTATTTCAATATTACAGTTCTAATCCTAATTTCTTACTATTGGTATCACCTTGTGCATATTTCCTAACTTTTATGGGCTTTAGTAATCTTATCTGTAAAATGAGACTAGATGATCTTTAATGTTCTTTCTAGCTCTGAATCTATGATCTTGAGGGCCTTTACCAGCCCACTTGCCTTTCACTGGATGCCTTCAGCCTACTGATGTTCTTCCTGAAATGCAACTCCTAGACTTGAACAAAGTATTCAAATAATATATAATATTCAAATATTCATATATGCACATATTGTGTTCCCTTGATCACATGCGAGTTCTCTCAGAGCAAATACTCTTTCATTATCGTTTTTTGTATGCTCATTTTAGCACAATAATTGACACATAATAGACCCTTAAAAATGTTTGTTGATTAATTCATTAATGTGGGCTAACTAGGACAGAGAAAAGCACTACCATCTTCTTCCTAGACCTGAACATTATGTCTTTTGATGCAGCCTATTATCACATTAGATTTTGGGGCCACTTTATTACATTTGTGTGTCACATTGAGGCATTGGAAAAAGGATTATGACAAGGCTGTATATTATCACCTTATTTATTTAACTTACATACAGAGTACATCACGCAAAATGACAGGCTGAATAAATCAAAAGCTAGAAATAAGGTTTCTGGAAGAAATATCAACAATTTGAGATATGCAGATGATACCACCTGATGGCAGAAAGTGAAAAGGAATTAAGAAGCCTCTTGATGAGTGTGAAAGAGGAAAGTATAAAAGCTGGCTTGAAGCTTAACATAAAAAGCAAGCAAACAAACAAAAAAACAAAACAAAACAAAACAAACAAAAAACTAAGATCTTGCCAACTGATCCCTTCACTTCCTGGCAAATAGAGGAGAAAAAAATGGAAGCAGTGTCAGATTTTATATTCTTGGCTTCAAAGATCACTGCAGACAGCAACTGTTGCTTCTTGGCTTGCATACAGGTTTCTCAGGAGACAAGTAAGAGGATCTGATAGTCTCATCTCTTTTAGGACTTGCCACCTTTTTTTGTGATCCACACAGCCAAAAACTTTAGTGTAGTCAATGAAGTAGAAGCAGAGTTTTAAGGAACTCCCTTACTTTCTCCATAATCAGCAAATGTTGGCAATTTGGTCTCTAGTTCCTCAGTTTTTTTCAAAAATTCTCCTGCTCTTCCTGTAATTCTTGTTTTATATATTGCTGAAGCCTAGCTTGCAGAATCATAAGCATAACCTTGCTGGAATATGAGAGTACAAGTGTTTGGTAATTTGAACATTCCTTGGCATTGACCTTCTTTAGGATCAGGAAATAACTGATCTTTAGCTATTCTTCCTCCACCATATACTTATAAAGCTGTTTTTTTGAACCCACATAAGGGAATTTTCATTTGAATTTCACCATGTTAAGGTTAAGTTCAACATTCCACCTTGTTACAAGCTTTTTGATCTTGACTCTAATAACCAGTGTGTTGGCTGTCTCTGATAGTTTCATGGCATCTGAAAATTTGGTACATGTTCCATTTAGATCTTAATCTAGGTCATTGACAAAATTGCTAAACAATAAGGGCCAAGCATAGATCTTTGTGGCACTCTAATAGAGACTTCTTTTCAAGATGAAATTGAAACATTAATGACTTTTTGGTCCATCTATCTGACAAGGTCAAAACTCACCTGATTATTATCAATCCCACAGCCCTCAACCTTTTTATTTTTTTAAATAAGAATTGTACAAAAGATTTGTCAAATGTTTTGTCAAACCTAATAAAATTGCATACACACATACATATGCATATGCATATACATAGCATTACTCTTATCAACCAGTCTAATAACCCTGTCAAAAAAAATACAGGGGGGTAGCTAGGTGGCGCAGTGGATAGAGCACTGGCCCTGAAGTCAGGAGGATCTGAGTTCAAATCTGGCCTTAGACCAAACACTTGACACTAGCTGTGTGACCCTGGGCAAGTCACTTAACTCCAAATTGCCTAAAAAACCAAACAAACAAAAAAAAGAAAAAAAATGCAGGAAGGTTAATCTTCCATAATTTGCTCTTGACAGATTTATACTCACTGTCTGCTCACCACTTCATTTTTTAAGTGTTATTTAATCATACCTTTAATAAAATGTAATATGACTTTTCCAGGAATCCAGAATAAGCTCATTGGCCTAATGTTTGAAAACTCAATTATTATCTCTTTATATAGAAAATTGGAATAGTTGTTCTTTTCTGGTCCTTCAGTACCTCTCTAATTCTCCACACTCTTTCAAAAATCACTAACAGTTGTTCTTCAATTATATGTACCTATTTTTCAACATTGTAACTCATTTGTAACTTATCCTGTTTTGGATTGTTTTGTAACTCATCCAGCACTTCTCCCTTGCACTCGTAAAGGGCAACTAGTCTTCTATTACTTCCCAGTTATGTGCATCAGCTCCCAATTAACTAATTTTATTTCATTTTTCCTTAGTGAAAAATCATTCTCCTTTACAGAAAACAAAACCAACCAACTAACCAAAATAAACTATGCCTTCTCTCTAAGAGTTAGGGATTCCTGCCTTCTCTCTGCTGTCAGTTATTATTGTTCTATCCACCCAAGCTTGGGCGTATTTTGTTTTTATCTTCCATTTTTCCCCAGAATAGCTAATGTTTGCTTTGTTATGATTGGCTTTCCTTACCAGCCTCAGATTATTCTAAATTTTAATGCTCCTGACACCATTCTTAGAGAATTGTGATATGACTTTTTATTCATACACTTTTATTTCCCCTAGTTTCCATCTTTTTTCTCTCTCTCTTTGTCTCTCTCTCTCTCCATCTATCTATCTATATTAAATTTTTGCTGATTGTTGAGTTCCATGTGCATCCATATAGGTATATTTAGGCAACCCTACTTTTTTCCTCCTTCTTACAGTTGCTTCTCTTGACTCAATTTTCTCTTCTCTACTCAAAATTCTAAATTGTCAATCTTCACTGACCCCCTGCCCCAGCCAAATTTTCTATAATTTCCAACCCAGAAGTCAATTCTTGTATGCTGGTTAGAATCAGATCTAGAATAGAGGTTTCCATCATTTTACCTTTTTGTACAGTGCCTAGGTATAATAAGTATTTGATATATGTGCATGGAATTCATTCTTTATAGTTTGTTGATGCAATTTTCATCTACCTGTTCTTATTGTAGAGAAAGATCTCTAGTAGAAGTCTTGATATTTTAAGTCCTTTTAACCATGTGTTCATGGTTCATTTTAACTCTTTCATGTACTTTCACTCTCCTCTGTGCACTTAATACTTTTATTTTGTCCTACATTTTTAATGGTTGAATTTTTCAAAGACTTAAAGGTATTAGAATACAAGTCAACTCTTCCTTGATTCTCTACGTTTAGAGGGCATGACTGTAATAGTAGTTTGTTTCTTTGAACTCAAGGATAAAGATGGAAAAATGGAGCACCAGCTTATGTTGAATGACACAGTTGGCTTATTGGGCAGCTTTATCCAGCTCTGTACTAGAAAATAGGAGGCACCTTGGCTCATCGCAATAGCCTGAAGCAGTTTCCCACATTACAATGGATGAAATAGGGTCCAAGATTCTGTTTTTCTTGACCCTTTCCCCCATAGTGTCAGTAGCCTCCTGTGCACTCAATATATATGGTTAGTTCATAATTGTTTTACCTGAGAAGGTTGTGCTGATAAGATTGAACATATCCCAGAGGTATTTTGACACGTAGTAGGCTGGTATAATGAAAAGAAAACAGGAATGGAAGTCGGCAGACCTAATCTCTAGTCTCCGTTTTGCAGTAACTTACTCTGTGACATTGGACAAGTAAATTCAACCTCAGGAAAATGAGAGTGACCCCTAGAGAAGTTGCCTTCCATTATTAACACCCCACACCCCACACATGAATATGTATTCTAATATTGAATGCAGAACATGATTATCAGAAATCTCAATAATCCTAAGGACTAAGGAATCTCTAAAGAATCTTCTAGCACTAAAATTCAATAATTTTCTAAGTACCAAATAGGAAAAGTGTCTGAATTAAAGTGGTAGCTATACAAGTAGAAAAGGGAGAAGAAGCAAGAAACTTTGTAGAAGTGAAAAACACATATCTTGTAACTTATTGGATATATAGGATGAAGGAGGGTGAAGAGTTGAAGATAATATGATAGACTGAAAGGGTAGTGGTATTTTTCTTTGACAAAAATAGAAATAGAGGTGTTTAGAAGAGAGGAAAGTTTGAAAAAAAAGAGGAGTTTAATTTTGGATGTGTTAAATTTGAGATGTATCTAAAACATACAATTTGAAATGTAAATTAATGATGAGAAAAGTCTGGGGATGAATAAATATATCTGAGAATCATCTGCATAGAGATGATTATTAAGCCCATGGGAGTTGATGAGGTGACCAAGAGAATGAAGGTAGTAGAAAAAGTCCTAGGACAAAAGTTTAGGGATGACTCACAATTAGAGACCTTCATGATAATGATGATGAACCTGTAAAAGAGATGGAACAGTGAGCAAAAATTAGAAAAAAAACAGGGGAGAGAAGTATTACAAAAACTTAGAGAAGAGAAAATATTCCAGAAGGAAGTGTGATCAACATTAATAAATGCAGCAATAAGGCAAAAACTATGATGCCTGAGAAGAGATCATCCAATTTAGCAATTAAGAGATCCTTGGTAACTTGTAGACCACAGTTTCTATTATGTGATGAGGCTGTAGACTGTAGAGTTGAGGAGAAAATTCATGGAGAGGAACTAGAGACAGCAAGCATAGCATATCTTTCAAGGGGTTTGGCTGAGAAATAGAGGGACAGATTTAGCATGATAATTTGAGGGTCTGATAAGGTCTAATGACAGTTTTTAAGGATGAAGGACGCTTAGGTATGTTTATAGTTGGTAGGGAAGGAACCCGTAGATAAGAAGAGGTTGAGGTTTCAAGAAATAGGGGACTTTGGGATTCAAATGCTTCAGAGTGGTTAAAAAAATTGGTAATATTTTGCTAGCTTTCTCTTAGATTCAAACCTGATCTCATCCTTCTTGACAGAAAGTACTACGTATTTATAACTAAGAGATGAGAATAGCAGTAATTCCTCCAAACAGATGGTAATTGCATTTTTGTGTATTTTATATAAAGTGTTCACAGTTTTTATCATAAATATGCACATATATTATTATATAAACTTAAAAGAAAACTATACATTGAGGAGAAAAAAAAAGGGCTATGACCTCAAGTTTCAGAAGCAACTTATTGTTAATTTGTTAATTATTAAACAAACCACCTGAAAGGGTCTGAACATTTAAATTGCCTTTATTGATTATTGCAAAGACCTTGACTCAGTTCCACATGGATAGACTGAGAATTTCTATAATATACACAAGCATAGTGACAATACTAGACTATTTGATGTCCACATAGAAAATTTTTCTCTATTTAAAACATGCCATAACCCATTAATGTCAAGAATAATTGAGATAAAATGTGTCATTTTGATGGGAGAAAGTTTAAGTCTATCATGGTTCTTCCTAGCCTTACATCCATTAGCCTCTCTTTTAAATAGACTTTAAAAAGTTAAACCAAACCATCTTATTAAGCACTTGATGTTCACAGATGACATCCAGATTAAACAACATTCATATTAAATAACTATGTCATCATGCAGATTCTGTTTTATAATCATATCAAAATGTCATTTGGACTTAGTAAGTGGTAAATTTTTAACATGGGCCATATAGACTTTTAAGGTTTTGATATTTGATCCAATCAAAACTTATAAATATCTTGGTTTTCTCCAGGTAAGATAGATTGAACATAGTATCATTAAAGAGAAGGCTATGCTTGATTATGTTAAGATTGGAATACTGAAATTAAAGCTTAGCAAGAAAAATGCATTTAGAGCAATTAACATCTATGCAACACCAGTCTTATTGGCTCCTTGAAGTACTCTAAAATATAACATAACAGATTTGGAAATTAACCTAACAAAAATCTATATCTTAATGAAACATAGAACACATCACCACAGGAACCTTAAGAAAGATTAATGATTTCTCAACAAAAGAGTTGAAGAAGATTGATAGACATTCTCAAAAACATGATATCAGATTAAAAAAATCTACAGTAGTACTTTTGGAACAAACAAACCATTTCACTGAACAAAAGTAAGGGCTTACATTAGAAGCCAATGGATATTTTGAATGGAACTGAATATGGCTTACCTAGGGCAGCTAGGTGGCACAGTGGAATGAGTACCAGGCCTGGAGTCAGGAAGACCTGAGTTTAAATTTGTCCTCAGACACTTAGTAGCTATGTGACTTAAGTCACTTAACCCTGTTTTCCTCAGTTCCTCATCTGTAAAATGATCTGGAGAAGGAAATAGCAAACCTCTTCAGTATCTTTGTCAAGAAAACCCCAAATGGGGTCACACAAAAAAGTCAGACACAACTGAAAATTGACTCAACAACAACAAAAATGGTTTACTTCTGGTTTGAACCAAAATGGCTAAGATCCAAGATTTAAATCGCAAGGCACTTCATGTGTAATAACTACATCAATTCAGCCAAAAATATATCGTGAAAGAGGTGTCAAAATGGCTGAATAGTGTGATTTTCTTCATGGAAATGGAAGAATTATATTGGCAATATGGTACCAGATCATTGCTACCAGAAAATACAGAATGGTTATTTTCAATGAGTCCAGACTTAATGAAGAATGGAGATTGTGCAAGTGCAGCCCCTGTAAGTTCTCAGGTCAGGATAATCATCACCATGTCCTATTTTCACTGATGAGTTATGTACCCATAATGCTTAGGGGTACCTTTAAGGGTTTGGAGGTATCTGATGACTTTGGCAGAAGTATCTACCAGTGTAACTCCCCTCACTATATCATTTGAGAATCAGTCAACCAACCTTAAGTAGGTTTTAGAAAGGAATGTTTACTAAGATGTTAGAGGAAGAGTAGTTGATACAAAGCATCCCTTCTCTCTCGCCCCCCCACCTAAAAAAAAAAGGAACAAAAAAATATCTGTAATTTACTCTCCAACAGAAGGATAATATACACAGTAAAGTGGTCCCAAGTCAGAGAAAATTTTTGACAAAAGTATAACACAGGTCTTGCTTGCTGAAAGTCCCTTTATTTCATTCAAGAAGTTAAGCATAATAAGTCTGTGTCTTTTTTGTCCTTGGCTCTCCATGTAGATGATTTTGCAAGTTTCTGCATCCTTGAGAGGGTTGGGGGAGATAATGATAAGATGCTTACGAGAAGATGGCAAGCTGCAAGTCCTCCTGACCTTGCAAAGCTCAGAAGGTCATCTTTTGGTCAAGTGGTAAAGGAGACCAAAAGCCAAAGTAAAAGTTGTTGTTTATAAGTGGTTTTAGCTAGAATGCAATTTTTGTTCTATTTCCTGGAACTCTGGATTCCAGCTAACTAACTCAGTGCTTTTGTCTTTATTTATTTATTTATTTTGGCTAGGCAATGGGTTTAAGTGACTTGTCCAGGGTCCCACAGCTAGTAAGTGTCAAGTGTTTGCTCTGAGGCCGAATTCGAACTCAGGTCCTCCTGACTCCAGTGCCGGTGCTCTATCCACTGTGCCACCTAGCTGCCCCCAAACTCAGTGCTTTTATACAAGGCTTACAGGCCATAGTGAATCTTTGTCCAGTCTGTCCTTGATTCCCAATGCAGACACTGCCACCAGCCACTACTATCCTGGGGAGAGTGTGGGAATTAATTCTAGGATGCCAATGAGAAGATGGGAAGTCAATGATCTCCCTTCTTATCTCTGTCTCTTGGCTTCTAAAATCTGACTTTATACAGGTATCTTTTCCCAAACCCTCTGAAGTCTAGTGTCTCCCCTCTGATGATTTTCTTCAAGTTGTTCTGTGTATATATTGTTTGTACAAAGTTGTTGGCATATTTTCCCCCATTAGACTGTGAGTTCCTTGAGAATAAGAACTCTCTTTTGCCTTGTTTTGTATCCCCAAAGCTTAGCCCAATGCCTGACACATAGTAGGTGCTTAATACATATTTTTTGACCAACTGACCTTTGAACATTAGCACTATTACAATGATCTGTTCTAGTATGCACTTCATAAGTGTTTCATGAAGAAATTAATCATAAAGAGAGGGTTGTCTCAAGTGACTGGATAAATACCCCTGTGACAGCTGCCTTTTAGAAGGATTCCAACCTGGGCACCTAGAAACTGCACTGTACTGTTCCTTTGTGGCACAGAGTACAATTTTATTGGCATTGAGCAAATTGTAAGCAGATTTCAAAGAGTTTTTGATACCTTCTGCTTTTGTTGCAATGGAGACCAGATCCATAGGTATATAGTAAGCATAGGAGCCCTATTGCAGTGGAGTTGGTTGAAAGGAAAGGAGTTTTTAATCTGGGGACTAAGGGGAGAAATAAGAGTTGCATGGAGGAGGTAGAAGATGGTTATGAGAGAGACACGTAAATGTGCTTCCTTTGCTCTATTAGTTTCTATTGCCTTTGTTTCCTTTTGTTTTAGACATCAATGATAAATCATGATGTAGATCATAGAGTGCTGCACTTCAGTCAGGAAGACCTAGGTTTAAATCCTAAATCAGATTCTAGCTGTGTGACTGTGACCAAATTATTTAACCTCTTTGTTCCTCCATTTCTTAATCTGTAAAGTGAAACGGTTGGATTTGATGCCCTCCAAGGTCCATGCTATCTCCAAGTCTAAGATCCTATTTTTATAAGCATGAAATAATGGAAAATTTTCTTGGAACATTTTCTTGTCAAGGATGATTGATTTGAGGAAAAGAGATATGAGAAATATTTATTTTAAGTGAGAAGTATTGGAAAGAAGACAATAGTGACCTTTGGTTTCTGGAAAAAGCTTTATTCATAAGAAATGAGGTCCTAGGCAGCCTTAGTTAGAAGGCCTGTATATGGTTTTGGCATATCATAATTTACATAAATATACCTAGCATGACTCACATACAATTTGGTTTTTGAATGGAAATGCTCTATGTGTTCACAACCAAATGACAAAAATCTTGACTTTGTTGCAATCCATAAAGTGATGGGTTTCCTTTTGAAAGAGTAGCTCTTTCAAGGTAGCAGGAACTATTTCAAACTTTCTGCCCTCTAACTTTATTAAATATCTGACTTGTAACAGCATTAGTTGATGGCCGAGGATAATTCCTGTTACATATATTAAACCCTTGAGCAAGATGCAAGAACTTTACTTGGAAACGTTGCCATAAGTTTGTAAGTCATTTTTTTAATTTGAGTTATTTTTGGTAAGAAATTGACTCACAGAAATTAAATGTTCATACGGAATTGTGATATTGTAGGAAGCTGGTGTGCTTCTTCATTAATCTTATTTCAATTAGAACTCTTCAGAGCCTGCAATTAGGATGTTGCTGCTATGATGAATCAATACTGCACATGTATCAGCAATTGTTTTCTAATGAAGAAAAACAGGCTTCTTGGCATTTTAAAGGCAAGTTTTTATTTTTGGTAATTTAATAAAGGCCCATGTTTTGCCTATGCCTTCTATCATCCTCAGAATTGTCCCTCAAAATTCATAAAAATGCTATTATTAAATCATAATTAAATTGTTAAATGGCTTGCATATTTTCTAGCATTTCAGTTTTCTTAATCAACCACCCGTCTTCTTTAACTATTTGCCACCATGAACAGAGGAAAAAGGACTAATCAGTAGCTATAAGGACTAGCAGTTTTTGTCTTCTTTTATGCTGTGAGACAGAGTTGTCTCAGCTATTGGGAAGCACCCTATGATAGTTTACCTAATCATAATAGCTAAAAATTTAGTTATTTATTCAAAATGCAGAATCTAAATGTTTTTGTTTTAATTAGTTGAACTAGACGGCCACTGATATCTTTTTCAACTCTATGATTCTGTCACCAGAAGACAATTTGCCCTTCATTGTGATCATTTAACAATGAATATTCCAAGATCAACTAGAAAATCCTATTTGGCTTTTAAAGGCCATTATGACATGGCCCCTTTTATTTCCAGTTTTCTTATAATTTATATCACTCCACATATTGTAATATCCAGTGACACTGGATTCTTTGTTCATTCCTGCAAAAGATATACCATCTCCCAAATCAGTGCATTTTCACTGGCTGCCTGCCACCCCACCCCCACCTCCCTCTTGTGCCCACGATTGGAATGGTATCCCTCCTTATTACAATCTCCTTAGATTCCTTCAAGTCCAGCTAAAATTCCATTTTCCTGATCCTCCTCAATGGTAACACCTTCCCTCTGTTTGTTATCTCTCTAATTTATCCTATTTCTTGTTTAAGCAGAGTTTGCAGCTTGTCTTTCCCATGGGAACTCTGAACTTCTTAAGAACCAGAATTTTTAATTTTTAGGGGTTTTTTTTTGCCTTTTTTGTATCTCCAGTGCTTAGCACAGTGCCTGGCACATAGTTGGTACTTGATAAATCATCAATAACTTGAATATGTATAGGTTCAGACTGTGTGTATATATATATGCATATGTATATAATACACACACACATATATGTATGTACGTGTACATACATATATATGTGTGTGTATTATATACATATATACATATGTGTACATGTATATGTGTGTGTGTATATGTAATCTGTGCCCTATATATAGTATATACTTATATATTGATATATTTAAAAAGTAATGAAGTAATATTTTAATATATTTTAATTTATCATGTCTCTAGATTATTAGCTCTTTCCCAAACTCCACTTGCCATTTCTGACCTCACTGCCTTTGCACAAGTTGTCCTTCATGTCTAGAATTCAGGCCATCTTTATCTCTCCCCTACAATATTTTTTGTTTCTTGAAGTCCAGCTCAGGTATCACCTCTTCTAGGAAGTCTTCTCTTCCCCCTCTTTTTCTTCAGTTAATGTTCTCTCCCATCTCACTTCTCTTAGTAGTGCACATGTGTACGTGTATTGTTTCTGTTGTATCATCCTCCTCCATTCTAATGATTATTCCTAGAGGTCAGCTGAGACCTCTTTTTGTCTTTGTATCTTCAACATAATCTTTTCTAGTCTGTTACTTGCACATAGGAGAAATTTAATAAATATTAATTGAATTTAATGGACTTAAATTTCAAATCTCCAATGAAATTGAACAGCACTCTTTCTTCTCTAAAAGATTTAAGCTTTCATGGCAATACCACTTGTCGGATGTGTTGTATAAGAGGTTCTTATTTAATTATGGATTGGATTAGGTGATCTCTGAAGTTCCTTCCAACTTCAAGATTCTATTAATTCTGTGACCTGAAGTGGTTTTGTTTCAATTTACTGAGAAGTCTGGAAATCTTGTAGCATCTTCAGAAAGCTCACAGTCATGACTAGGTTGGCATCATCTCTCCACTCTCATCATCAATTCGATCTCAAGGGAAATTTTTGGGCCTATTGAACAACATTGTTGATCATATGCTTTTAGTATTATCACATGACTTTAGATATGAATATGATAGAACTGACATGGTTCATAAAAGATAGAGGGAAGAAACTTAAAGAATTATGTTGCCTTCATTTCTTACATGGCCTGCATTTCTTTGAATTAGTCTCCCTCATGTCCACAGGAACCTCATCACCAGAAAATTCATCATCCTGAGATTGCATCAGCTTTAGTATTCATACTTCATTAGTATCTTCGGTGACTTCTGCTCCTCTGATTGGAGAACTGGAGGGTGAAGCAAAGAACTCCTTCTTCCATTTAAAGAGGGCTTCATTTCTCACCTGACTGCATCCTTTGGACTGGACTTGATCATGCCCCTAATTCACATATGTTCATCCTCACCTCTCCTTTCAGCTTTTTTGAGTTGTCTTCCTTCAAAAGACTTTAAGCCCCCTGAAGGCAGGGACTACCTTTCTTCTTCACATTTGTTTCTCTAGTGCTTAATACAGTTCTGGGCACATAGTAGGCAGTTAACAGATGTTTATTTATTTACCTTACAAAAGCAGTCAGCTTTAATAGTCAACCAGGGTTTGATGGTCAATTAAAAAAAATAAGTTTCTGTATTCTAAGGCTTCTTTATAATGGTATGATTAGTTATGTCAGAGAGTATGATATCCTTTTGATACATTTTTCATCATCAATGAAGTGAAACAGACCTCTCCCAAAAGATCTATCTTGTGTTGCTTTAAGGTAAAACCTAGAAGAACATAGAAGCTGTTTTCAGACTACTTCCTAATACCTTCAAAACTCATTCAAGGGGCAGCTAGGTGGCACAGTGGATAAAGCACTGGTCCTGGAGTCAGGAAGATCTGAGTTCAAATCTGGCCTCAGACACTTACTAGCTATGTAACCCTGAGCAAGTCACTTAAATCTAATTGACTTAAAAAAATAAGAAAGAAAAATAAAATAATTCAAAGTAATATCATTGAAAATCATGTATTTAGAAAATACACCAAGAATTGTAAGAGTTCAGGGAGAATGTCAATATGTAATTCAAACCCCCTTCCCTTATTTTTTTTTTACTGGAGTGAATAAATGAAATAAATATTTATTAATCACTTACTATAAATCAACAATAAACACGGAGGACATAAATGGAAAAGTGAGACAGAATCTACCCTAAATGTATATTTTCTAATTTGGGGAAATTATATATACAGAAGGGTTCAGATATAAAATCAATGGAAGAACTAAATAGTCCTCTGGGTATAGCTGTAGGGTAGATGGTAAGGTCCAGGGATTCTTAGAATAGACCAGAAGGTCAAATGCAATGCCTTGGGATCTACTTGGGCAGATTATAAGCCCTTTACCCCTCCAGGCTAGATCTGATCCCCCATATTTTTCTTTGGAGAGAGGAACATTGAGTCTGTTCATTGGCAAGAAAGATTGGGGGATATGGCAAGGGTATCTCACAGTGTTTCTTATTGTTGGACCTACCAGCTGAGGAAATTGAAGCTTTGGCATATGAATTGACGTACTCAAGGTCATATTTTTAGTTCGTGACAGGTTCAGGTCTTGAAACCAGAATACAGTGTCAGGCAGAGAGATATGACAGCCAAAGGCAACACCATTTTAAAATATAAACTCATTTGTAAAATCTTATAGGGAAAGATGGTGACAAATTATGAGCAGTATTGCCTCATTAAACATAGAAAAGCAGTGAAGGGAAAAAATAGTTTAAAGAAAGCTTGTTGAGATACCAAACTATGAAAAACTACTCCTAAGGCATTTCAGGATGAAAGTAGGAGGACAACAACTATATGAAAGATATGTCACAGAGATACTACCTGAATATGTACTTGGTGGATGTCCCAAGTGGAAAAGGGTGCTGCAGTAAAAACAAAAAGTGGTTGGTGTTCTATTCCTTGAAAGACATAAAAAGCAGGCTATCACTTTATCAATTAATTATCTAGTGAATGAGACCTTGACTGAGCTATTAATGATGAAAATAATCTGCATATATAACCAGGTTCAATATAGATCTGGCAGTGGTATGCTGGTAAATGTTTAACAATCAGCTTTATTTAAAAAATGAACACAAGACTCACTTTTAAGTTTAATCTACATCCCACACATTTTCTTCATTACTTTCTTAAGTCTAGCAATCAATAAAACATAAATCCAGCTCTAATTTGTAGCATTTGCCAATTTCCATGATGTAAATGCTCACACTGAAAATTTAACAATCAGTATACTTAAGCAAAGAATTGGAAACAGAGTAGATGCCTATCATAAACAAGTTGTGATACAAGAAAGTATCACAATACTACTATTACTATTTTTTAAACAAAGATTCCTAATTCCTTTAACTGTTTGTTTTATTGCTTAGACTCAAAGCCCTTCACTATCTTGGTTGCCTTCCACTAACAATTTCTAGATTGTTAATCGTGTTTTTAATCCATGGCAGCCACTACTGAAAAACTTTCCTCCAAATAAAGTCTGAAGAGGGCAGAATATAGCAGGATTACCACTTTCCAATTCTTAGAAGGTAGGCCTTTGTTTTATATACAAAAATGGATTATAATATTGAACTTGCAATCTACCAAAACCCTCAAATCATTTTTCAGAACTGCAGTATAATCATACCTCCCCCACCTTGTATTTGCTGAAATTGATTTTTTGTACTCTAGTGTAAGATTTTTACCTTATCCCTATTGAATTTCACTTTATTGAATTCAACTCAATGATTTAGTCTCAATTCATCTTTTTGGATGCTTACTCTCTTATTCAATATGGCAGATATTTCTCCTAACTTGGTGCCATCTACAAGTTTGTTGGGCATACCATCTGTGCTTTTACCCAAGGCATTAATAAAAATGTTGAAAAGCACAGAGTCAAACACAGATCCCCCAGGTACTCCTCTAGAGACTTCTTGTTGTGTTTACATTAAATTATTAGCTACTCTTTGAATATAGCCATTAAACCAGTGATGAATCTATCTATATATATTCTCCCAAGATGCAATTCACCTTGCTCAGATAATTTGAACGCATCAAGAGAAACTAGGCACTCTTTTACTTTTCCCTTCCTTATCTTGGGTATTAATTCCCTGTTTCTCATTTTTGTTGTGTCATTTCCAGTACAAGGATTTTTTTTTTCACCTCAGTGGAGAAAACAGAAGCAAAATAGGAACTGAAGAACTCATTTTTCTCTCTGTTGTTAGTTATCATCCCATCGACCAATTCAAGTGAAGGATCTGGCCCTTTTTGATACTACTTTTTACCCTATTATGGCTAAAAATAACCCTTCCTGTTTCTTTCATTTCCTCCTCCAGCCTCAGATCATTCTGAGAGTTAGCAGTGCTGACCCTATTTTTACAAGACCCAGCCATTTAAGAGCATCTCCATTTCTTCAGTCACCCAGACTTATGATTACGTGTTACTGTTCATTCATTACATTTATTCACCTCCTCTCCTCTAATATCCCGTCCTCACACCACATATAATGTTGCCAAGTTCTGTTGATCCTACCCTTGCGCATATGTCTGATATATGCCCTCTTCTCTCCTCTAACATGGACACCAATCTGATACAGGACCTGCACACCTCTCACTCACTACTACAAATACCTTTTGGTTGTTCTCCCTACCCCAGGTCTCTTGTCACTCTAATCTATTCACTCAATTTCTCAACTGATCTTCCTAAAGTGCTGGTCTGACCATGTCATCTCCCTGTTCAATTTATTCCAGTGGATTCCTTTTGTCTCCAGGATCAAATATAAACTTCTCTATTCGGCTTTGAAAAGCCATTCACAACCTAACACATTCCTACATTTCTAGTTTTCCTACATTTTACCCCACTCCATTCATTCTAGGGTCCAGCATTACTAGCCTTCTTGCTATTACTTGGACAGGACACTCCATTTCCTGACTCCTTCCCTTTTCATCAGCTGTCTCCCATCCCTAAATTTTCACCTCCTAGTTTCCTCAGTTTCCTTCAAGACTCAGCTCAAATCCTCACTTCTGCATGATGTTTTTTTTCCCTCTTCTGCCACACTATTAGCTTCCTTGAATTTACTCTATATTTTGTATGTATATAACTGCTTATACATTGTCTCCCTCATTAGGAAGATAGGTCCTTGACACCAGGGACTGTTTTTGCCTTGCTTTATATTCCCAACCCTTAGCACTGTACCTGACACATAATAAACTCCAAATAAATACTTACTGACTTGATATATTCATTCTGCTACCTGGTATTACTTCCATATTCTGTACATTTCTCTTTTAAGTCTGTTATAATCCTCTAGGAACAAGGAAACTAATAACCTGTCTCAAGCTGAAACATTTAAAAAAAAGTCTGTCACTTAGAATGGCAATACTGCTCATTATCTTGCAAGCATTCCATATGAGGCCTCTAGAGTTGAGAACTCAGACCCCAGTACTTAAACAACAGTTGAACCAGCCCACTGACAAACTGGCCAGTCCCTGAAAACCATTCAAGGTCTTACAGGAAACAAAAAGTTATACGTGGAATGGGTATAGCAAATACACAGTGATGAGGGTGGGTCACTCACAACTGGGGGGATTGGGCAATGCCTCTCTGAGGAAGTGGTGCTTTAGCTGAGTTTTGAATGGAGCTAGGGCACCAAAGAAACAGAGCTCTTGAAGCAGGAGTCATTCACAAGAAAGGAGAAAGCCTGAAAGGAAGAACAAGAAAGATCAGTTCAACCAGGTGTGTGTGTGTGTGTGTGTGTGTGTGTGTGTGTGTATGTTTGGGGGGGATGCTGAAGTGGTGAAGGGAAAACCCACAGAGAAATGTTACAAGACTCAGAGTGGAATGAAAATCCAGAAGGAGAGTGGAAAACAATGACAAATATTGCCTTCAAAGGGATAAAGAGAGGTGAAGACAGAAAAGCTCATTGAATTTAGTAATGAAGAAATCATTGGTGACCTTGGAGAGTTGTCTATTGTTCATTTGAATGGTGAGGATAGAAGCCAGATTGGAAGGGACTGAGAAGTGAATGGGAAGTGAGAAAACAGAGGCAAGAAGAATGTGCAGTTTTGAATAAACTCATGAACAACAGTACTTAATTAGGTAACGGGTCCCAAACAAGCATATGGAAACTGTATATGCCCATGCACTGCCATAGACATGCCCTATGTGCCATTCTGTTTACCTTTTCTGAGATTAGATTGTACCATCGCTTTTCCTTCCAGGAGGACCTTCTTTCCTCAGGCCTCATAATTGTCAATTGTTACTGTCACTATTGCCACCAACATTATAGAGGTAGAGAAACTGACACTGAACTTAGTATGTATTAACATTGATGGGAACACTCAGAGAATCCCAGAATGTGACAGTTGGAAAGAACCTCAGTGGCCTTCTCTTAAAACCAGTACAACAGATATACTCTGTTGAAGTAAAAACTCATCTTTACAAATTTAGAGATTGCAAAAGGCCCATTATTCCTTCTTTTTGGCTATTCTGGCTATTGATTTTCCCTCTTGGGAGTCAGTATGAGAGGCAGCATGAGAGAGAGCAGTATTATGCATAGTGTGCTAAACTTGGAGTCAGGAAAATTAAGTTAAAATCATGCCCCAGATACATGCTAGATGTGTGATCATGGGCAATTCACTGAATTTCTCATAGCCTCACTGTCCTCATATATTAACTAATAGTAACAATATTTGTTCTACCTACTTTGAAAGCTTCCCATGGGGAAAAAAAACCACTTATGGAATCATAGATTTAAAACTTGTGGGAAATTAGAGGCAATGAGTCCAGTTTCTACATTTTACAAAAGAGGAAAGTGAAGCATAGAGATGCTAAGTGATTTTGCCAGAGCCTCACAGCTAGTAAGTATTTGAGGCTGGATTGAAATTTAGGCCTTCCTGATTCTAAGCCCAGAGCTTGATACATTCTGCCACATATACAAGAGTGTGAAATATCATTCATCATTCCAGATCTACAAGAGAATAGATTTATTTTGACTTTGAGCCTGATTATAATTTTAGTTCATAATCATAACATGGCATGAGGGAAGTGGGGAACATGTTCTTTTTCTATTTTAATAGAAGAAAAAAAAGAGATTCCATGAGTCACCTAGTAATAGGTTTAGTTTATATCCTTAGATTTCTTAAAGGCTCAACTTAAATGGCACCTTCTAAGGGAAGCCTTACTGAAACACCATAGTGGTTAGTGATCTCTCTTTTCTCCAATTATCTTGTATTTATTATTTGATTAAATGTAGTATCCCTGAAGTAGAATGCAAGCCCATTGAGGGCAAGAACATTTTCATTTTTCTTTTGTATCACTAATGCTTTGCACAGTATCTTGCACATAGAAGGTGCTTAATAAATGCTTGTGGTTGTTGTTTTGGTTGTTTTCAGTTGTGTCCAATGCTTTGTGCCAAGTTTTCTTGGCAAAGGTATTGGAGCGGTTTTCCATTTCCTCTTCCAGCTCATTTTACAGATGAGGAAACTCAGGCAAACAGGGTTAAGTGACTTGCCCATGGTCACACAGCTAGTAATTGACTGAGCCAGATTTGAACTCAGGTCTTCTTAACTCCAGATCCAGTGCTCTACCGATTGTGCCACCTAACTGCCCATAAATGCTTACTGGATATTAAATGAATGAATAAAATGGAAGTCAACTATTGGTACCCATGTGAATATTGTAGTTTTAACAATTGTTAAAAAATGTGTAGCCTACTTCTGAGTTTATACAATGCTATGTTGTTTGTCCAAAGTAACTCTTGCTGTATCTCTCCAGTTCACTAATGCCCTATCTTTTTTTTTTCCTATGTCCAAGTGTAAAGTTAAAAGTGAGCATATAACACTCTGGGGGGCATATTAGGCAAGATATATTATTGTAACTGAATAGGAATCTTACCTAATAGACTCACATTTATTTTTCTACTCCTGATGGGGCACTAGGGTTGCCATTAGTAGCATTTACTACTTGAGATACTGAATTCTTGATTCAGAATTTGCTTTGAATGTTTGTTCCCAAAAGTATTTTATTTTCTCACTTTTTATGTGACTTGTGTCTTAATGCATCTAGGTGATAAATGGGCAAGCAGTTTTAGAATGTTAATGGAAAAAAATGACATCCCCACTCGGTATACTATGATTTTTTTGTTTCAACCAAGACTTTCACTAATTATTGTGTTTCTTTATTCACTCAGAACCAGTTTCAGATGTAAAGAATATCAACACCTCTGTTTAGAGTTGTATATGCCTAATTCCAGTTTCTTGTAAATAATTTTTTGCTGTGGTGTTTTCTGATTTTATAAGGGATATAATTAACAAGTGTATTAAATGAAAAATAACATGTAAATTCCATGTATTTAAATATTAAAATATTAGATATTTACTTTGTAGTATCACAGATTTTAAGAGATGTAAATCACCTTAGAGGTTGTCTAAATCGATTTGTTTTTAAATAGGAGTCTTCTTTTTAATATTCCAGATATGTGATCACCCGGAGACTTTCAATAATGGTGAACTCACTCCTTCCTGAGGCATCCCATTTCCATACTATTAAGAAGAAATTTGTCTTTCTGCACCTCTTTTCAGCTCTGGGGAGTAAATCAGAAGTAGTGTTTCTAGAATTAGAGATGGATATCTTCTAGCCATCCACATTCTCTTACTTGGTTCCCATTGAAACCAAGACTATTTCTACATGAGTACATTTAGCAGCCATGGAGCTAATGTTTCTGTGTGTATATCATACAAGGACCAAGTCATCAAGTTTGATCTCAATCTAATGTGCTGGAGAGAATTGCTAGCCTCTTGGTTTCTGCTTGACATTTTGATAAAAATACAGGTTACCATACTATTCTCTAAAACATTTATCAGACATATTAGAGCAGAAATATAGAATAATGCAAATTATCTTAGTAATGGAAGATGGACATGTTGTCACCCTAGTTCTGTCTATAACTTGCTTGTATATTATATATTATAGAAAATGTTTTCTCATCTGTAGCAATCAGAACTGTCAAAAATGAAAAGGGAACTACTCAGGAAGTAGTAATTTCACCATTATTGGATGTCATTCAGAGAAAAATGGATATAAATATGTCTGGAATATTTTAAAATGTAATTCCTATTAGAATAACAAATTGACCTTGATAAACTCTAAGGTGATTTACAACATTTGTAAAATAAGGATGTTAGATTAGTTGGTTTCTAAAGTTATCTCCAGTTTTATTATCTTATGGCATTCTTTAAATCTAACTCCATTTTTATGATATTATAAAACATAAAATTCCTTGATCAGAAGTTTAATATAGAGGGAGTGACAGCTTTTGAACCTATATTTCCAGAGATTATTAATGATGAAATCTCTAAAAATCTGTTGAAAGATAGATTACATGGACAAGATAGGAAATTGGGGAAACATGGATGATGTCAAGAAATCCCTAGGCCTCCAATGTGTTGAAGAGTAGTAAATAAGTTGCCTTTTGATTTTTTAAAAGAATTATTGCACTTATTTCATGCAAGTAAAGTCAGATCTAAATAATTGGAAAAACATCAGTTGCTCATGGGTAGGCCAAGCTAATATAATAAAAATGACAATTCTACCTAAATAAATTTACTCATTCAGTGCCATACCAACCAGACTACCTAAAATTCTTTTATAAAGCTAGAAAAAAACATTAACAAAATTCATCTGGAAGAACAAAAAGTCTAGAATATCAAGGGAACTAATGAAAAAAATGAAATGGAAGGTGGTCTAGCTGTACCACATCTTAAATTGTATTATAAAGCAGAAATCATCAAAACTACTTGGTACTGGCTAAGAAATAGAGTGGTGGATCAGTGGAATAGGTTAGGTATGCAAGACACAACAGTCAATGACTACAATAATCTATTATTTGGCAAAGACTCCAGCTTCTGGGATAAGAAATCACTATTTAACAAAAACTGATGGGAAAACTGGAAAATAGTATGGCAGAAACTAGACCAACATCTTACACCTTATAGCAAGATAAAGTCAAAATGGGTACAGGATCTAGATATAAAAACTGATTCTATAAGCAAACTAGAAGAACAAGGAATAGTTTACCTTTCAGATCTATTGGGAAGGGAAGAATTTATGACCAAACAAGAGATAGAGAACAGTATGAAATGCAAAATGGATAATTTTGATTACATTAAATTGAAAAGTTTTTGTACAAACAAAGCCAATACATGCAACATTAAGAGGGAAGCAGAAAACTGGGAAAGAATTGTTTTAACCAGTATCTCTGATAAAGGCCTCACTTCTAAAATATATAGAGAAATGAGTCAAATTTATAAGAATACAAGTCATTCCCCAATTGATAAATGGTGAAAAGATATGAACAGGCAGTTCTCAGGTGAAGAAAGTAAAGCTATCTATAGTCATATGAAAAAATGTTCTAAATCACTATTGATTAGAGAAATGCAAATCAAAACAACTCTGAGGTACCACATTACACCTATCAGATTGGCTAACATGACAAGACAGGACAACGATAAATGTTGGAGAAGAGGTGGGAAAATTGGAACACTAATGCTTTGTTGCTGGAGTTGTGAAATGATCCAACAGTTTTGGAGAACAATTTGGAACTATTCTCAAAGGGCTATAAAATTGTGCATATCCTTTGGCCCAGTAATACCACTTCTTGGGCTGTATCCCAAAGAGACCATAAAAACAGGAAAAGGATCCGCAGATACAAAAACATTTATAGCAGCTGTTTTTGTGGTGGCAAAGAATTGGAAATAGAGAGGATGTCCATCAATTGATGAATGGCTGAACAAGTTGTGGTATATGAATGTAATAGAAATCTATTTTGCTATAAGAAAAGATGAGCAGGCAGACTTCAAAAAAACCTGGAAAGACTTACATGAACTGATGCAGAGTGAAATGAGCAGAACCAGGAGAACATTGTACACAATAACAGCCACATTGGGTGATGACTGACTGATAGACTTGGCTCTTCATGGCAATGCAAGAATCTAAGACTATTTCAAAAGACTCATGAAAGAAATTGCTACATCCAGAGAAAGAACCATGGACTCTGAATGAAGATGGAAGTATACTATTTGCTCTATTTTTCCTTTATTATTTTATTTTATTCCTTCATTCTCATGGTTTCTCCCATTAGTTCTAATTGTTCTTTACATCATGATTAATGGCAAAATATGCTTAATATGAATGTATAAGTAGAGCCTGTATCAGATTGCATGCTGTCTTGGGCAGGGAGAGCAGTGGGAAGGGGGGGAAATTTAAAACTCAAAATGTTATGGAAGTGAATGTTGAAAACTAAAAATAAATAAATTATTTATCAAAAAAAAAAAAAAAAAAGACTGACTGGATCCTTCACTGGCTCAGCTGTGAAGTAAGGTGGTTAATCTAAATCCTTATCCAGCCCTTTATATCCAAGAATATCATCCTCACTGATGCTTGTAACTCCATCATTAATAAATCATCTCTTTATTGTGCTAGATTATGGAAATGCTTATTTTGTTCTATGAATTGAAAAAAAATATGTTAAAAAAAAAGAATTATTGCACTTAGATCAGGCTAAGCTGCCTCAAACAACTAGGCCAGACAAAAGAACTTTAAAATGCTGAGTCTTTGTGGCACCCTTCTTCGTACTGTAAGAGTGGCAAAAAATACAGGTTACCTTGTGGAACACCAAAAAACTTCTCACTTATTACTCCTCAGATGTAGTATTTGATTTATAAAGGAAAAATCCTGGTATAACACATACCTAAATTTGAAACAAAACCCAGTATAACAAAAAAATTCCCAGTATTTGGTGAATTTCTCTTTATTTCAAACTAGAGATATTCAAAAACACAACAAAAGATCATCAACATTCCTTTATAATTTTTTGTAATGGAGTTTGTCCTCAATTTATTATACATACTTTATATTAAATTAATCTCAATCCCCAAACTATTCCTCTTTTCTGCATTATTTTCTGTGTCAGATATAAAGACACAAGACTGACATCAATTCTCAGTCTCCTTCAGTGGATTAATTCCACATATACTGAGTTTTTAATTAGACAACATATGTATTAGGTATTTAATTTGATACATGGCTGAGTTTGATGTGAAGCATTTCCTGATCGGTGGAACACATAAGCCAAAGGACATGCTCCTCTCACTGCAAATTTGGAGCATCAGGTGTTTTGGAAACCTGAAGATAAACTATAGTATTTGCATGCAAGAGTATCTATTAAAAGATGCTCAGGCACTAGCATTGCATTTAATAACCCATTAGTGGGATTTCTTAAGTTTTATTGCATCCTCAACTCTTTCACTCAAAATTCAGTTCAGTGACTACTTGCCTCAATTGAATTTCAATATCAACCTCCTCAATTATTTCCTAAATGTTGCATTGTAGTAGGCATCTCATACATTATAGAATTTCAATCAACATTCTTCGAGGGCATTTTGCATTCTTTCAAAATCTCTTTTCCCCAAAGTTAAAAAATGAGTTAGTTGTTTCTGCTCTTAGAAAAGCATAATCTCCTGAGTCTTTTGAATCAAATGATATGTGGATTGCTAAATTCCATATTCTTCCCCTTCAACCTGGCTCATCACAATTGACTTATTTCTTAATTGGTCCTAAGGAACCTCTATCCATAAACTATGAACAACTAAACTGCTATAAAAAAGATTGCAATGTGGCAAAGGGGCACCTGACTTGCGGTCTTATTTATAATTACATTACCATTATCCCAGTCAATATCCCAGTAATTAAAATCTCTCTTGATCAATATCCTAGGCTTTTCATTCAGTGAGAACACATTTAGTTTCATAAAGATGTCTTGACTACTCATCTAAAGGCCGGTTTTCTACAGACAAGTGAGGTGGTATCACTACCAGGTAGGGGGAATACCCAGATTTTAAGAAAAATAAGAGGATCTAGGTACTATTTGCTAAACTGTAAGCTATAATTGGATTCACTAGATAATCATTCAGTTCTCTACTTCCAGTTTTCTTCATAGATAAGAATCTGATGACTGGTTTAAAGTATATCTACCAGATTCAGTATGAAGTCTGACCATGTCACTCCTCTGCCCAAGAAGTTTCAGGGGCTTCCTATTATATCCAGGATAAAATATGCATTCCTCTGTTTGGAATTTAAAACCTCTCAAAATCAGACTGCCATCTATCATTCTAGACTTATTTTATATTACTCGCCTTATGTAGTCTATGTTCCAACCAAACTGGCTTACTTATTTTACTAGTCCTTACACACAGTACATTTCCTTCCTTGTGATTTTATACAGCATTGGCTTTGGCTAAAATGCTCTCTTCTTTCACCATCTCCCCTTCCTAATCTCCATCTCCCTTCCAGGCTCAGTTCAAGTGCTATATCCTACATGAGGTCTCTCCTGCTTTCCCCAGTGATTGGTGTTTTTCCTTTCCCAAAGAAAAACATACACACACACACACATGCATACACACATGTATAGATAGATAGATAGATAGATAAATAGATAGACAGACAGACAGATAGATAGATAGATAGATAGATAGATAGATAGATAGATAGATAGATAGATAGATAGATAGATAG